>NC_082683.1:141806751-142111964 GCF_949987515.2 Delphinus delphis | reverse complement strand
CCCAGCCTGGGGCCTGGAGACTTGGCCAAGACTCAGAGGGTCTGCAGTGCCAGCCAGCCAGAGCTGAGGTGGGGCTGAATAAGCAGGGAGGGCCTGGGCCCCAACTGACAGAAAGAATAGAGACTCTAGGTGTATTGACCAGAGGAGTCAAGAGTTGATACCAGCAGAATGCTCTGGTAGAGACCAGCCTAATGATACTTCAGGGGATCAACTAATTCACAACAAAGGAGGAGCCTGCCCTCTTCCATGGCCTCCTTCCTTCCCAAACCAAGAGATGAGGTAAACATTTTCCTGTGCCCTAGACACCATCTATGAAGGAAGCAAGGAGAAGATAAGTGTCTGAAGGACAGAGCAAATATTCCCAAAGGACCAGTAATATCTAGGTGTTTTGTATAAATTATTGGTTCAGATGGACTTTTAAACTGACTTGAACTCAATTCATTCCTCCCTGTCTCCCTCCCTCCCTGTCTCCCTCCCTCCCTTCCTTCCTTTCTTCCTTCCTTCCCTCTTTCCTTCCTTCTTTTTTCTCATGCCATATAGCGGGTAAGGAATTTGAGGAAGATTAGAGCAGTTTTAGACAAAATTATGAATGTACATTTTCTCTGCATAAGTGGCATGTAAGTTGCTTTTGTAACCCATTCTACCATGTTGAATGGAAACTCATTCTTCATTCTGCCTTAGATGTTTACTGAATACAAATTACCTGATCAATCTGAGACTAATAATATTAACACAGAATCTGATTTCTTAAGTTTATCACTTTTGTGTGGATATAAAAATATGAAGGAATAAATTTAGAGAGACATTTAGCTATTTAAGCTAAATATTAAGTTTAAGAATATATGATTGTGCAACTAGAAGGTGATATATTTGTAGATATAAATTTTTTTAAATTCTAAATAAGTTTTCTGATTACAGAAGACATGAATATTAGGAAAATTTGGATCACACAACTGTATATTAATAGAAATAGATCTAGTACAAAATCGGTAGCATGTTGTATATTATGATTTACCATCTTTTAAAACATTGATATTATAGTAGCTGATTTGTATATCATGCCATGTACCATGCTCAGTTTCTAAGCCCTTTAAGTATTCATTAATCAGATTGAGAACATTTTACCATACCATTAAAATATATTCAAAAACAGTTTTTAATTTGTATGTAATATTTAACAGTGCATATATATTATGATTTATTACACCACAGCTCTAATGATGGGCAATAAACTTACTTCTTCTGTTAGAAATAATTATGTTTATACATAAAACTTTGTGTATATCACCCAGTCATTGAAGATGTGGTAACACGTTAACTAGCTTGTATGAGCGTGAAAGTTTACTATTAATGGATTCATCTGTTATCACCTTCAAACAATATGGCCTTTGCATATTCTCAAAATGTTCTGAAGCATCTGCTTTAAGCATCCATGTAAAATGAATGAGATTTGACATACTTTCAATTTTGAAATTAGTTTTAAATGAGTCTCTCGAGTATTTATATAGTTTATTTTTCAAATTAAGTTTCGATGTCCCTTTTAAAAGAAAAAACCTCCAAAGAACAAGTTTTTTAATTGTATTATTGATGTGGGATTTTTGTGATTTGAAAACCATTCATGCAGCTTAAAAAAATTTATGATAGTCTGTCAAATATGCAAATGGTCTGTGGATTAAAAGTTAATGAATTCACTGGCGTTAAATCTTGAGGCCTTCAAAAAAATATTTTAAGAGTTAGTTTGGATAACTGAGTGGATTTAAAAGGGAAGTGGATTTCTTTAAAAATATTCCAAAAGTACTATCTTTCTCTAATAAAAAATCGTTGTCCTTGTAATTAGTTTTAAGTAATTAACTAACAGTGGCTCAGCCTGTTTCTTTGGGGTCATGTTATTTGGGAAATAGTCAAGCGATAGTTGGGATAAAGAAGGATTTATTAGTGTTTGTTTTATTTTTAGAAGAAAATAATCTTAAAGTTATAGAAGCTTTAAGTAAACCCTGATTTTTTTTTTAACATCTTTATTGGAGTATAATTGCTTTACATTGTGTTTTAGAATACGTATAGCTGATTCACTTTGTAAACACTGATCTTAAACTCTAAAAAATTATCTATAAATTATAAGGCAGTTTAAAGTAATTTTACAGTATAATAATAGATGCTAACAATCTTCAGCAGGGTATTATGATTTTAATGGTAACATTCTTCCTTTCTGCGCTAGCCAATACGTGGCTTTCATTAAGTACTACACGGGTCTCTGACAGAGTTAATTGTCTAAACCTGTTCTAAAGGCTAGAAATTTCTCTCAGGGAATCAAAGCATTATGCCAGAAACCAAAGACACAGATTAAGAGTGTGGACTTTAAAGAGGAGAGATGAGTCCTGTGCAATAAACAAAGATACTCTTATTGCTTTTAAAAGCTACAACCTTTTTTTTTTTAAGTACCACTTCAGATCAGTTTAAACCCTTTAGTTATAAACAAGACACGTGATCAGCTCATGAGCCAAACTCACTGAATTGTGTGGCTAGTACCTTAGCAATTCTACAACATCTGGTATTTACCTGTAGGTGGAACACAGTGGGAAAATAAATATGGTATCAAGCTTCAAAAAGGCCAACTCTAAGAAGGAAGGGAGGACAAACAGAGTCTACAAGAACCCTAAGCCTGAAATACAAAATAAAATCTTTAAGCCAGTACTCATGATCCTTAGATGTGGGATGGGCGGAAGTTTGATTCAGCACTATTAAGTGATAGCTAGTTGGGTATTTGTGCAAATACGATCACAGAAAGCTTGTTTAAACCAAAGGCCTATTTTGAAAATCTTTTAGTATTTTTAGGAGTAAATTTTGCTGATCCCAAACTCATTTATGCACTCTTCAAACATTTATTAAAACATCTGCTATATGTTGGGACATGGTCCAAAACTTTGGGATCTAGGAAGTGAAAGATATAGACCCTGATTTCAAAGGAGAATGAACATGCCAGAAAACCAATGAGTGTAATACAGTGAAATAAGAATTATAAAAGGATGAACTTGGTGCTGGAAGGAGTTCAGAGAGGTTCCTCTGAGAGAAGGAAAGAGAGAGAAGGTAGTGCTCAGTCTTGGAAGGAGTTCTGAAGGATGAGTGGAAGTTAGCCAGATGGACTTGGGTCAAGGAGCAAGATCTTGTGCAAAGAGATGGCAGTTGGAGAGCTTGCCCTGTTTGGGGGAACACGGAAGTAAAAGGCTGGGAACTAGACTCATAACATGTGGAAGCAAGATAGAACATGAACCTGAAGAAACATGCAGTTGAAGAGCCTCTATATCTTGCCAGTTGCTGGAATTTTATTCTGAAGGCTGTGGGAAGCTGTGGGAAGCCACTGGAAGGTTTTCAGGAGGGTTGGATTCTGACCACAGCAGGGAGAAAAGATTAGAAAGAGATACGGTGGAGGCAAGGGCACCAACTCACAGCCTACAGCAGGGATCCAGGTGCAAAATGATGAGGTAACGGGTCCATCTTGCTTCACCCTTCCCCGTCCATATCTCCACGCATGCTCTCACACTTGAAAGATGCTTTTCCTGACTCTTTAGAGAGTAACTATGCTAATGATAGTAACATATCTATTGAGTTCTTACTGTGTGCCAGACAATTCTACACCTTTACAGGTCACAGATGATATAATTCTGAGAACAGCCCTGTGAGGAAAGTACTATCATTATCTCCATTTTACAGAAAGAAAGAAAAAAAAAAGGAACAAGGCAGTCACAAAGCAAATAAGTGACAGGCACTTTTTTCAGAGTCTGTTTTTGCCCAATTTGCTCTCATTACTGTCTTCAATAACATAATTATTTGGTTAATTTCTCTCCTCTGTCCTGATTACTCCCCTCAGTTTTATTTTGATTTTGTTTTGGCTTAGTGAGCTTTCAGTCACCCACACCCACCAGTGTTTTAGTTTCTGCACCTAGACTCGACCCTGGCAGGACCCTGGGTTGACCCCTCAGCTGGGGTCACCTGCCTCCAGGTAAGACTTGGCTGCATAAACAGTGGGATGGAGAAGAAAGGGCGTAAACTATTCACAAATTAGAATTTGTGGGATTTGTTGACTAAATGTGTTGGGTTAGGAAGAGAACAGGCACAGGGTGTTATACCATAATTACTGGTTGTCAGTACTCAATGTTTACATTATGCAGATTAAAAAGTATCATTCACTGTGACCTATATAGGGAAATGTGACCGTATCTCCTTTCTAGCACTACTTGTCTTTTCTCTGGGATTAATAATTGCCGTATTTTTTAATTTGCTGTTTCCCATGTACCTATCATTATTTTGTTCCTCAAATCTCTGACAGAAGTATAAATCTTTTCTCACTGCATCACCCATGAGGAAATCTCTCAAGTTCATTTTTTACTTGCAGACATCTCTCCAGCCTTGCTTACATCCGCTCCGAATCAGACCATTTGCTCTTTAAGGTTGTCTGATCTCTTGAAGTCCTGGGGCTTCCCTTCACCATCTTCCTATGACTTGCTTTTGCCTCACTTCTATATCCTGTATCACATGTCTTCCAGTTTCTTATTCTATTTCTTAGCTTTGTTGGAGCATATTATCCCACAGTTGCTGAGAAAGTTCATGGAAACTGGGCAGAGTTTACATTATGCCCCACATGTTAGTGATAGACATGCATTCTGATGCTGGTCTTCTGTCCTGATTGATTTTAAATGTTTTGAATTTTATGTCAGCACAGGAGGTAAATATTTTGAGAATTTACATGTCTGAAAATAACTGTATTCTATACCACATAGGATTTGGACATCATTTACTTAGAAATTTGAAGTTATTGCTAAATGTCTTCAAATTCTGGTGTTAATATTCATACATCCAAAATTACTCTAAATACTGATTTGTAGTAAGTGACCTATTTTCTCTCTTTTGAAGTGTTATGGGTCTTCTTTTTATCTCCATTGCTCTGGCAGTTTCTAGTTTTTTTTCATTTATTGAGCTGTATATACTCTGTGAGGTATTTCAGTTTGATGACTTTTGATCTTCAGTTCTGGAAATTTTTCTTCTATTATTTCCCTGACAATTTTCTCTGTTAAAATTTTATCTAGTCTCTTTTTCTGGAACTACTATTATTTTAACACTAGAACCCCTGAACTAATCTTCTATCTTATATTTTCTTTCCTCTTTTCTATTCTTTGTGTTTTTTTGTTATACTTTCCAGGGAATATCCTCAAATGTATCTGCTCAAACTTCTGTGCAATTTTTAATTTCTGCTTTCCAAGAGTTGATTTTGATTTTGATTTCCAAGAGTTTCTTTTTGTTCTCTGAGTGTTCCTTTTTTATAACCTCCTGTTATTTTGTGGATGCAATCTTACCGTTTTTGATGAATAACTAATTTTATTGAATTTTCACTTAAAAAGATAGGTTTATTTCTTTATTTTATTTTATTGAGGTATAATTGATGAATAAAAATTGTATATATTTAAAAATTGCATATATTTATATATCATGATTTTATATGTGTATATTGGAAATGATTACCACAATCAAGCTAATTATCACATCTGTTACCTCACCTAGTTACTTCTCTTAGCTCTCAGAATAATACTTAGTTTCTCTGAAATTTTCTTTTGGTCTCTGGATTATCTCTGTTTGCCTGATTTTTTTAAAAATTGTTTTGCTCTTTTTTGTGTTAAAGGATTTCCTCTTATGTTTGATGATCCCTGGTGGTCCATTTGTATTTATGAGAACGATAACAATGTGTGTGTGGTGGGGAGTGCCTGTGGAGTGGTGAGTTTCTGAGTGGGAGCCTTATTTTAGAGATCAGGCAGGCAGTGAGCTACAGACTTTGCTTCTTGGGAGTGTCAATTTCTCCATAGAGGAATTACCTAATTCTTGGCCTGGGGAAGTGACTTAAGCCTGCTGTCACCATTCTGAGAGCTAAGCAAGGGAAAGGAGCATTTCTTCAAACTATCTGAAAAATAGTACTGGCTCTTCTTTAATTTGTTTTGTATTTCCTCCCAATTTGTTGGATTAGTGAGACTTTTCTTCATGAACAATTAGTAAACATTTGGACCAATCCTATAAACTATGACTGTCACCATATACTTTAAAATTTGTAAGACTCTAAAAATCATCTTTACAGATGGTGAAATTATTTTACTAACTTGCCATAATGACCGAAATTTTTACCATTAAGCTCTGTGTAGAAAACTTCCTTTAGATGCACCTGTGTTGCCTGAAAGAATTACCCATCATCAATTAAAATATCATGTTAGCTAGTCGTCTCTTAATCCGGATCCTCTGAAAGAATGGCGTGCAGAATATGTCTCTTTTGATTGGGAAGAGAGTAGAGGAAACATATATAATGGTATACTAGCCTTCATTTCCCTAATGGAGTATCATAACTGAGGGTCCTGGGATGCATTAGGAACCTGGGGGGTAGGGTGCCATGTGGAAATGGAGAAAGAACACAAAGGAACAGAGCCACTAGAAAAATCCTCCCTTCACAATATTTTCAGAGGAAAAGCAAAATTAACAGCTGGTTGGATCTGTAAAAGTAAGAATTTAAATGTAACCAGAGTGGCAGGAGCCCCATAGAATGTATCTAGGGAGGTTTTATGGATAAGTCCCTTTGAGCAGAGTTCTAAAGTAGGAAAAGTAACATGATGTGGGGGTAACATGACTGAGAAAAAAAATCATTGTTATCTATCATCTATCATCTATCTATCTATCATCTATCTATCATCTATCTATCATCTATCATCTATCATCTGTCTATCATCTTTCTATCATCTATCTATCTATCATCTTTCTATCTATCATCTATCTATCATCTATCGTCTATCTATCTATCATCTATCTATCTATCATCTATCATCTATCTATCTATCTATCTATCATCTATCTATCATCTATCTATCATCTATCATCTATCTATCATCTATCTATCTATCATCTATCTATCATCTATCTATCTATATATCTATCATGTTATTAAGCATTTTTTTTGGTAAGGTAAGTAAGCTGTGTAGATTGACATGTGCTCATGCAAAGAGAATTAGAGAAATGAGATTCTACATGAATCATTAGAGTTAAAATACCACATTTATCTGAAATACCTGAACTACCCTGATAAATGAGACAAAAAGTGTCAAATTTACATTTTTAAAAGCTTATGTATTTAATATGGATGGATCCAAACAAAGAAATTAAATAACTGGATTTCACATAGTTCAGAAAATTCAGAAACTACCCAAGTCCTAGACACAGTACGTTTGGCTGCATCACCTTGGTGATGAGGCTGCAGAATCCAATGTCTAGAACAGTGTTTGCTCCCCTGGGTGATTCCAACAGGCTTGGACTTGCTCACTATCTTCTAGGGACCTCACTGCTCAGACACTGAGCTGCTCCATAAATGGATGCAGGTAACTGGGAAAGCCATGGCTTGCTCTAGGTACAACTGGAACTTGGGTCAGGGAAGAAGAACCAAACTACTGCTGAACAGGGAGATCAGCTCGGTGCTTTGTGACCACCTAGAGGGGTGGGATAGGGAGGGCAGGAGGGAGGGAGATGCAAGAGGGAAGAGATATGGGAACATATGTATATGTATAACTGATTCACTTTGTTGTAAAGCAGAAACTAACACACCATTGTAAAGCAATTATACTCCAATAAAGATGTTAAAAAAAAACCCCAAAAAACTACTGCTGAGTCTGGTCTTCCAGGAGCTGGAAAACAGAGGCCACTTTGCTTTTCTTAAACATCAAAGCCAAGCTTCATTGGGGGCAGGGTTGTTTAATATTCAAGAGTTCAGACTGAAGTCCATCTCTGGTAATTGTATTACTTATATTTAAATTCCTTTGCAATTTCAAATAGAAAAGTTCTATCTTCCTCTTTCTGCTATTGCTCCTCCCCCCATATACGCTCTTTATTTATTGTGTTTTGTGGGTTGTCAGTATTGTGGTTCAGTGTTTAAATATTAGCTGTGTTTTATCAAACAGATTAGTTATTATTTGATGTGGGGAAACTTTGGAAATGAAAGGTGATAAAGGATTACAAATTTGCAGGTATTGCAATATACCACTTATTTAAAGTAGTTTTAAATTGGGGGATTAGACATTATATTATCAAGGCTTTGCATTCTTACCCCTAGAGATTTATCTAACGCTTTAAGCAAGTATTTTAAAAATTTTGTGTAAACAGAACTTTGAAAATAGAACAAGATTTTTAGAGGTACTCTAATTTGAAGAGGCGCTCAGTTAAATCCTCTTACAAAGCCAGGGGCTGCCATCTATTTTATCTGTCTTCAAAGTTTGGATTTTGTACTTGGGTATCTTCAAGTACACATACCTATGAACCAGAAGTTACACAGAAACTTAGTGTGTCCTTTAAGTTTTTTCCAAAAGACTTTTTATTGGTCCTTAGTCATAGCTAGATTTTTAGGGGAAAGAAAAGAATGAAAAGTGAGAAATGAACTCAAGTATCTAATTCATGAATTGAGATATATTAAATATATTTATAGGAACATTTAGGACCTCAAAACTAAAGTTCTTTCCTTAGCAGTAGTCATCTGGTTATTGACTAGAGGTAAATTATGACTCAATGTTTCAGTTTCATATTAAATGAGAATTAAGTACCCAGGAGCCAAATGATAAAAGGGACTTTGTCTAGAAAATGCTTTTAGGAAATAGTGCATGTAATTAACTAGCAAGTCTCTTCTTCTAAGCCACTGCTTTGTTTTCACGAACTCTATACATCCTTATTTGATGGGAAAATTTGGACAACTTGCATTAGCAACCCATGTCCTGAGTTAATAGCCATGTCTGGCTATTAATAAGTTAAATGTCCTTGAAAGAAAAATTGAGAGGAAAGGAAAGAAAGATATCTCTTCTGAAATTTCAAAAGAGAAATCCCCACCTCCTTTTCTTGCCAGTGCTCTAAACTGGGTATGAATTTGGTGACTGCTGGGCAGTTTTTGGAGTGGATCTTTGGGTCAGTGTGCACAGTTCATGCCTTGCTTATTATTTCTAGTCCCTGGCTCTTAACTCAGGATTTTTTGCTTTGATAAAGCAGTCAGTAGAGAGGGCTGGCCAAGGTAGTTGGACAGAGTGAAAAGACATCAAAGAGACTCTTTGCTTCATATTCATAAGACTTTCTTTCATTTTTATAACCTAAGGCAAATATTAGATTTTAAATGATAAAGAATTTTACTCTAAATTTGATCAGGGAAAATGGATAATTTTGAAAAAGCTCTGCATATCTCAACATGGATAAATCTTGTCGATGTAAGTTTTAAATGAAAAAAAAAAAAGCCAGTTGAAAAGAATTCATTTAATATGATACCAATTATGTAAATTTTAAAATACTTTATATTTTTATGGCTACGTAGGCACATGAGAAGGATACATTTACAGTCACAAGAAGGATGAGCACCAACTCCAGGAAGGCAGTTATTTTAAGGGAAGGACAAAGAAGAAAGGAACGGGGTCGGCTGGGGTGAATTGGGACTGTGGTTGTAATGTGTCTTCAAAAAAGGAGAAAAATATATTGGAAGCATATATGGCAAATGTTAGTACTTTTAAAATCCAGGTTTATGCTATTTTAGGTTCTCTTAGAATATTAAATACTTAAAAATTTGCAAAATTTTTATAAATAAAATGTCCCTGAGGTTGCTGAAGTACTTGAGTTCATTTTAACAAGCCTTTATTGAGAATCTACTATCTTTTAGGCATTAGGGAGGGTGACATGAGGATGACTCAGTCCCTACCCTAAGGAACTCACTGGCAAGGGAGAAAGAGAGATGTAATAAATACCCACAATAATTTGTGGTAATCACAATCATGTTATACATAATGGTTTCTAAATGGAATGACTGACTCTGAGATGACTTTACTAGCTGAACATTGAGAAAATCTAGACCAGGTTAATGACAAAAAAAAAATCATTACAAATTGAATTTTAAAATAACTTATTTTCCTATTTAATATTTCAAATGGATTGCTAACAAAATATTCTCAAAGAGAGGTCCTCAACTATAACTGGCATATGCTCCCATGTAATTTATTGGGCTGGCCAAAAAGTTCATTCAGGTTTTTCCGTAACATCTTATGGAAAACCTGAACAAACTTTTTGGCCAAGCCAATATTTAAATAAATATTTATTATGTACCTTAGCAGATGTTTCCTTTATATTCCCTTCTAGGTCTGTCTTTATGATTCATTTTTTTTTCATGGAAATGTTGTTTTCCTAGCTAGATAAATGTCTACAGAGAGGTTTTTGTATTTTTACCACCCAATCCCTAGAGCTTTAAGTATAACCCTATATAAAAAATAACAGTGGTTCAATTTTTATTGAATGCCTACTGTATGTTATAGGAGCATAGTAAAAGAGTACTTACCCTAAACTCAGAATTCAGGGTCAAGGGTAGCAGGAAAGACATGGGGAGTTAAAATCTATATTGCCCCAAATATGTGGATACAGTATATGAAGAATGTAATGCCACATATGAAGGTGGTGCAAATGACATCCATCACTTCAGGCAAAGGAAACACTATAGTTAATTACCAAGAAGGTTGGCAAGGCATTTTGGAATCTGAACAGCGCACTATTGGTTCCCCTTCTTGAGAAAATATTAATGGAAAACAATAAAGTTTTTTTCTACCCAACTTTCATCCAAAGAAAAACTACCACAAAACAGCATTCTACTGTTGGGGTAGATATAAAAACAGGAAAAAAGGAGTTTGTTCTATTCATAGCTGTGCTTGGTGACAGATTTTCATCAAAAATTGTTAAAAATAGAACAGTAAATATTTGACATCTCAATTTTAATTAAAATGAGCGTAACATGATACCAGGGTGAGAAAAATAAGAGAGATCCCTGATAAATTTGCAAAGAGGGAACAGGTACAATATCTGAGTCACAGGATTAAATACACATGACACCTGTTGGCTCAACAGCAAACTCCATTCCCAGGAGCCTTATTGTATTTATATGTTATTTGCATACATTGGTCCCCTTAGCAACCAAACAACTTGGGGTTCCAAAAGTTGTACCTGAACCAAAAACCTGTTTGTGGAAAAGAAGAGTTTTATCTGTGTCCAGAAAACAACATTGATAACAATGAAAGGGAAAAAAAAAATCAAGCAAACCTGGAAGCATTTAAAGCAATCATAGTTGCTAAGGAGATAGAAAGTAAAGTCAACACAATTTAAGGGCTAGTTTCAGATAGCAACAGTCCAAAACGTTGGGGCCATAGCCAAAGGGAGATCTGAGTATGTGCATGATAAAGAAAGTGGCAACACCACATCTATAACGATGAGAAGAGACCTTTAAGTCTGTTTCTGGGCTCCCAGTACAGCCTTGTGAACCCACCTACTATTCCCTTCCTAATCCAACTGGATCTCACTTATCCACCTTTGTTGGCCACATCCTGGTACGGACTTCTCTCCCATCAGGTGGAAGGGGAAAGGCTTCCTGCCTGGGAAGAAGCTGCCTGAGTTGCAGAGTTCTCTTCTTTCTAGAACAGAAGTGCTGGAATTTGACTCCATCTTTTGCAGCTGTCTTTTCCTCCCTGAATCCCAATTGCTCATTTGGTTCCTAAGAGCCAGCTTCCAGGTGTTTGCTGGCCAAGCCCCAGAAGATTAATGACCTCTTCCTTTTTGTTTCACTTCTTACCTCAGATCCATCTTCTTTCCCTCTCTCCATGATTTAGTGCTATCACTGGGAATAATACTATTAGTAGCGATCATTGTTTACTGAGTTCTTACTCTATTTAGGGCACTTTTCTAAATACTTTTCAAGCATCAACTCTTTTAGGTCTCATTAACAAGTTGAGGATGACTACTTTTCACCCCCATTTCACAGATGAGGAAATAAGGCATGGCTAATAAGTGGCTGGGCCTGGATTTGAAACTAGGCAGCTCACAGTCTTTGCCAGTGACTATGCTGACCTTCATGTGAATCTGTGTGATAATAGAATTATATGGGATAATAAAGGACATGGAAGAAATACAGTGACTTTCAATGTACTGAGAATACCTTCATGTGAATTAAATGCTTTTTGATGATAAATGTCACAGTTACGAAATCCTTCTTTGAAAGTCATAAGAGCTGGTGATTTTGTGTGTGTTGGGATGGTGGTGGTCTTTTATTCATACCGAGCCAAAAAACATTTGCATACCTACTGTGTGTTCTAAGAAATCAAAAAGAATTCAGATGAGATAGTTGTCTTCAGAGAGCCTTTAGTCTAGTAGAGAAAGCAGGACGTAGAGACAAATGTATACACAAGAGTAAGCGGTGCTATGAATTTATATAAGGATCCATGGGCAATTGTGATCAAATTTATCAGAGGTAAAGAACAGGGAAGGTTTCACAGAGGAGAAGAGTCAGGGTATATGATCAGACAACTGTCCTGATCAAATTAAATTAATTGTCTAACTATATTTTTTATTTTCTAATATCTAAAGACCCAGATTTCACAGGAACTTGGGACTTCATCATATCTTGTTCTCGTTCAAATTATAGTTACAGGGATTATGTAGTAGTGAAGTTTCTATGCTGGTTCCAACTGTTTTCCCAATGGATGCTTTGACAGCTCATAAATATATTTGCATAATTGGCTGTGTTAGTCCTGGTGTGATGTTGACATGTGACTCTCAAGGTTTGAGAAAAGCTTTATAGAGATTGTGACAACCCTGAATTAACATTGTGCCCTAATTTATTACCCAATTGTGCACATTAATTATCTCATGGAGGGGTTTGTGGTGATGATGGATGAGAAGGTCTGTATTTTGAGTGGCTGCTTAGGAAAGGTCACGGTGCTCTCTGTATTGTCTAGCTTTAAAACATTTCAGATGTGATTTGCAAGCTGAAAGCTGAACCAACATAAGAACATTCCATGGTAACTAACCTGCATCTGTTGGACTCCACTAGCAAGCTGTTTTAGGGCTAGAGCCAGATCCCCATCTGAAGCATCTAGCCATGTGGCAGAAGTAAACAGGTATTAAGCTGAAACCTGAGAGAAAAGTATAATTAAGGAAATTTCATCAGAAGTGAGTTACACCATCTCAGAGGAGAAGAAACAACAGCGTTCAAGATACATTCTTTCAAAGGAGGGAGATAAACTTGAGAATCCACAGGAAGTGTAAGTTGCTTCATCTTACGTGCAGTACAGTGCAGTAATGCATGTTTGGGCACAGAATTTTGGGTGAGTGGGGGGTTGCTTCTTCTATAATATAGCATAGTACCTGGAGCTCCAGGAAAGGGGAGCTTATGCAACAGAAGAGAATTCCCATGTGTGATCTAGCAGGGAGGGTAAGTATCAGTGAAACAAGGCAGCAGAGCCAGGACTAGGGTGGGGCTAGTGAGGCCAACTTGTGCCAGTGCAGGGTTGGATCCTCTTTATTTAAAATTTTGAACTTTTTGTTCATCATGAATTTTTCACATTGATTTTAAAAACTACTGTATCAAAATATTATTTAGCTGTGTTTTTGATGCCCCTTTAAATTTTGTGCCCCAGGGGAGTGCCTCACTAGCCTTACCCTAGTGCCAGCCCCACATGACTACAATTGAAGTGAGGTGTTTCAACACTTACCATAGCCTAGAAAATGGAATCATTGCATTTCATTGCAGATATGACCTCACAGGGCATCTAATGTTACCTGAACCCAGAGGCTGAAATCAGAGAGCTTCAGGACCATGTGCAGCCTACAGATATGTTTTATTTGCCATTATCACTGTTTATTTTTGAAAATTGATTTAGTGGCCCCCATTTTGAAATTGAAAGGTTTCTTCTAAAACAATTTGGATATCTGACTTCTCTTGGAAAATCGGAAGGTCTAACACACTGGATCTATGTTCTTTCATGGCAATAATCAACTAAAGATGACTAGAATATCTCCTCCAGTTCACTGGTTCACTAGACCCACTTTGTGCATGTATGTTCCTGCCTGATGCTATAGGCATAGCGATTCTGAGCCCTAATTAACTGCAGGATTCTTTCAATAATACCTCTTAATAATGGGCTTTCATTCATTTAATCAGTATTGATTTTTGTGCCTATTATATGTAAGATATTGTGCTAAGGAATAAGATGACAAGATCCCTTCTCTCTTGGAACTTGTTTTAGTCTCATAGGCAATGTTATGGGTTGAATTGTGTCCCCACCAAAAGGTATATTGAAGTCCTAACCCCAGTACTTGAGAATGTGACATTATTGGGAAAAGGGGTCTTTACAGAGGTAATTAAGTTGAAATGAGGTTATTAGGATGGGCCCTAATCTAGTATGACAGGTGTCCTTTAAAAAAAGGAGAAATTGGGACAGAGAGACAGACACAAACAAGGAAAACAATGTGAAGACATACAAGGAGAAGATGGCCATGGGATTGGTGATGTATACACAAGCCGGGGAATGCCAAGGATCACCGGCAAATACCAGAAGCTACAAGCAGCAAGGAAGGATTCTCCCCTAGTTCTGTCAGAGGGGGCATGGCCCTGCTGACACCTTGATTTCTGATTTCTAGCCTCAAGAACTGAGATCAAAATTTCTGGTGTTCTTAGCCACCCAAGTGTTTGGAACGTTGTCACGGCAGCCCTAGAAAACTAATATAGGCAGTGACTAAATAATAATCTGAAGAAGTAGTTTCATAACACTTGTGACCAGGACAATGAGGGGGAGTACAGAGTGCTATGAGAGTGTATATGTTGGGGTGGTGGGCTGATCTTGTTAGGAGGTGATGGAGCATTTTCTGAGGAAGGTATGCTTTAGCTGAGGTCTAGAGAAATATGTTTCTCTATGTATGTATGTTATGTATGTTATTTATATGTATGTTATTTTCTAGTAGTGAGGGAAACAGGCACAGTCTAGGCTAGAAGGACTGGTATGTGTTAAGGCTCTAAGGAAAGAAGGAGTAGGGGATACTCAAGAAACCGGAAATGAGAAGAAAAGCTGGTGAGCTGGGCCCTATATAGTAGTTGTATTGATTTACCAGCTATGTTACTTTGGGGAAGTTGCTTTAACTTCTCTGAGGATAATAACCTCATATGGTTGTTATGAGGAGTAAACGACGTAGTAAATAAAATGGTCTTGAATGAAGGGCTGGTGCAAATGCCTCATTAGATGTTACCTATTGTTATGATTCCTCTTCTTATTGTTACTGTTATTATTCACAGGGCAAGGATTTTTGAGGCCCTGAGAATGCCCTTAGCCTATTAGTCTCTATGGTGAAGGCAGTGGGAAGTTCGTGTATGCTTTTAATCAGGGCTTCAGTTTAACCAGATTTTATTTTAAAAACTTCATCTGGCTGCAGTATGGAGAATGGATCAGAGATCAGTGGAGTTGAGGCCACTGGTGAAGGTCCTGGGGACGGGTGGTGGTGGTGGTAGTGTTCTCACCTTGATCACTTTGTAGAATTTGGAGAGATCACACAATCATCTTAACAATTTAAAAAATTCTACCAAAAGCTGCTTTCTTCTTTGTTTTAGCGCTTTCTTATAGAACAAACATGCCTTGGGTGATGGATGTGTTTTTAACCTCAATTCTTCCATAAACTTAGTAGATGGCCTTGAGCGAGGCTTGTATGTGCTCATGTAATCATAGACACAAAAAGGTATGAGAGAAAGCTAGATTCTATACATAAATGGTTAAATTAAGGTCTTTGGTTATTGAACACATTAACAGATATCTTTAGGAGATTCCAAATCCTCACATTCTCCATTTGCTTTTTTATTGCCTTTATATCTTGTGACTTAATTTTAGAAGAGAAATTGAATTGATTTGTTCTTCATTGGTGTCAGAATTTGTAGTCTCAGGTGAAGGCAAAATGCTGGATTGGCAAATCTTCACAACAAATACAAGTTTTAAATAAAGTACTGGATGTGCTGAGAATTCAGGAGGTAATGAAAGCCATCAATAAAAATTTTAATTCTAGTTCTCTCTGGATTTTATGCCTGATTTTAATAAAAAGCATCACATTTGATATAATTTGTTTGCCTAATACTGGCAGACTTAAACAATTATCTAATGAATTCATTGTTAGTCTAGATATATATTAGCAAATATTATATATATTGTTAGTCTAGATATATATTAGTTATACTAGATATTAGATATATATTAGCAATTATCTAATGAATTCATTGTTAGTCTAGATATATATAATATATATATATTAGTTCATTTCCTAGTGATAGTTTATGATACTCAACTTTGAAGGGAGAAAGAAAATCTGGAGTAGAATTTCCTCTTTGTAAACTATGTAAATTCTAATGTTTTCTGAATTTAATCTATTATAACAGTACCATTTTATAAGGATTTCTTTACTTTACAACATCCTTAGTCAATCTTATTCCCTGTTGAGCAAAATTATATATGAATATTAGCTTACTTTAATAATTAACACTTAAGTGTACACTGATTAAAGAACTGATGTTTATATGCAAAAGTTGGGTGTTTTGACTTACATAAATTTTTAAAACTGAAAAGAAATCACACGGGACTAAGAATTACCATTATAAAAGATTCTTATTTACATGTAAAAATCTTATCTTTCTTCATATTTTTGTGTATGTGTTTACTTTAAAGTAAGCAGATATATAAAGCCATTAAAAAAGATATTGCTGAGTGTTGTATATTTTAGAGTGACTTTAATTTTCACAAAATTAACCTCTTGATTTTGATTGATTTTGCAAAGTTTTATGAAAAAAATGACATTTAAAAAAATTTTTCAGGGTGAGGTACTTTAATCTGAAACCTCCTCAATAACTCAATGATGTTTTACAAATAGACATGTACATGGTTTTACTAGTGTCATTCTTTCCTTATTTTAACTCCATGATTGCAAAGATTTGGTGTGTCTTCTTTGCTGCTGTATATCCCCAAATGCTAGGAAAATGCCTTTCTGATACACAGAAGGTGCTTAATAGTGAGAGTGAATGGTGATATGTACCAGTGCCTGCTGTGATTGCCAACCACGGTGGCAGAGGGCCTGAGTTGTCATCTAGCCCAATCTCTTACCACTGCAAAAACCACCTCTGTGATTATGAGCTATCAGAGCAGAGTGAACCCAAATTCTGCTTTTCCTCCAGGATTCGTAAAGTGTGCTCCCTGGACTAGTAGCATTAGCATCGCCTGGGAACTTGTTATTCATGCCAGTTCTTAGGCCTCACCCCAGACATAATGCCTCAGAAACTCTGGCACTGGGCTCAACAATCTGTGTCCTATAAGCACGCCACACAATTCTGATGCACACTCAAGCTTGAGACCTACTGCTTGAGACAGTGCTTGTATGGGCACTTCTAACACCTACCTCTTTGCTTCCTTTGCTATTCTTCTAATGATGTCCAACTTCCCTTCTGATTGACATATTCTAATTTTAGGTTTATGAATACTTCAAAATGAATGCATTTTGGCCTTTGAGGAATTGCCTTCTTAAAGTAACTTGCATAACTCAGGTCTGACTGACACTTTATAAGCTTACTTGGAATTTAACTCTTAGAGGTTGTATTACTATCTATTGCTGCATAGCAAATTACCCCAAAACTTAGCACCCGAAAACAAGAAACATTTTTGGTCTCACAGTTTTTTTTAAATTTTTTTAAATTGAAGTACAGTTGATTTACAATGTTGCATTAGTTCCAGGTATACAGCAAAGTGATTCAGTTATTTTCAGATTCTTTTCTATTACACGTTATTACAAGATATTGAATATAGTTCCCTGTGCTATGGAGTAGGTCCTTGTTGTTTATCATTTTACATATAGTAGTATGTATCTGTTAATCCCAAACTCCTAATTTATTCCTCCTCACCTTTCCCCTTTGGTAACCATAAATTTGCTTTCTATGTCTGTGAGTCTATTTCTATTATATAAATAAATTCATTTGTATCACTTTTTTTAGATTCCATATATAAGTGATATCGTATGATATTTGTCTTTCTCTGACTTACTTCAGTTAGTATGAAAACCTCTAGGTCCATCCATATTGCTGCAAATGGCGTTATTTCACGCTTTTTTATGGCTGAGTAGTATTCCATTGTGTATATATACACCACATTTTCTCTATCCATTCATCTGTTCATGGACATTTAAGTTGCTTCTCTAGCTTGGCTACTGCAGTGAACACTGGGGTGTATGTAGTTTTTCAAATTAGAGTTTTCATCTTTTCCGGATATATGCCCAGGAATGGTATTGCTGGATCATGTGGTAGCTCTATTTTTAGTCTTTTAAGGACCCTTCATACTGTTCTCCACAGTGGCTGCACCAGTTTATATTCCTGGGAACAGTGCAGGAGGGTTCCCTTTTCTGCACACCCTCTCCACCATTTATTATTTGTAGACTTTTGATGATGGCCATTCTGACCAGAGTGAGGTGATCCCTCATTGTAGTTTTGATTTGCATTTCTCTAATAATTAACGATGTTGAGCATCTTTTCGTGTGTGTGTTGGCCATCTGTATGTCTTCCCTGGAGAAATGTCTATTTAGGTCTTCCACCCAGTTTTTGATTGGGTTGTTTGTTTTTCTGATATTGAGTTGTATGAGCTGTCTGTATATTTTGGAAATTAATCCCTTGTTGGTTGCATTGTTTTGCAAATATTTTCTCCCATTCTGCAGGTGGTTTTTTCATTTTGTTTATGGTTTCCTTTGTTATTCAAAAGCTTTTAAGTTTAATTAGGTACCATTTGTTTATTTTTATTTCCATTACTCTAGGAGATGGGTCCAAAAAAATACTGCTATGATTTATGTCAGAGAGTGTTCTGCCTGTGTTTTCCTCCAGGTGATTTCACAGTTTTTGAGGCTCAAGAATTTGGAAGGAACTGACTTGGGTGGTTTTGGCTCAGGGTCTCTCAGGAGGCCGCACTCAAGCTGTTATCTAGGACTCTAGTGATCTCATGGCTAGAATGGGGAAGGAAACCTCCAAGCTCACTTACATGGCTGTTAGAAGACCTCAGGTGATCCACTTCCAAGTTCACCTGGGCCTCTCCTCAAGGCTGCCTTATGACATGGCAGCTGGCTGCCACCAGAGTGAGAGATGCAAGAGAGAGTGAGAGAGTACGCACAAGAGGGAAGCCTAACCATGGAAGGGACATCCCATTGCTTGCGATGTATTCTGTTCATTAGCAGCTCACATTCAAGGGGGCTGGAGGGTTTCATAACACAGGGCATGAATACCAGGTGGCAGGAGTCATTGGAGGTCAACCTAGAGACCCCATATAAGTAAATCATTTCTCACTTTCTCTAGTTCCTTGCTTTGTAATGTTTTGATTAGGACTTTCTAGTATCAGAAATCTCAAGACAAATTTGGCTTATACAAAAAGAAAATTTGTATGGCTTATGGTGTAGTTTGATACAGGTGATTGATAAAATGTAGTCACAAAGAACTGGTCATTTTGGTTCTATTTGCTCTGTACTGGCTCCATTCTCAGGTAGCTTCTCTTCTTTTATTGTCATAATAGTCTCCAAGACTTTCAGGTTCAAGATCAGTGATGTAGCATGAAAGTCTCTTTCCTCAGAAACCCTGGCATAAGTTCCGTTGGCTGAGTGGGTCACAGCCCCGTGCTTGAACCAATTGAAAGGCTGAGGAATCATGACTGTGTTGGCTGAGACCCAGGACACACATGACACCGACAATCAGGGATGAGTCCCACAAGAACCGTAACAGCCATAACGGGGGAAGGTAAGTGTCCCTGGAGGGACCACATCAGGCAGGCATTTCACTGAAGTACTGCCTATGCTGTTGTCTTCTCTAAGTTTACATGAACTAGAAGCTCTTGGAAAATGCCCACCCTCTCCCTCAGCATTCACCCCCCCATACCCGGTGGATCACAGAGGCCTGATGGTCTACTGCTGCCACCTCTCATATCCTCTCTTCCACTCCCATACAAGTCACCATGAATCTCTCACCTGGACTAAAGCAACAGCATCTAAACATGCTTTCATTTGTGTTCACCTTCTTTCTGTTCTCCCTGTAGCAACCAGAGTGATTTCTTTTAAATGTCATCTGATGAAGTTAGTGCTCTGCTGAAAATTCATCAGAGTCCCATTACCTAAAATCCAAGGCCTTGTGACCTGGCCTCTGCCTGCCTTTCTAGCTTGATCACTGTCTATCACCACTCCTCACTCTCTGAGCTCCCCAAATTCTCCAAGCTTCTTCCTGCCACACGTTCTTCCTTCTCCCGAGGAAGCTCTTTCCTTACATTATGCCTCTTCCTCTCCACCCACGCTCATCTTCAGGGCTCAACTGTAATGTCACTTCTTTTGACAGGCCTGCCGGACCCTCCGGCATTATATGCTCTTGTAATCTGTACCTTCTACTTATTGCATTGATTAGAATTTTAAGTTTGTTTAGCACCTTCCCTCTCTAGACCATAAGCTTAATGAAGGCAGCAACCTTGCTATATCCACAGAGCTCCTGTTTGGTACTGGGTAGGCACTCAATAGATATTTGACAAAAGTGATTCATTCTTCCTCATCTTAGACCTGTGCAATTGTGTTATCCAGAAGATTAAATAAATGCCAAGATTTATTATAGAGTTGGAATTTGTTGGTGGTCTTGCTAGGCCGGGAGCCCCCTGGTTCGTTGGGTTAGGTCAAGCACAAGAGAGAATGAAATTCTTTTGAGGACCTACAACGTTAAACACGTGTGTTTAATTCTTACAACAATCTCTTGTGGGTTCAGTGTAGTATCCCTGTTTTGCAGATGACGAAACTGATGGTCAGGGAGACAAAGGGACTCCCTCAAACTCAACATTGTTCACAAATGGCAGAGTTAGGATACCCACAGAAGTCACCTTAACTCCAAAATTCTAGGTGTGAATGGAATTATGGAAAAGACAGTGGCATGCTCTTTTTTTGTTAACTTTTTGTTTTAACTAGGAGTAGGCCAAGGTCAAAAAAGAAACTGAACATGAAAGTGAAGTCCTGTAGATTTCTTGCTGCTGGTTGGAGCATAACAGCAACTCTGAAAGCACTGGAAGGAGGGGAGTATAGAATTTGGGGGCGCTAAATCTCTTTATTACATATTTCAGGTTTTCCTGTCCATTAAAATAAAGTTAATGGGTGTTGAGTAGCCTGGGTCTGGCAGCATGAAAGAAATAGAGTCCATCTAGTTTTTCTATGACAGTTTGGTGGGATTTATATGTATGAGAAATGCAGACATAAAATTAAACAGGATAAACCATCCCATTTCCTTGTTTCTCCAGTTGCAACAATACACAAACTAGTCTATCCCCTTTTTTCCCTCTTACTTGAAACACAGTGAGTAAGTGCAAGGTGGCTCTTAAAGGGGTAGGGGTCTTTAAATTGAGGGGGCTGTGAGCGGCTGCAGTAGAAAGCAGGGCTAGAGTCAGTGTGGGGACTAGTTTCTTGGTTCTTTTGAATAATTTGTGAGGTTGAGGCTAGCTTGTTGGAATGATTCCTGCTAATGCTACAGTTTGGAATTTTGTTTGTTTCTTTTTCAAATCTTATTTTAATGTCCCTGTAAAGTAAATCCGTGGCCCCCTACTCTCAGCCCTGTACATATATGTGTGCCTAATGTGAGAATAATGCAAGGGGAACATGGAGGACCACTGCCGCACATGACTTGATAGAGAAAAGGAGGGAAAATGGCAAATCAGCATTTGGGATTGGTGGTGAGTCTTACATCCCATGAGGAAGGGATGCACCACACAGGCATATTTAAACTATGAGTTAATCCCACACTTCAGTAAGTATTAGCCAGTTGGACAGAGGACCAGTGCTTAGCAAGGTGTGGCTAAATTTGCAAAAGACCCAGATGGAACAAAAGAGAATCACCGAGCAAAAGGGGAAAAGTGCAAAAAAAAGAGAATACTCAAAGTGTTTGGGATCATTTTACTCAGAGAACAAAAAGCCTGTGATCGGGTAGAAAATGATTCTGTAAGTGGTGGATTTATCTCATTTCCTATAAATGTAAGATACCTAGTTCCAAATATCTAGAAGGAGGCCAGATAAATGATGTCTGCCATCTCACTTTCATTCAGATGTTTATCAAACATGTATTTAGCGCTAGTCACTGGTTACTGTGGATACTATGGGGAACAGAAAGACATGGTTTATGCCCTAACTGAGCTTACAGTCTAGTTTAAAGAAGCACAACACAATGTGACAAGTGCAAAAATAGAAGCGTAAGTTGTCCTGGGAAGCAAATAGTGAAACACCTGACTAGGATTTACGAGAAACTTTAACTGCTGCGGGATCTGGAAGGTAATACCTGTGATGGTTAGTTTGATGTGTCAACTTGGCTGGGCTATAGCACCCAATTATCTAATCAGACGCTGACCTAGGTGTTGCTGTGGAGGTATTTTGTAGATGTGGTTAACATCTACAGTCGGACTTTAAGGAAAGATCACCCTTGATGATGTGGGTAGGGCACATATAATCAGTTGAAGGTCTTACGAACAAACACTGAGGTTTCCCGGAAAAGAAATTTAAGACTGAAGCATTACCTCTTGCCGGATTTTCCAGAACTACCCTGGGGATTTCAGATGGACTTTACAGCCCCCGTGGTTGTGTGAGTCAATTCCTTAAAATAAAATTTATATACACACGAATACATCTTATCTGTTCTGTTTCTCTGGAGAACCCTACTGATGCAGTGTCTTAGTCATGTAAAGTTGGGGAGAGGACTGCAGAAGGTGTGTGAGGGAAGATGACAGTAGCCAGGAGGACCAGGAATGAAAAAGAGAAGCCAGATCAGGAAGCATATTACCTGTGACCCAGAGAGTCTGAAAGGGTTTTAAGTCAGCATTCACATTTGAGAAAGGACATCCGATTATACTATTACTGAGAGCAGAAGTCGAGAAAAACATGTTTCAATTCCAGCAGGAAGGAATTCCTAATAAGGAGGACATTTTTAATAGGAGAAAGAAGGAGACAGCCAGGCTGAACCTATTCTGGAATTTAGAAAGTAATTTGGCATTTCAAATCGTAGACGGCCACAGCCTCGCGAAAGGTTTACAATGTTCTTTTTACAATCGACAGTCTTCCTGTTCTACCTTACCTCCTTCACGTCTATAGCTTTCGCTACGAAATTCTCCTGGTAAGTGGGGAAATACTCCAGTCTGACCGAGCAGCAGTTCTGGAAGATAAACTCACACAGCGGTAGAGGTGGGAGGGTGGAGGTCAGCAGGGGATTCCGCTGCGAAAGTGGGAAGGAAGAAAAGAGTTTACAAACCAGCTGAAGTTCCACTATATCATGTGTGCGGTGAGAAGACTCGCTCATTACAGCTGCAGCCCGTTCTCTGTGCGCTTTCTCTCCTTCCTCTGCGGGTTCGGTTCCCGCACCGGGGTCGCCAGGAGTTCAGCTGTCCCCACGCGGCCGTCTGCTAGTCTGGGCGGAGTCTGGTACCTGCCAAGCTGGGATCCTGATGCGGAGGTGTGTGGGGAGCGCCGAGTTCAGACTGAGGTCTGAGGTCTCGCACCCCGCTGCTTTACCGACCACATTCGCAACCTCTCTTCCCAGCAAAAGGGGTCTCGCCCTGGGACCGAATGGATTTTTCGTCCGTTCCCTTTGCCTCCCTAAATGTCTTCACCCTGGCTGCCGGTGCTTTCCCCATTCGTGCAACACTCTGCCCATCAGAGCTAGCTGCCTAGGTCGAGCACCCTTGGAGATGGGGTGGTGGTTGGTGGTGACTTGATAACCCTTATCCAAGCGCAGACTGGAAGAAATCAGCATCCTCATTACCGCCTCCACTGCAAGGGTTTCAGGTGTACGTCTCTGTACAACCCTGGGGCGGGGGGGGGGGGCGGTCGGAGGGAGGGCAGGATGCCCACGTGCTGGGGTCCAGGAACCCGCTCCCCAAAGCTCGGTCCCACACCCCCGCGACCCGACTTGGAAGGAGATGGGCTGGAGCCAATTGTGCCCGATAAAGTGAGTGAGGATCTAGGGAGGGGGCAGGGTTAGTGGAAGGGGCCGAAAGGAGAGACTGCAGGTGAATCCAATGGCTATGCCCCCAGGTGGGGAGGCGGCTTGAGGGGTAGTTTGGAAGAGGCGAGGGAGACGCAGGCGAGGGTTGGGCTCGCAGGAGGTGCGGCGAGGAGAGCCCAGGCGGTGAGACGGGGTGGGGTGTGGGAGGGGTGCGAAGGGGAGGGAGTTCCGAAAGGAGGGAAAGGAACTAGCGAGGGGCGAGAGGAGCGAGCCTGGAAGGGAGAGCGGCGGGGGGCGGCCGAGCTGCGGGCTGGAGGGCGCCGGGCGCGCGGAGACCGTGCCACCTCCACCCCACCTCCACCCCCGGGGCACGGAGGGCTCTGCCTGGGAGACGCACAAAGACATGCGAAGAGGGGCTGAGCGAGGCTCGCGCACAAAGACGCCGGGGCGCACTGCGGCTCGGGCTGCACCCACCACCCCCGCGCCGCGCAGCGCAGGGGCCCGGCCAGCGCGGAGCCCGGGGCGGAGAGCGCGGCGGCGGCGGCGGCTGCTGGCCGGCGCGGGACCCGGGTGGCCGGCGCTCTCCTGGTGACCCGGGCCCGGCCGCAGGCGCGCGCGGGGGCGGCGGCGCCCCAGCCCAACTTGGCCTCGGCCTCGCCCTCTGCCCGGCCCGCCGGTGTCCCCTCCTTCCCGCGATTCCGTTTCTTCTCACGCTCCCCCCACCCTCCCTCCCGCGTCCAGCCCCGCTCTCCCCACCTTGTAAAACAAAGCCGGGGAAAATGCCTGCCCATGCAGCTCGGAGCGCGCAGCCCGTCTCTGAATAAGAAGTGAGTACAATGGCGTGTTTGTAAAAGCTTCAAGTCCGTCTTTTTCAAAAAAAAAAAAAACCCAAAAAACAAAAACAAAAACAAAAAAACCCCAAAACATTGTGAATGCTGCATGCCTCATGCTTCCCAGCGCCTCGCGGGAGAGACCCGGCCATAGAGCAGGAGAAGGTGAGACCCCCAGGTACCCTCTTCCCCACCTCCCGCCGCGGGCTTTCAGCCCCAACCAGTCCGGGGAGGGCTGCAAAAGCCCCGCCGGCAGCAAGCGGACGTTTTCCACCTTCGTTTCCCGTCCAAGGTGTTGGGTCATAATCTGGGGTTGGAGGCAAATCTATCCCCGGTTCCTCTCCTGGCTGCTTCTCCCCACTCTCCCGCTGGTGCCTGGGGGTTTTGCATCTGCCTTGGGTATGGGTTTGGGACACTTGGGGGAGTTTCCGAAGGAGGAGGAGGGTCAGCTCTTGGGAGTAGCCGACGGGCAGGACGCATGGTGACCCTGGTCACACTTGTTGCCCGTTGCGTGGTGGTATAGGCAGTGGTGCTGAAAAAAGCTCATTTCTCCTGGTATTGAGTCGTCAGTTGTGCCCGGGAGCGAAGAAGACATACCTGGGTGAGGATGGGAGACCAGGATTAAGAGGACTCTGTGAGGTGCTGGGGGCAGAGAAGGGAGGTAGTGATGGTGCCGGGAGAGTGTGTGGAAAGGGTGAATCTTTGATTCCTTGTTCTAAGGAGCTTCTCTTCATGATCATACATCAAACGACGGGGAGATGGAAACCCAGAGGGTACCCCATATTAGACCGAGGGGAAAGGCTGTTGTTTTTTATTTTGGTATTTCACTAGTTTTCTGCCCATTCTTTCTGCCAAATATGTATTATATATATTTCTGCTAATTAAAAAATAAGGCAATAGCTTAAAAGAATTAAAATCCATCAGGGAATGTATTAACTTAATAACATACAGCCACAATCTTAAAAAAAAAAAAAACCTGTCCCCTTTCCCCCAAAGCATGTTATATCAATAATACCTTAGTTTAGCACTGCAGTCTAGGAGTAGGATTTGGGAGCATCAAGGTAAACAGTCTTGGTGTTTTCCAGTTCCGCAGACCAGAAACCAGTGATGTGAAAGATCAGAAATATGAGAGCACAGAGAACGCTTGGAAAGCTTCCTTCAGAGAGATAATATGGAGCTTCTATGTGATTTTCTGTTATTTTTATTCCAAAGATGGCTTAATTTTAGATTATGACCTTTATTTTTCACTGAGACTCACTAAGCAGCTTGCAGGTGGGGTGGAGTGGCTAGACAGCAGATGACAGTGATTTTAGCTGTTATCAACATTTCTGTTAAAATGTTTCAAAAAATTAAAACATTAAACATGTATCCAGTGCTGATTTTGGGTGAAGTTGCCTTTATGAATATCACGTGTGAAAGGCGTCTGCTAGTTTGTGGCTTTATTTGGAGCAGCTGACTGTATCAGGAGGAAAATGTGTACATACTTGTTATAGCAGGTTGAACCATTGGAAATTGCTGAAATGAGCTGTAGGTATGTGGAATCTCCGCTTGGAGACAGGGGTACAGTTAAGTCATCAGAGCTCCGACTTCTCCTCAAAGTCAGAACCATTCAGAGTTTTGCTGATTGAGGAGCCCTCTTATCTGTCATCATTATACAACACTGCTTACTTAGGTCTGGTGCTTCACGTAGCTTTGCTTGCAAAGCTTCTTTCCGATGGGGAACAGATGATTTATTTTATGAACTCCAGCTGTGGTAGTCCTACATTTAACTCACAGTGGTAGTCAAGAGGGCAAGGTATGTAGCCCTGTGAAAATCGACACTTCTTATTTTCGAGTAATTTCAGGTTCCTGTAGGGTATTCGGGTGCAATTTCATAGATTATTTCTTATATACTTACTTAAAAGTGTCTTTTAGATTAGGTTAGCATTTTATTAAACCTGTATTATATACACTAAAGTAATTTTACTTATATCTCTAACAATTATGTATGTTAAATTGATTATTATGGTTGAGTTTTTTAAAATCGCCCATCTTTCAGCCATTCTATTACCCCTTTTGGTTCAGTGTTGCCTTTCCAATTCTGTAGTAGATGGCTTATTTTCCCCTTAGCAAGTGGAAGTCTAGTATCTCTTGAATTTTCTAAAGGAAAGCCATTAATGATATTTTTGAACAGCTGAGATGGATAATAAATGGATTTAGAGTCACCTCAGAATATATGGGAATTTGTAAGAGAATACATAAATCCACTCTAATGGAGCAATTAGCTCTGTACAGAGCATGTAGGGTCTGAGGTGTGAGACAATGTTTTTAATTGTTTTTCTTGATAATTTCACTGTTGAAATGGAAGGAACTTGTCATCTCGGCTGCACCTATGATTGTGTGCCAGAATGGGTAGCAATACTTTTGTTTTTTTTAAAGATGTCCGAGATTGAATAACAAAATACAGACAGTGATTAATCATGAGCCCACTTTGGAGAACAGCAACAAGAAATGACTGAGCTACTGAGTGGTTTATTTGCCATCATGTTTTACCAGATAATTACTAACGTTCTACTTCGAGCAACAACGTTTGGATCGCAAATTCACTTGCAATACAATTCCTTTATTATAATGAATTTTTAAATAAAAATAGATAACGTTCTTTACACTGATGGCTTTTGGTATAGAGTGTTAAGTTCTTGAGAACAGGACTAATCCATTAGCCTTCTTTATGAGCCCTCAGATATCTAGCTGAGTACCATCAACTCTTAGGAGTTCTGCAAATGTGTTGACTAGCAGGTTGGACAGATACAAATTTTGAAATTAATTAGGAAGCCCTCAGGCATTCTTTTTTTTTTTAAAGGTTCTTAGTCCGCTTCCTGTTTTTTTCCGCCCATCGGAAACCCCAATAGCAGCAGAGAGCTAAGACCCAGCCCCTTTTCCTTGAACCCTTATATACTTCTGGTTTAGGCTCTGGAGCTTCCACCAGGAGAGCAAGTTCAGTCCACCTTTGCTGACCCCTGAAAGAAGCCGAGCCAGCCCCCTCTAACCTCCTTCAACCTAACCTCCATTCTCTATTGTTGGCAGTGGCGGCCCCTGACTTGCTGGATCCTAAAACTGCCGCTCAGAACTCTAAACCGAGGCTCTCGTTCTCCACGAAACCCACCGTGCTTGCTTCCCGGGTGGAGACTGACACGACCATTAATGTTATGAAATGGAAGACGGTCTCCACGATCTTCCTGGTGGTCGTCCTCTATCTGATCATCGGAGCCACAGTGTTCAAAGCGTTGGAGCAGCCTCACGAGATTTCCCAGAGGACCACCATTGTGATCCAGAAGCAGACGTTCATTTCCCAGCACGCCTGTGTCAATTCGACTGAGCTGGACGAACTCATCCAGGTAACTGGCACCCAGGAGTTGTTATTCCGTTTCCTCTGTGGGCAAAGACGAGTAAGACTAAGAGGCGATAACTTAGTACTAGGCCCTCCTATGTGCCTGTGGGGTCCTCTCCCACTTTTCTCCTTAGTGTAGACCTCTTGGCCACAGTTTCTTTTTCTCTTTATTGCACTCCCTCCCTCTTTTCTTCTTTCTGCCATCTTTTCTTCTTCTTTATTTCTCCCACTCCCTGCTGCTTCTCATCCTCTTCTGCTCTTGTGTTTCTCTGTTTCTGTCCTGTTGTCACCCTTCTTTCTTTTCCTTTGCCTTGTCTTAGAACTGCCAGTGGACAGTTCTGTTAACACAGGTTTACCTTGCTGGAGGCCCTCAGGGTTAGAGGACCACTGCCGACTGAGAAACTTTGCTGTGGCAAGTGAGGGGAAAATATAAGGCGGAAAAGCGCAGTAATCATGGCAATGGCTATTATAAGATAGAAAAGATGAGTTTGTGGTGGATACATCTCATGGCTAACAAGCCATAGCTCACTTCTTTAATCTAGCCAAAGCATAACTCTGATAACTGCCTTTTTTAGGTGTCTGGGGAGAAGTGATTAATCATTGCTTCTCTAGACCCCAGCTAAAAGCAATTTACTAGTAACACAGAAAAATGGAGTTTTTGAATAAAAACTAATTTAGTTTTAATTTAATAATACTGTTCTCTCTAAAGCAGAACAGTACCCTTACGGAAAAACATTATCAATCCCAGAATGATTTAAAAATTTCAGTTAGACTCCTTGGAGATGGCTATATTTTTGTTGTAGATTTCTTTTGTTTAAAACAAATCATTGGTCCAACCAAGAATCTTCGTCGAGAAGAAAGCCCTAGAATTTTCTTTCAAGGAGAGATCTGACTGGTGGAAACATTTTAATTGTACATATATTCATTTTCCTATAGAGCCTATTTTTCTTACCAGATTTATGTCAAATGGGATTGAAAACAATCTGTGAGCCATCAACTGAGCAGTTTCTTCCTCATCTTATGTTTGGTTTTACATCATTTGAGTGAGTTGGAATAGTCGATTGCGGGAAGAAATTATTATTGATTTTTATCCAGTTTCTTGTTCTACGACCTTTCCTCTTTTATTCCCTCTTGCCATGGATCCCCAAATGCTACCTCTGTCCTCCATAGCCCTCTCTATTTTTAGAATACACACGCAAGTTCTAGTTCAAGTCTTATTGAAAGCTATCAAAGCTAGTATTCTCTGATCCTCATTTAGCTCCTACCACATTCAGACACTTCTGCATCTCACCTATTTGACTTAAATTTTGGAAA
This sequence comes from Delphinus delphis, assembly GCF_949987515.2. Lineage (NCBI taxonomy): Eukaryota > Metazoa > Chordata > Mammalia > Artiodactyla > Delphinidae > Delphinus > Delphinus delphis. The sequence continues at coordinate 142,082,596 of NC_082683.1, read as the reverse complement.
GGTTCTTCAGATAATTAGATACTGAATTCCCTACTGTTTGTAGGTGATGGTGCCATTTTCAGTACTGACAGTGAACCTGCCAACTAATATCAGCAGTCCAGCCACCCCATTGTCTGTTCCTGCATGAGATCACTTCCACTTCACTCTTAATTTGTGCCCATCATCCTTAGAGGTACTAAAAATCTTTAAAGAATCCCACTTCCCTTGGGTTTTAGAAGAAGAGCTCTATGTTATTTTGGTGGAGGGAGCATGGAGTCGTGGTAAAAGCCTAACCTGTGGGATTCGATAGGGCGTTTTAAATTCCATTTGAGTACTTTCCTAGAGGTGTCATCTTGAACAAGTAATTTTCCTCTCTAAGCTTTAGGTCTAGCTAGAATGAGGGAAGAATACCTATCAAGTAAGGTTGCTGTAAGGAGTAAAGAGATAATCCATGGAAGGCATTTAGGTGCTCAAGACGTATTAGGTTTATTTGCTGTTGTTGTTATTTTTCCTTCTCTGCTTATCTCTTAATTGGGTGAAAGCATCTGATTCAGGTAATTGCATACTTACTTTCTCAAGTGAGGTTGTTTGTCTTGGGCAGGAAAAAAATGCTACATTGTTTTTGGAATGAACAAACGGAGCTCAATATATGACCTAATTATTTTTCTTTTTGCTCTACACAGGCAATCCATTTTAGCTTTATTAATATTCATTGCCTATTGAGTATCTTTGCTTCTTAAAAAATCTTAAGGATTTTGGTGCTTATTGGGTGTTTTTAAACACAGAGGTTTGCCTGTTATTTATTGTCATATCACTCACCTTTATAACCCTATGGTTTTAATAAATTATTTTTTTCTCTTTGAACATAATTTCTTCTTGTAAAAGAAATCTTTATAGTGGCATGGCTCCAGGGATCAAAGTCAGTGTCTAAATAGGGAGGAGAGCAAATGAGCCAGGAATCATATATTAGAATCACATTTCATTTGTATAGCTCTCATAAATTTCCAAGTGTTTTTCCCGTGTTTATTTTCCCTTTTAATCCTCCCTTAAAACCTCATGAGCGGGTATATTAGGCAGAAATATCGCAGCATTAAGGATTAGGAGGCTAAGAAACCGAATGATTTACCCCAGATAGTATCTTTAGGATGAGAGTTCAGGTCTTCAGAATCTTGGTCTGGCTTTATTCGTAGGAGTCTCCACTCTTCCAGGGCTTTCAGTGCTGAGGGGAAAACAGTTGGAGAAGTTAGAAGTTCAGCCCTCATGCTGGTGGAGAAGGAATTCTGGATTCCTTTTGTGAATAGTGGGCAAAGAGGAGGAAGTGGCTAGTCAGGCAGTAAGGCCAACGTCAGGTACAGTTAACCTAATCTGGCCTCCAGTTATTAATTACACCTCTGGGTGGGTGATGGTAACCTCATTCCATGCTGTGGTTGTATCACAGGGTAGCCTAGGCTTGGGGGCAGGGTGGGAGGGGTTGGGGGGGAGATTGGGAAATGGAGCGTTAAGGCACAGGAGAGCAACTTCCTTTTCTGCTATCGAGTCCCATCGTGTGTGTTCCATCTAAGTGCTGTTTGTTTTTTTAAAATATTTATTTGATTGTACCCGTCTTAGTTGCGGCATGCGGGATCTTTGTTGCGGCATGTGGGCTCTTAGTTGCAGCACACGGGATCTAGTTCCCTGACCAGGGATTGAACCCGGGCCCCCTGCTTTGGGAGCATGGAGTCTTAACCACTGGACCGCCAGGGAAGTCCCTAAGTGGTGTTTTTGACAAAGACCCTCTAAGGCAAGATTGAGGTGGTGGCAGAGATATCAAGACAAAGAGAACTTTTCTGGGATGAAATATTTTGAAAACTTTGACTTTTCAACTTCCATTACATTTGTTAGTGTGATGCCAGTACAGAAAAATATATGGAAACATTTTTAAGTTTCAAGAGTCATGAATACCATTAACAATAGCCAAATTTTAATGAGCGCTTACTATGTGCGAGGCACTATTTTAACCCTTTCCATGTATTAGCTCCTTTAATTCTCTTAAACAACCCTATGAGGTATGTGCCTTATTATCTATATTTAACTTAGGTGGAAACTGAGTCAGAGAGAGCTAATTTTCCAAGAGCTAATTTTCTAAAAGGTAGAGTGCACTGTTATTCAAAGCTAAATGGACAGACCCCAGAGCTTATGATTTTAGTTCCTATATTTACTGCCTCTAAAAAAGTTTAATAAACATTAAAGTTTGCTGACAAGTTCCCTAATATTCCGTATATTAGAGTGTAATAAATATCAAATTATAGTCCTCTGTACATCGTGATTTACATTATATAACATATCTCTCTCTCCATATATATGGAGAGTATATAACCTGGATTTTAATATTCTTTCTGGACAACACTTCCTGCTTTTATCCTGTTTGAATGTCATAAACCAGTAGAGGCATGGTTATGTTAGATATACCTGGTTTTAATCTAGTTATTTCCATGTTTGCTGAGTCAATTCTGAGATTAAAAAATGGGGCAAAAATCTATGATCTATACATTGCTAATGAAAACATCTTATGGGAGATTTGACTTTTGTTTTATTGTTTGAGCTCTACGCCCCTGTGAGGTAGGTGGGGAAGGTATTCTATCCACTTTTTGGGTGAAGAAACGGACACATTTCACAAGGTCATGTGGTGGCCTCAGGTCTAGATCTTTGGAGTCTTCCAGTTGAGGGGATTATATTCTCTGCACTGTTCCCTCTTCTCAATTTTGTTCTTACTGCTTCATTCAGTGACATTTATTGAGCACTTCCAGTGTGTTGACCTTTGTGCTGGGTATTGAGCCAAGTAAATTGATGGGGGAAAACATGGCTTCTCTTAAGGTACTCTCTCCTTCAGAGTCAATGGAGGAGACTGCTATAAACTTAGTTATAATAGAACTACTTGCAGATTGGAGCTGGGCTACTGAGGAAGAAATTAACCACCCAGTGAGAGTTGGGAAGACACAGAAGAGGAGGTGAAAGGGAAACTGGATTTTAAGTGTGGAATCAGTGCTCTCTGGAGGAAAAATTGGAATCAGTAGATGTTCTAGGCAGAGGGCATGACGTAACTGAATTGTCTGGGTGTGAGGGGCAGCGGCATGAGCGAGTCTAACAGAGTAGAGCAAGGTCTCTTATTCCACGGGAAGGAGGTGGGCTTTACCCTAGGCCTGCTCCCCTGCAGCTGAAATAGATGCGCCGTTGAGGGCATTGGTTGTATACCAGGGGATACTTGGAGCTACATGCCTTCCTAGAATGCCAATGAACTAGACTTTAAAAAAAAAAAAAAGAAAAACATTGTTTTATACTAATTCTATAAGCATTCATATATATTTATTGAATTCTTGTTGAATTCCCTGTGCGTTGTCGCAGGCACTGAAATACAGTAGAGGATAAAACACTTGAAAATTCTTGCCCTTGGCGAGCTTGCATTTTACTGGGGGAAGATGGTATGTTAGTGATAAGTCTCAGGAGAAAAATATAAAGTAGTGAAGAGGGGTGGGAAACGTTGGATGGTCTTGGTGGTTAATTTTAGATAACGTCACTGATAAGGTGACTTTTAAATGAAGGGCGTGAGGGAATTAGCCAAGGGGCAGTCTGGGGAATAACACGCAGCAGAGGGCCCAGCATGTCCCAAAGATGAGAGCATTCCTGGCCTGCAGAGGACAGCAAGGATGCTGGGAGGGCGTGGTAGAAGATGATGTCAGGCAGGTAATGTGGGCCAAGTCCTATAGGGCCTTGTAAGTGAGAATCAGGAGTTTGGCTTTTTAGAACAGATGAGTGTTCTATGCTGGCTTACGTTTCACCAGGATCACTCTGGCTGCTGAGTTCAGAATAGACTGCAGGAGGCCGCGGGCAGAAACAGAGGGAGCAGTTATGATGCTGTTGTAATAATCCTGGTGATGGATAAGGGGAGCTTGAAGTAAGGTTGTTGTAGAGAAAGTTGTGAGATATGGTCAGATTCTGGATATATCTTGGAAGGAGAGCCAATGAGACTTACTGACGGACAGGATGGGCAGGACAAAGGTGAGGAGTCAAAGATAACCCCAACATTTTTGTCCTAAGAAACTAAAAGAATACAGTTCCCATTTTTCTGAGATGAGGAGTGCAGGGGGACCTGGATTGGGGGTGATGTCAGGAGGTTAGTTTGGGGCACGAATCGTGTCCATTAGACGGGCTTCGATTATTGAAGAAGATTCACAGGACCCCACGTAGCAGTGCTTACAGATCTACAGTATAACGTAGGAACGTGGTGCAGTACAACAGCAGCACCCAAATAAGGATCTGCACCACAGGCAAGGGTCATATCGCAGCATGGGGTCTGGCGGCGCCGGGAGCCAGCTGGACTTGTCCTCCCTCTGTCAGGCCATGCCAGGCCATACTGCTCTCTTGGACCAAGAACCACCAGTGTGTGCACAGAACACTGCGGGCCAGGGAGACCAAAATGGCGTCTTGGCTGGAGTTTCTGATCCCCCGCTGGTCACACAGGCATTTTCTTGCTATACAACCAGCCTCAGTGGCAGAGCTTTCCAGGAGGCTCTCTGAGACCAGGTGCAAATCATCCATCACAATGTTATCCATGAATAACGCTGACAAGCTGGTGCTAACCTCCCTGAAGCCCCTCAGGTCATGGTTATAAAACAATACTCTTGATCAGAGTGTCTCATGCCTTTACTAAGGGACAGTGTTGTGTGGGTACTTTAGCCCAATGGCTCAGGCCAATTCCAGGCCAGCACAGTCAAGTTAAATTTGAGATGCCTGTGAGGACATCCAAGGGTAGAAGTTGAGTAGGATGCTGGAAATGTGAGTTTGGTCTTTGGGGGAGGGGTCAGGCTAAAGATATACTTTTGTTTTTTTTGAAATTTTAAAAAATTATTTATTTATTTATTTATGGCTGTGTTGTGTCTTCGCTTCTGTGCGAGGGGCTTTCCCTAGTTGCGGCGAGCGGGGGCCACTCTTCATCGCGATGCGCGGTCCTCACTGTCGCAGCCTCTCTTGTTGTGGAGCACAGGCTCCAGATGCGCAGGCTCAGTAGTTGTGGCACACGGGCCCAGTCGCTCTGCGGCATGTGGGATCTTCCCAGACCAGGGCTCGAACCCATGTCCCCTGCATTGGCAGGCAGACTCCCAACCACTGCGCCACCAGGGAAGCCCAAGATATACTTTTGGAAGTCATCATTATACAGAAAGCATTTAAAGTCAAGACGTTGGATGAAATCACCTGGAGAATGAGTGCAGGTTGAGATGAGCAGAGATTCTAGTATGACCCCAGGAGCACTTCAACATGTAGAGGTTGCTGAGGAACAGATCCAAAGTCTGCGTGAATGACTGATTTACAACCTAAGATGTCAAGGATGTTCCTCTTGTTTTAGCAAGCTGTATCACTCTATGCCCCCAGACCTCTTAAGGTTTCTTTTTTCTTTGCCTGTAGGAACCCTTTAAAAGAAACATTTAAAAAGTATGTCTCTAGGCATGGGAGCCACTGAAAGTGTTTGAATAGGGGAGCCCAATTATGTTTTGGATTATGGCTCTCTTAATGGCAGATGGGATGGTTTAGCATATGAAAAGCGTGCTTAGAACTGATTGTATATAGTGGTGAGTGATACTATCTGATTCTGTATACAATGGTTTGGTGGCTGTTATTCTAGTTCGTACAAGCATCGAGGTATATTAAATATTTGGCTTCACTTTTGGAAAGCGTATGTTCATCTTTGATCATTTTATTTATGGACACAAAATCATGTTGTCCAGAAAGCATCTAAAAGGGCTGTCTTTTCTTATCAGTGATTTTACTTTTCCTGTTCAATGAACTTGGACTTTAGATGAATTTAGATGGATGAATTTAGACTTTAGGAACCCGATTCTAACAAAAAAATTGCCTGAAAAATATTTAAACATCCCATAAAATACTTTACGTCCTTTGGGTTAATCTCTGGAAAAAGCATTTTTAGATGGTGTAATGTGTAAACTTCTAGTAGCTTGGATTATTTTAGCAGATTATCTAGGAGTCACTTAGAAGACTGGGCTTCAAGGGTAAGGATTTCTCAAGAGTGCTGTTTTCATAGTTAGAAGAGGGAGTTAGGTATCAAGGGAGATACAGAAGTCTTAAAAAAAACCTTGTCAGTTTCCAGTTTTCCTGGGACTCTCCCATTTGCTACTTTCTTAGTAGGATAACTTATGTTTGCCTCCCATCCCAGCCCCTATTTTCATGCTGCCTTGACTTTCAGAGTGAAAGAATGAAAAGGGAAACACTTTTTCTATGTGTAAGTACATCCAGTAACAATTGAGATAGTTTCATTCACTGTTTTCTAATTATACTTAGGTTTTTATTATAAAACATAAAAGTAGTTGTCAGAAAATGATTTTGTCTCCAAAGGATATATGAAACTTAACTAGTTAATATTGGTAAAAAAAAATAGTAAAATGCTATGTGAATATTATATATCAATAAAATATCACCCAAACTGATATGATTAAAAAGGAATATTATTTTAAAATAATGGCTAGGACACTATTTGATAGCTGGAATGGTTATTGCAGAGTGAGCAAAATTATTCTGCATATACATTGTAATACATTTAAAAATATTTTTTGGCTGACAATTTCTTTGGTCTAAACTTAAAATATGACTTAAATGTAAAGCTCAGTCAGATAGTATTAGAGTGAAGTTTGACTATTATAGATCTGTCCGTAGCAATTATGATGGTGGCTCTAAAATTCTTAGAGTTGTACATTCCATATTTTCATTTTATCATATATTTGAATACCGTTTTGCATGTTAAGGTATATTATTTAATTCACATATCCCCTGACATATATATATTAATTCACATTTGCAAAGTGAGGCACAGACAGATTAGGTGCCTTGCAGTTCAGAAAGAGACAAAATGGTACCTTGATTAGATTCTTCCTTGTGACTCCATCTCCAGGGCCTTTTGGTTAGATACTTACACAGGAATGTGTGTACCACAATGTCTAGTGGTAGTAAATACCCAATAAATATTTAGTTCAAGGCTATATCTCTTTAAAAAGTACTTATATGTGTATTCTATTTTGTTTGGTCAGGAAACAGAGTTTCTTCTTCATCATCCTCCTTTTGTAGATAAGGGAACTGAGGCACAGAATGTTTAACCCCAGGTCACTCAGCCTTTTTTGGCTTGAGATGCTGAAAGTGGCACAACGAGCATTAGAGTTGCAGAGCTGTCATCCAGGTGACTCTATAGCTCGTTTCCATTGTTCCAAAAGGCCTTTTTAGGAGTGACATTATTTTATTTTATTTTCTCCCTGGGATCCCCTTTAATCTAACCCCACAAACTAAATCAGATTTCTGACTTGTGCACCTAGGGTACACTTTCTTCATTTTAAGTTGCTGGTGCATCCATGCCGTAGAAGCAAAGAGCAGCAGCAGAAGATGCAGCAGGTCTGTAAATGTGAAGGCAAAATATATACTTGTGGAGAATGAAAGTACAATTATAAGGCCACAGGGAGCAACTAAAATATTATGCAGAAACGTGTGTGGTTGGGCATTAGTCATGCTGAAGCCTGAGCAGGTGAGGTCAGGGAAGGTGATTTAAAGCTGGAGGATTCTTACCTGAATGGAAGAGGTGGACAGGAGTGGAAAGAGGAAGAGCAGAGGGAAATAGTTATAAGAACACACCAAGTTAACATTCTATCTATAGGATTATAGCACTTTTACTCCTTTCTTGGTTTCTAACATTCACAAAGTATTAATAGTATCTTGTACAAAATCCAGGTGATACCAGAAGGTATCAAGAAGAAAGTAACATCTGAAATCCTTCCCTGCAGAGTTAGCCAAGACCTCTCTTTAGGCATTATACACAAATGGAATAGACCGAAGGGTGTGTGTGTGTGTTGGTGTATACACACACATATGCGTATGTCCCATGTGTGTACAGAATTGTTCTCACATGGGATCACAGATGCGTGCCATTTTGCCATCTCCATCTTTTGCTCACCATTGTGTAGGGTATGATTCAGGAATATTCCAAGTCTTCATGTTAGCTATTGTCTGAAGGGTTTTGACATAGAGGACCTGACACAGAGTACTAGCACTCCCCACATCCCTTGTGGTGGGGGATTTGGATTCCCTTATGGTCCTTTGGTCGAAAAGGTTCATTCTCTTAATAAGTGATGAATAGAGGAAGCCGAAGCATTGACTGAAGAGTTCAAGTATGGAGTATTGAAGAGTATAGAAGAATAGAACCTGTGGCATTGCAAAAGAGGAGAAGTACTCATCTACTTGTAGATCTTGTAGTAGTAGAACTGCTACATCCTGAAATGTTTTCATTTCAGGAAATAAATGATGGTTCCTTTCAGTCGTGCTATTGGGATCCTCCTATTTTGTTATTTATTAAGTATTCACATAGGTTAGGTAATATCCTTTTCAGTAAGGGAATGAGATGATGTTTTCTAACTTTTTCAGCTATTTCCCTGCCTTTCATTTTTATGAACGTTTGAATATCTTGGCTGAATGAAGAATAGTAGTTCATCTAGCTTAGTATTTCTTACTCTTAACTATCTAAGGAACATATGAAAACAGTGCCTCAGTTCCCTTAAAAAGGACAACTTTACCCAGTGCCTCATGACATTATGAAAAATCTGTCATGGATCTAATATTCATAAGCTTAATTTATCTAAACTGTTTGAATATAACCACATTTCACCTTGTACCTTCTCTTGAGATAAGCGTCTTACATTCTACTCAATAAAGTTTTTCTTTGCTCTTTTATAAAATTACATCCTTTAAGTTTTAAGCCATTTGCTTAGCGAATTTAGCAAACCAAGTCATGAAATTCCCGTCTACGGAGAGGGACACTGTCTTTTTTATCTTCATCCCCTACCGCATGTAGAATTCATTCTTCCTCACCTCTGTATGCTTTTGTAATCCGTGATATTGTGTGTCTTGGGTCTTTGCCTTTCTGGAAGTCTTGTATTTTCATCTCTTCCTTAGCACTTACAGTGTCTTCTTGATTATTTTACTTATCCTTTTTTGAACTGCTTTCTGCTCAGTTAACATTTTGAGAAGTGTCAATTAGAGCTGTGGGCAGTATTCCAGAAGAGGAGGAATCATAATGTAGCACAAGAGTGGCTTTCTGTTTTAATTCTTTCCTTGTCCTTCTCCTCGCCACCCCCCCCCTCCCGCCGCCCTGTTTTATTTCTATTACCACTCTGATGATGCCTAGTGTTTTGTATGTTGTTGTTGAATGATGTCCTCAGGCAAAGAATTGCAGTGACTTGAGGCTTCTTCTAGGCTACTGAAAACACTCTTTGAAGAGGGTAGCCTGGGTTATTTTCTCCCAAATCCATTAGTTTTCACTTGACAAAGATGAGCCTCGGTTCTCATTTGTGTGCCTCTTTACCCAGGCATGTGAGATTTTAAAACTTTAACTGAACATCAGGCATTTCACAGATCATGGTAGTATTTCCACACTTTGATATTTCCCTTTTTAGTGTAAAATTAAAACTGCAGAACAGATACTTAGATTTACATTTATCCCTTCAAATATATGTTTATTATACCTACATTTTTTAAACTATTAAAACCTTTTCTTTTAGACCTGTAACCAAACATACCCATTTTTTTTATTTTCCCATTTTTACAAAGAACATCTTTTCTCAGTCTTTAGTACATACTTTTCTTTTTGTGACTGCCTACATTTTGCTAATTAATTTTTCTCTATGTCCTTACGTACTCCCTTAATAATAGCTTTCGGATTGGCGAAGCATACTTTCTCTACGCAGTAGTGCTTTATTTTTACCCTGTGATTAGTTAACTTGCATATGTGTTCAGAAATATTCTTCATGTGCTTTCACTCTGTTTTGCTTTTAGTTTTTCTCAGAAAACTCCAGTTTATTTAGAACTTACTGTTACGTATAAGTGAGAGAGCTCCAATTCGTCTGTAATTAGTCCTCCGTTTATAGTAATGTTAAGTGAAAGTGCCAATATTTGCAGACTGTTAAAAGTATGTATTTTTTCAGGGGTACCTAAGGAATCAAAATTTACCAGAGGCTTATAGAAGTAAAATGCGTTCTCTGGTGATGTAGCATTTAAGGGAGCTTTCAGAAATAAGTAAAGCAATGAATGTGAGTACTGTGGAAAGGGAGAAGAATCTCAGTAGACACTGTTACATGGCCACATGGGTTGCAGTGATGCATATTTCAGGAAAAAGAATCTTTAATTCTTAAATTTTCCACTTTTAGGGTCCCAAAACAGTTTCTTGGCTGCTGTAAAGTCCCTTTTCTACAGTTATTGCATCTCTTCTTATTTTGCTAAAGCTCACTTAGAGGAGTATGGGGAGTCATCAGAAACTCGTAATTGCTAAAACAGGACATGTTCCTTTTGGGCAAATGAAAAGTTCTCCTTTCCTATCACTGTTATTCATATACTATAGAGGGTGATTTGAAAACATTTGATTTAAGTGACAGGTACAATAAAATGAACTCCACTCTCCTTGGACACGTGTGCGATCGGCACAAGAGTGAAACTGATGGTACCAGGGAAGCAGATTCTGAGATTTATGGGTGAAGAGACACTGGTTTGTGTCCATTTAGACGTTTTGGTGTTAACCCTGAGAGCAGAGGTACCTCACTTCTCCTCCATATTTGAAGGGGAGTCCTTAGGGAGGTTTTGTGTTAACCCAAGTCACCACCCCATGGGTCTGTGGTGCTGTGTGTTTCCAACAGAGTGATAGTGTGGTCAGGATTCACTAACAGATTTCCAAGGAAGGCAAGCCCAAATGGACTAGAAAGGAGAAACATCCTTATTAGATGGATTTAGGATTCTTATCTTTTATTTTGCAGGGGAAGTAAAGGAAAGGTCTTATTTTCCTTAAAATAGCCACGGAGATGCATACACATTATGTTCTTCAGTGGGCAGCATATTTTCACATAGCAGCATCTCAGATGATGGGGTCCCAGGTGTTTGTTGAGCAAAGAAGAAGCTAGTGAATATGGCAGAGGTCTTCTTAGCTTTGACTTTAAAGCTCGCTCTAGTGCTTGTGCTTTTTTCTGGTAAAGTAGAATTTACAATGTTAATTACCTACCAGTCTGTAAGGAAATTTAAATGTTGCTGGGTGCAGTTCTGAAGTTCCTGTTGCATGAGGGAGGGGTTAGTGAGGGTTTCTTTGAACACCTGTTTTTCCCTTGCTTCTCAGGAGGTAGGCAGGCTGCTGCTGTTTTCCACTTGTCCTAGTCCATGAACAAATCATCAAATGATTTATTCCCAGTTTTTATTAAATAGAATTTTATAAGACAAAATTACATTTTGATAAGTCAAAGTAACTTATCACTCGTACAGGAAAACAAAATTGATTTGCAGCATAGTTTTGTGAATCTGAACTTTTTTGGGCATTTGGACACACACTGGACATCCTGAGTTCTCTTTCTGCATCCTCACTCAGAAGCATTTTTGCATTCATCTATCACATTCAGGTAGCATATCAGCTGTTAGACAGACCTGAGGTCAGACTTACTCATCTAAAGGAAGAGGTAGTTAAAATGCACATTCATTCATTCTGCATGTAATGTTTTTTAAGAGGTGTAGTGTTTTTTTTTTTTTTGCGGTACGCGGGCCTCTCACTGTTGTGGCCTCTCCCGTTGCGGAGCACAGGCTCCGGACGCGCAGGCTCAGCGGCCATGGCTCACGGGCCTAGCCCGTCCGCGGCATGTGGGATCTTCCCAGACCGGGGCACGAACCCGTGTCCCCTGCATCGGCAGGCGGACTCTCAACCACTGCGCCACCAGGGAAGCCCAAGAGGTGTAGTTTTAAGCAAGGGGAGTCATCAACATAGAACTATACTGGCAGAGTCCCGCCCTCATGAAGCTTCTATCCTAGTGGGAAGTGACTAAAAAATAAACGAAGAAGTAGCTGAACAAGATAATTTCAGGAAGTACAAATGTTCTGAAGACTAAAGAATGACCCAGTGAGATGGAATGATGGGAGCAGGGCTCCTCTAGAAGGGCTGTGTTTTCTCTGAGCTGGTGACGTTGGGATGAGGTTTGAATGAGGGAGTCAGTCCTGTAGAGATCTTGGGAGGAAGCATTTGAGGAGGAGTAGGCAGCAAATGCAAAGGTGGGAGCATTCTTGGTGTGTCCGAGGGCCTATGCAAACACCAGTGTGGTTGGCCCATCATTCATGAGTTGAGGGAAATAGGCCAAAGCCTCATAGGTCTTCATTAGTGGTCTAGGTTTTACATGCAATGGAAATTGACAAATAGAAAGTTTAGAAAGAAACAAACATAATTATATCATAATTGTGCTAGGCAAATAAGGTGGCGACTTAGGGGGAGTAGAAAGATTAGTTGGAGAAATTTTAATGAAAGTTGATTTTGTGAAGAATTTTAAATAAGGGGGGACAAACAGTGTTTGGACTAGTAGGCTAGGAGCCCTTTAGGAAGACGTGCTCAAGGGCGATGATCCTGGAAATGTGTGTACTTTTGGGGAAGATATAAGGGAGAGGGGAGATGGCTGAGTGTTCTGAAGCTGATACTAGATATTCAACTTAATGTGTCTAAGATTCATTGAAAAGAAGATCGTTTTAATGAGCACAGATAATTGCTAGATGATTTGCATGGGCTCTGTGTGGCACAAGCCCTTTATTTTATTTTTATTTTATCAAAATACATTCTAGTATCCATTTTAGGATACAAGATGTATATTTTTTTACCTTTAAAAATTATTTTTTATTTAAAATCTTCCACAATAGTGGTATTTCTAGGCATGTTACAGCTTACATGTTACCGTAAATAACTGTGTAATTCGTTTTTCCTTGATAAATAACGATTTCCTTCTTTTTCTCTCTGGTTAACAAGTTCCAAAGCTTCATAGCAGTGTTCATTCCTGGAAGATGTTTTATCAGATAATGACATTTGGCTCTTGATTTGGGCAGGCCTGAAAGATCTATTACATGAGGCTAGTTTTAAATAAGTTGGCTTAATTAAAATTGTAAATAATCTTATTTTATGATAATGATATCATTCCTGAGACATATTTTTCATGGACAGCTATATGGTGCTATTATACAAAAATGATGCAAAAGTATTTTTTGATAGGACAAGACTTCCTGCTTTATTCTCTTTAGTCAGTACCTCATAGCCTTATTTCTTGATCCATAAAGAACTTGTGTGTATGTTTGTGTGTTTGTGTCTGTGTTTTATCCTCTGTGATCCTTTCCTTATGCAGGATTAAATTGTTTCAGATAGCCTTCTTGTTAGGGACCTAATGAGATTCCTTTCTTGAGGAAAAGAAAAAAATAAGTTAATCTCATATATAAACTGAACTGGGATATGTGTCTTTGAGTCTCAAAGAAAATGCAAAGAGCAAGCAAAAGTGGTAACTATATCTGAAAGTCAGGGAATTTCTGAAAAGTGTCAGCAAAATTTTATCATAATGTATTTTGTATTAATTGCATACAACATTTTAAGGAATAAACTAATTGAATTTGGAACTTGGAATCTACAGTGCCTAGTCAAACTCTGTCATTTTAGAGCTAAGAAAATAAAGAGTTCAGTAATTTTTCTAAGAGCCTGCTACCAGTTAGTAAAAGAACACTATTGGATCCGTGAGTTCTAGCTCCCTACTCTTTATCCCCCACCTCCCAATTTCTCCTTTTTCTTTCTCTTATAAATATAAGCATCTTTACAAGATCAGGGCTGCATTCTAACATTTTTAATTTTGTTGAAATAAGTAGTGCAGATATTTTGTTTTCTGTTCTCCGGAGCTACAGTCTGTATACAGTCTGTATACCCATATAGATGACTCAATATTTTGCATCTATCCATTGCTTGCTGCCTCTTACGGTGAATGAATGAATGGCTGGCTGGCTGGCTGGCTGGCTGGATGAATGAATGAAAAAAAAATCTCAGAATTTCAGGATTAGGGAGAATCCTTCTGAATCTTGAGAAAAATTAAAGTGAGTAGTGTCCTTTTGAAGGTTCTTGCCATCAAAATTGCCAGATAAAGTTATAAATGGATTTTTTAAAGGATTAATCCTTTTAATTAGGGGATGCTAAATCAAAATGAACTAGGAAGGAGAAGTGAGACAACTTAGAATTAAAAAAAAATTTATCTGGTAAATGAAAGAAAATTCCATGAATGTTTACATGTTAAGTGAATATTTATTGAATACCTATTATGTACCTGGCACTGTATGAGACTATGGTTTCTTTTTCTCTCAAAACTGTACTTTATAATACAGATTATTTTATATCCTAATTGTCTCACTTCACAATATATTATGAATCTATATCTATATCTTTAACTATAGATTTATGAAATCCTTTTTAATGGCTTTATAGTATGCCATTTTATGGATATACCATAGTCTTTTAAGACTATTCTCCTATGCCAGGGACTTAACCTTTTATTATTATTTTTTTATTGCGGTAAAAAGTGCATAGCATGAGATCTACCCTGTTAACAAATTCTTAGGTGTTAAGTGCAGTATTGTTAACGGTAAGCACAATGTTGTACAGCAGATCTCTTGAACTTTTGCATCTTGCATGACTGAGGCTCTATATCCACTGAGAAAGCAACTGCACTTCCCTGCCCCCACCCAAAGCCTGGTAACCACCATTCTACTTTCTGCTTCTGTTGAGTTTGACCACTTAGATACCACATGTAAATGGAATCATGAAGTATTTGACCTTCTGTGACTAGCTTATTTCACTTAGCATAATGTCCTCAAGCTTCATTCAAGTTGTAGCATGTGACAAGGATGCCTTTTTTTTTTAAGGCTGAATAATATTTCATTGTATGCATATACCGCTTTCTTCTCTATCCATTCCTCCATTGATTGACATTTAGATTGTTTTCACCTCTTGACTAATGTGAACAATGCTGCAACTATCATAGAATGTAGATATTTCTTTGAGAATCTGTTTTTGATTCTTTTGGTTAAATATTCAGAGATGGAATAGCTGGATCATAAGCTAGTTCTATCTTTAATTTTTGAGGACCATCCATACTATTTCCTTTAGTGGCTGCACCATTTTACATTCCCACCAAAGTGCCCAAGCGTTCAAATTTCTCCACATCATTGGCAACACTTGTTATGTTCTATTTTTTGTTTTTTTGTTTTGTTTTTATAATGGCCATCCTAATGATGTGAGGTTATATCTCATTGTGGTTTTGATTTGCATTTCCATGATTAGTGATGATGAGCATTATTCATGTACCTGTTGGGCATTTGTATATCATTTTTGAATAAATGTCTACTTAAGTCTTTTGCTCATTTAAAAGATATTAACTTTATTAATTTTTTTTGCTGTTGACTTGTAGGAGTTCCTTATGTATTTTGGATATTAACCCCTTATCAGATATATGGTTTTCCGTTATTTTCTCCCATTCTGTAGGTTGCCTTTTCACTCTGTTGATTGTTTCCTTTGCTGTGAAGATTTTTAGTTTGATGAAGTCCTACTTGTCTATTTTTATTTTGTTGCCAGTGCTTTTGACAACATTTCCAAGAAATCATTGCCAAGACCAGGTTTATGAAGTTTGTCTCCTATGTTTTCTTCTAACAGTTTTATAGTTTCAGATCTTATGTTTAAGTCTTTAATCCATTTCAAGTTGATTTTTGTGTATGATGTAAGATGAGGGTTCACTTTCATTCTTTTGCATGTGGATGTCAGTTTTCCACATCATTTGTTGAAGAGACTGTATTTTCCCTGTTTTGTGGTCTTGATACTCTTTTTGAAGATCATTTGATCATGTATGCATGGTTTTATTTCTGGGCTCTCTCTTCCATTGTCTATATGTCTATGTGTCAATACCATACCGTTTTGATTAATGTAGCTTTGTAATATGTTTTGAAGTTAGGAAGTGTGAGACCTCCAGCTTTGTTCTTTCTCAAAATTGTTTTGGCTATGCGGGGTCCTTTGTAGTTCCATACGATTTTTTTTATTGGAGTATAATTGCTTTACAATGTTGTGTTAGTTTCTGCTGTACAGTGAAGTGAATCAGCTATATGTATACATATGTCCCCTTCGTCTTGAGCCTCCCTCCCACCCCCCATCCCACCCCTGTAGGTAATCACAGAGCACCGAGCTGAGCTCCTTGTGCTATACAGCAGCTTCCCACTAGCTATCTGTTTTACACATGGTAGTGTATATATGTCAATGCTACTCTCTCACTTTGCCCCACCCTCCCCTTCCCCCACGGTGTCCACAAGTATGTTCTCTATGTCTGTGTCTCTTTTCCTGCCCTGCATATAGATTCATCAGTACCATTTTTCTAGATTCCATATATATGCATTAATATACGATATTTGTTTTTCTGACTTACTTCATTCTGTATGACAGACTCTAGGTTCATCCACATCACTACAAATGACCCAATTTTGTTCCTTTTTATGGCTGAGTAATATTCCATTGTATATATGCACCACATCTTCTTTATCTATTCATCTGTCGATGGACATTTAGGTTGCTTCCATGTCCTGGCTATTGTAAATTGTGCTGCAATGAGCACTGGGGTACATGTATCTTTTTGAATTATGTCTTTCTCAAGGTATATGCCCAGTAGTGGGATTGCTGGGTCATATGGTAGTTCTATTTTTAGTTTTTTAAGGAACCTCCGTGCTGTTCTCCAAAGTGGCTGTATCAATTTACATTCCCACCAACAGTGCAAGAGAGTTTCCTTTTGTCCACACCTCTCCAGCATTTATTGTTTGTAGATTTTTTGATGATGGCCATTCTGACCAGTGCGAGGTAATACCTCATTGTAGTTTTGATTTGCATTTCTCTAATAATTAGTGATGTTGAGCATCTTTTCATGTGTTGTTGGCCATCTGTATGTCTTCACTGGAGAAATGTCTATTTAGGTCTTCCGCCCATTTTTTGATTGGATTGTTTTTGTGATATTGAGCTGCATGAGCTGCTTGTATATTTTGGAGATTAATCCTTTGTCAGTTGCTTCGTTTGCAAATATTTTCTCCCATTCTGAGGGTTGTCTTTTTGGCTTATTTATGGTTTCCTTTGCTGTGCAAAAGCTTTTAAGTTTAATTAAGTCCCACTTATCTATTTTTGTTTTTATTTTCATTAGTCACCTTATCTTGGACAAAGGAGGCAAGAATATACACTGGGGAAATGACAATCTCTTCAATAAGTGATGCTGGGAAAACTGGACAGCTACATGTAGAAGAATGAAATTAGAATACTTCCTAACACCATACACAAAAATAAACTCAAAATGGATTAAAAACCTAAATGTAAGGCCAGACACTGTAAAACTTAGAAGAAAATATAGGCAGAACAGTCTTTGACATAAATCGCAGCAAGATCCTTTTTGATCCACCTCCTGGAGTAATAACATACGAATTTTAGAATTGTTTTTTATTTCTGCAAAGTGTAACATTCAGAGTTCAATAGGGGTTTCATTGACTCAGCAAATCATTTTGGGTAGTATAGACATTTCAATGATATTAAGTCTTCCAATATATGAACACAGACATGTTTCCATTTATTTGTTTTCTTTCATTTCTTTCAGCAAATTTTGTATTTTTCATTATACAAGTCATTCACCTCCTTGGTTAAGTTTATTTCTAAATATTTATTCATTTTTGATGCTATTATAAATGAGAATGTTTTCTTAATTTTTTTGATTGTTCACTGTTAGTGTAGAAACACAACTGTTTCTTCTGTTGATTTTGTATTCTGCCACTTTGTTGTATTTGTTTATTAGTACTAACAGTTTTTTTGTGTGTGTAATCTTTAGGATTTTCTACATATAACGTCATGTAATCTGGACAGAAATACTTTTACTTCTTTCTTTTCAATTTGGATGCCTTTATTTCTCTTTGTTGCTTAATTGCTTTATTTAGGACTTCCAGTACTATGTTGAATAGAAGTGGCGAGAGTTAGCATCCTTGCCTTGTTCCTGATCTTTGAGGAAAAACTTTTTTTTCATTGTTGAATATGATGCTAGCAGTGGGTTTTTCATATATGGCCTTTATTATGTTGAAGTAATTTCCTTCTGTTTCTAGTTTGCTGAAAACTTTTTGTCATGACAAGGTGTTGAATTTTTTCAAATGGTTTTTCTTTATCGAGATGAATATATGATTTTTATTCCTTTTTCTCTTAATGTTATCATGTTGATTAATTTTTGTTTATTGAATCATCCTTGCCTCCCAGGGATAAATCTCACTTGGTCATGTGTATGATCCATTTAATGTGCTATTAAATTCAGTTTGATAGTATTTTGTTGATGACTTTTGCATCTATATTCATCACAGATATTGGCATATAATTTTCTTTTATTGTAGTATCTTTTTCTGGCTTTGGTATCAGGGTAATGCTGACTCTGTAAAATAAGTTTGGAAATGTCCTTTTCAGTTTTTTCGAAGTGGTTGGGAAAGATTGGTGTTAATTCTTCTTTAAATGTTTGGTAGCATTCATCAGTGAATCCTCTGGGCCTGGGCTTGGGAGCTTTTCAATTACTGATTCAATCTCCTTACTAGTTTAGGTATGTTTAATTTCCTGTTTTTTTCATGACTCAGTCTTTGCAGATTGTTTGTAGCAATTTATTCATTTCTTCTAGGTTATCCAATTTGTTGGGTATAATTGTTTATCATAGTCTCTTATAATCATTTTTGTGTCTGTGGCATTGGTTGTAACGTCTCCTCTTTCATTTCTGATTTTATTTATTTGAGGCTTCTTACTTTTTTCTTAGTCAATTAGCTAAAAGGTTTGTCAATTTTGTTTATCTTTTCAAAACACCAACTCTTATTTTTGCTGATTTTTTCTGTTTTTCTATTCTCTATTTTGCTTATTTCTGCTCTGATCTTTATTATTTCTGTCCGTCTGTTAATATCGAGCTTTGTTTTTTCTAGTTTCTTGAGGTATCAAGTTAGGTTCTTTATTTGAGAGCTTTCTTTTTTCATAAAGATGTTTACCACTATTGACTTCCCTCTTAGTACTGCTTTTGCTGCATTCCATATGCTTTGTTATGTGTGTGTTCATTTTTATTTGGCTCAAGATATTTTCTGATTTCCCTTTTGATTCTTCCTTGAACCATTCGTTGTTTGGGAGTATGTTGTTTAATTTCCACAATTTGTGAATTTTCTAGTTTTTTTTCTGCTACTGATCTCTAGTTTCATTCCATTTTAGTTGACAAAGATACTTGGTATGATTTCAGCCTTCTTAAATTTTGTTAAAACCTTTTTTGTGACCTAACGTGTGATCTTTCCTGGAGAAGGTTCTGTGGGCACTTGAGAAAAATATGTATTCTGCTGCAATTGAGGGGCATGTCTGTTAGGTTCTTTGGTTTATAGTGTTGTTCATGTCCTCTGTTTCCTTACTGATCTTCTGTCTGGATGCTCAATCAGTTATTGAAAGTGGGGCATTGAATTCTACTACTATAATTGTGGTTGCTGTTTATTTCTCCCTTTAGTTACGTCAATGTTTGTTTCATGTATTTGGATGCCCTGATGTTAGATTCATACATACTTATAACTGTTATATCTAACTGGTGAATTAACCCTTTTATCATTATATAATATCCTTATTTGTCTCTTGTTACAGTTTTTGACTTAAAGTCTATTGTTCTATATAAGTATGGCCACCCCTACTCTCTTTACCATTCACGAGAGAATATTTTTCTATTAATTTTCGGTCTATGTATCACCTTAAATCTAAACTAGTTTCTTGTAGACAGCATATTGTTGAATCTCTTTTTTTAAAAAAAGACAATTCAGCCACTCTACATCTCAGGCGAGAACTTACTATTACTGTTTTGTTCATTGCTTTCTGTTTGTCTTGTAGCTTTTTGTCACTCTTTCCTCTTTGCTGTCTTTTTTTTGCTGATTTTTTGATTTCTTTCTCTTTTTCTTTTGTATATCTTCTATACATATTTTCTTTGTAGTTTCTATGGGGCTTGTACAAAACATCTTATAGTTATAATAGTCTATTTGAGGGTGATAACAACAACCTCAATTATGTACCAATACTCTACTCTTTTACTTCTTCTCACACACACATGCTTTATATATTGATGTCACAAATTACATCTTTTTTATTTTGCGTGCATTAACATTTTTGTGGTTATAGTTATTTTTGTACTCTTGTATTTTAACTTCTATATCAGAATTAAAATAATTATGCACCACCTTCAAATATTCTATATTTGTTTATATATTTACCTTTAAGAGTGAAGTTTATACTTTTATGTGCTTTCTTGTTGCTCTCTAACGTCCTTTCATTTCAACGTGAAAGACTCCATTAACATTTCTTGTAAGGCAGCCTGAGTGGTAATGAACTCCATTAATTTTTGTTTAATCTGGCAAAGTCTTTATTTATCTTTCATTTTTGAAGGACAGTTTTACCAGATATAGTGTACCTGGGTGGCATTTTTTTCTTTTAGCACTTTGAATATATTTTTCTGCCCTGCAGGTTTTCTGCTGAGAAATCTACTAGTCTTATGTGTGGTCCCTTGTATGTGATAAGTTACTTTTCTCTTGCTGCTTTCAAAATTCTCCCTTTGTCTTTGACTTTTGACAATTGGATTATATGTCTCTGGATGGGGACTTCTTTGGATTCACCCTGTTGAGAATCTTTTGGGCAGCTTGAATCTGTATGTTTATTGTCTTCCCCAGAATTGGGATGTTTTTGGCCATTATTTATTCAAATAAGCTCTCTGCCTCTTTCTTCCTTCTACTTCTGGGTCTTTGGATGTATACTGGTCTGCTTGATGGTGGTCCCTAAATCCCTTAGGCTCTCTTTACTCTTTTTTTTTTTTTTTTTTTTTGCCACATTGCACAGCTTGCAGGATCTTAGTTCCCTGACCAGGCCCCAGCAGTGAAAGCACCCAGTAGTAACTACTGGGCCACCAGAGAATTCCCTCTCTTTACTCTTTTTCATTCTTTTTCTTTTTGTTCTTCTGCCTGGATAATTTCAAATCTCTTGTCTTTCTATTCCCTGATTCTTTTTTTCCGCTTGATTGGGTCTGGTGTTGAATGCTTCTAGAGAATTTTCCATTCAGTTATTGTATTCTTTGGCTCCAAAATTTCTGTTTGGTTCTTTTTTATACTTTCTTTTTGTGCACTTTCTCATTTTGTTCATGCATTGTTTTCCTTAGCTCACTGATCATCTTTATGATAGTTATTTAGTATTCCTTGAGGTAATTCATATACCTTTGTTTCTTTAGTGTTCGTTTCTGGGGATTTATGTTGTTCCGTTGATCGAGCCATGCTTCCCTGTTTCTTTGTGTGTGGTGTTATTTTGTGTTGTCATCTACACATTTGGAAAAACAGCCACCTCTCTCATTCTTTACAGACTGATTATGTACAGGAAAAGACTTTCACCAGTCTGCCCAGCATGAGATTTGGTGGGCCTTCAAACCTTTTCTGTGGTTACATACTCTCTGGACTTATGCATATAAATTTCCAATTAGATGGATTTGTCTGTTTGTAATCTCTTGCTACCTCTGGAATCTAGTACTGCAGGTTTTCTAGAGCTATTGCAAGCCTTCCAGGTCTCTTTTATTCTCAGTGGTCCTAATGTTTCTAGAATATGCTGCATCCCATCAGTGCTTTGAGTTGGATGAGATAGAAACCAGTCCTTTGGGTAGCCAGTCCCCAAAAGCTGGAGTGTCAGACACATGCTCCACTCTTTTCTGTTCCCTGAGGGAGACAGCGTTAAGCTGTAATAGACTCTGTCACCTGTATCATGCATCCTTTGAGGCAGAAGCAAGCTGCAAGCTGCCCAGCTCACTTTGGTTCTCAGTGTCCTCCAGGCAGCTAGAGTGTACGGAGTCCTGTAAGTGCTCTAAGATAGGCAAGACAGAAATCTGTCCCTTGGGTGGTACCCCAAAATCCAGAACATTAGATGCATGTTCCAGTTTCTTTCCTCTCTAAGCAGAAGCCAGAGGCTGG
Organism: Delphinus delphis; assembly: GCF_949987515.2. Lineage (NCBI taxonomy): Eukaryota > Metazoa > Chordata > Mammalia > Artiodactyla > Delphinidae > Delphinus > Delphinus delphis. Next base: position 142,060,726 of record NC_082683.1, on the reverse strand, counting down.
GTTTTCTTCCAGTTGCACCACACTGAACTGGCGAGTGCCATGAATTTTTCTACGAGCTTTGATGTGGTTGGTTTCATGCTCATTTTGAGGTTTAGGAGCCTCTTAACTGATTTCTGGATCTCTCACTAAGGGAACTAGTCTGTGCATTGTTGAATTGGTACCTCTTTCTGGGGGAGGGGGAGAGGGTCTTGAGATTTCTATTTCACCACCTTGCTGATGTCACCCCACTTGAAGCCATGGACTTTAAAGCCATGAACAACTCAAGTAAGATTTTTATAATTATAGCAGCAATAAATAAGTAAACTAATAAACATATAAGGTAATTACAAATGAAAAACCACAATTCTAAGTGTTTTGAAAAAATAGAGAGTCACTGCCTGGACTAATTAAATTGGCAGATCAGGGAACTCAGATATTTTAGCATGGATCAGGAAGGTAATAAATAGCTGTACATAGACATGTGAATAACTGGAGGAAGGCATTCCAGGTAGAGAGGAGAGCAAAAGCAGAGGCCCAGAGGTAGGCACATTCTTGGGAGAGGCCATCTGGTTACAGGGGATGAATGAAGGGGAAATTTATATTTAAAAAGGTTAGAGGAGTAACAGGGGTTCAGATCGTATAGGGCCTTGTAAATTGGTGTTTGGGATCTTAGATTTTACTCAGAGTGAGTTGCAGGACCATGAAAGGACTTGGAGCAGAGCAGGGACATGATCTAACTTGTAACTTAAAGGGATCACTGCGGTTGCCCTGTGAGGAGGAGAATGTAGGTGGATGAAGTTGAGAATCCACTGCAAGAGCCCAGTAGGGAGACAGTGGTGGCCTGGGTGAGGACAGAAGCAGTGAATGTGATGAGATGTGGTCAAATTGGGATCTTTTGAGGGTAAAGCTAACAGAATTTGATGTGAGTTGTGAGAGAAAGAAGTCTAGGATGATTCATAGGTTTGGGGCCTGAGGGAACTAGAAAAATAAAGTTGCCAACTATTGAGATGGGAAGAACTCATGTGGAACAGTTTCAGGAAGGAGCTTAGGAGTTCAATTTGGCATATGATTGGTTTGAACTGCCTTTCAGACCTCCAAGCAGGGAACAGTCCAGGATGAAGAATACCTTTGGGAGTTATCAGCATATTGACAATATTTAAAGCCTTGAGTTTAAATAAAATCACCTAAGAGTGTGGATGGATAGAGAACAGAACCATGGGCTCAAAGGTGAGGGGGATGAAACAGCAGTCAGGGAGATTGGAGGAAAGCTAGAGTGTCGTGTTCTGTGAGCTAAGACATGTTGCCAGTGGGGAGAGATTAGCTGTGTCAAATGCTACTGCAAAGTCTTACTCTCTTTACCATGACCTGTAATGTGCAATTAGTACTCTAGTCAGTCAGCTCATGTTAGTGATTTTATATGTACTTAGAAATCAGTAAGCACAGCATATGCCACAAATAATTCTTGAACGGTTAGCATTATGCTAGACATATAGGCCATATGTGACACAAAGAGATATCTAAGACAAGGCCTGATGATCATTTGGGATACATTATATACATGTGGACAAAATAAACAAGATGTTCACCCAGCTTCAAACTTATGAATGGACTATTTTTTTAAAAAATTCATTTATAAATATATTTACTACTGGGAACTTTCAAAGTGTTATCACATAGAAATAATATTATAAATAATAACTATGTCTAAAGCTAGGCAACCAAAAATGTAATACAGCTAAACAGTAACACCAAGACCTGTGACTGATTTTCCAGGTTATTTTATTATTGTTTTTACTTACTTTGAACTAGTGATCCATTTAGATTCTCTATGCCTCAGCTTTTGTGGAAGATAAATTACATGTATCTGATTCCTGTCAAATGATACCATTACTGATAGTGGTCACAGGGTTATTTTTGTGAGATGGTGAAGCACCTCAGGTCTTAAACTGCTGGTTCCCAATAGTTACTTAAGGAGAGGTAGCTGTCTAGAGGACATACAGTCGATGCACAGCAGGTGATTAAACATGGAAAAGTGAGTGAGGCTCAGGTGTATTCAGTCATCTCTTGATGCCAGCACTCTTGCCCCTCTCATGCCCCCTCTGGATCCTCAAGAGACTCTGTGTTGCTTTACTGTGACTTTTCTTTCCTCTCTCTCTCTGCCCAGTTTAAACATAGCCCATCCTGCTCATTGTACCAGCATAAACACATTCTTGATTTGAGGAAGTCTGCGGGCAGGAGAAGTGAAGATCACTAAGGATGGTTAGCCCATCTTGGTACCTTTCCAGGCATTAGACCCATCCTCCAGCAGAGACTGCCCTGCTAATGGCATCTTCACATTTTCGGCCTCTGAGCAGAGGAGATTCTCTAGTCTTGTGCTTATCATGTAGATTTTGGGGGCATCTTTCATTTCACAGGTTGCTGTGCTCTGAAATGCTCTTGGGATTGGTATCTTTGTGTGAATGAAGATGAACAATGCTGCATATGTGAATGACGAATGTAGAAAACACGAGGAAAGATGCCAGGCTCGTTTTCAGTGCTGAAGTGTGGTGTGACACTCTTCAGTCAGGCTGAGAGGTGCCCAAGGGAAGGATTTAATTGCATTTTTGTGCAGTAGCTACTGGACAGGTGTCAAAGGGTAGCTCAGTCATTCCAGTTGGCTTGAAAAAGTATAACAAATTCTATCAGGTTCCTATTTTTCAACAAAATGGATTTCAACCAGTTCAGATTTGCTGTAACTAGTAAGTATATGGGTGTGTAATTGAGAAAGATGGGGGAAACTTGGAGTTTTAAAAGCTAAGAAGCTAAGACAGGATGAGTACGAATCACTGCATTTTGGAAAGTTATTCATATATTGTTTTTTCTGTCTTGATTCTGTGACCTTAAGAGCCAAGAAATATAAACATATTAAGCAGTTTTGCATGACTTCCTTTTCTCTGCATAATGTTAGCAAGTCATTAGTAAATTTACTCTGCAGTGTATTAAGAAATTTTACCTGGATCCCCAAAGCACAAACATTTCTTGTAGGTTTATTAATGGCAATGAGTCACTTCAGCTGCAGTGAGAAATACGTAAATTTTACGGGGCCTGAGAACTGTTTATCAGAATATTATTGGAATGTTTTAGTATTGTGATATTTTGCCTTTATTGGTGACTAATTTGGGGTGTGGGAAGTTTGGTTTACCTTCAATACAAGTGGGGTTAACAGCTTACTTTGTTGGTTGTGAGTGTGTATACAGACCGTAAGATTTTCAATCCTTGTCGTGATCTTTTACTATATATTCAGGAAAGGCAGGAAAAAATATTCACTTGTTTTCAAAACCTCTAATAAAAACGAGATTGCCTTTCTGTGGAAACCTGAATAGTTTCCCTAACTATTTCCCCTATGATTAATTTTATATTGGTATAAAGCATATTTTTGTTCAAACTGGTATCTGTTATGGAAGTATACACTTAAGTGTATTGGAAAATCAAATGAGTAGAAACCAGTGACATTCTATTGAAAAGGCCAACAGAATCTCCAAATTTGGGAATTCTATGGATGCATGAAATTGACACTGTAAAAATCCCTTTGTTCTATTTTGGGCTATTTTGTCTTCTCATCAGTTTAGAACTTTAGGCCTTAAAACCAGAGCATGAATAAATGTTGGTTAGTGTGGTGTGCCTGGGCAAACTGGTGTAAAAATATTGCCTAGTGCTATGTCTCCTTGATCTCACTTTTCCACCTACTCAAATCCTATTTTAAGGATAACTTCTTTCAAAAGAACTTCCTAGACAGAGTGACTATAACTGGCTAAGTTCCTATCTTATTCTTCCAGAACTGTCTCTTTGTTATCTAAACAGCCTTGATCTTTTTTCTCTTCTACTTGCCCTTTTGTTTCTTTCTGACTTCTTGTTCTATCTCCTTCTCTCTCCAAAGTTTCCTCTACCTTTATTAACCTCTCCCCACCCCCAACTTATGCTGAGATGAGGTGGATGGATAGAAATGAACATTCTGATAGAATATTAATACACAGTGTAATAATATGGAACTTAGGAAAATTCATGGAAAATAGCACAGCTGTGGGAATGCAGGTTTCAGTCTGCTTGCTTTACATGGATCTTTTTTGGCTCCTTCTGAGTTGCAAGGACTCAGTGGTCTTGACCATGTTTTATCCTTTCTACAGCGCAGTGTCGTTTCATACAGGCCTCAAAGAATAACAGAATTTCACTGTTTCCAGTTTGATCCTTGTCTGATGTATAAATCATCTCTATAATCACCTTGCAAATGGTCACTTGATCTTGGATTCTGTTATACAAATTCATTTAATGATAGAAGAGTGGTATGTAAACTATTTTACATGTAGCTACTCAGCGAGATATTGATGACTTCAAAATGCCTTAGAACAGGGCTTCCCTGGTGGCACAGTGGTTGAGAGTCCGCCTGCCGATGCAGGGGACACGGGTTCGTGCCCCGGTGCGGGAAGATCCCACATGCCGCGGAGCAGCTGGGCCCGTGAGCCATGGCCGCTGAGCCTGCGCATCTGGAGCCTGTGCTCCGCAACGGGAGAGGCCACAACAGTGAGAGGCCTGCGTACCGCAAAAAAAAAAAAAAAAAAAAAGCCTTAGAACATGCTTACGTTAGATGAAAATAGTTGAAAGCACATTTATTATGATAACTATTAAAACCAAAAATTGAATATATGCATGTTGTAAAAACTGTTTTAGGAACTGCAAGTGATTTTTTTAAATTCTTATTTTTCCAAATGTTCTATATATATATATATATATATATATATATATATATATATATATATATATATATATATATTACTGTCATGATTAATAAAAGCTTCCAGAGTGGATAAAACAGGGAAGGTGACCCTCATACCCTGTGGTGTGTCTCTTGCTTCTGGCCCTGGTGATAACATCCACCTTCAGCTCTCTGTTGGTTCCGACTTTGGATTTTAAGCTTTTGTTTCTACTAATAGGAAAGAAATTTACACTTTCAAAAGAGCAAGAAAAAAGCTGTACACTTCATTAGTCTGTATAAAAATAGCTTTGACATGCCATAGCATTATCCCTAAATAGAAGGGAAGTCTTGGGAAGGTAAGCGAGATGATTACTTTTAGAGGTGCTTTCTAAAATCTGGTATGTGGAAACTGCTTCCTGTAGGTAATACTATCCTTTCTAAGCTATAAGAATTAAACTTTTTGTGTTTTTTACAAAAAGGATTCTTCTTTGTAAGAAGTTTCTAATTAATGTGTGGTTAAACTTAGGTCATGCATTATTTGGAAACACACTCTAAGGACTTTGAAAGCCTATTTTAGAAGATAGGAAATGTGTTTTGACTCAGATTGTTTCCAACAAAGACAAAACATTAAAAATGTACTGCATATTACCTTTCGGACTTAAAAGATATACTCTGGGGAAACCTTGAAAACTTCCTTCTTTACCAGACTCTAAATATAGAATAATGTAATCACCTGTGTTCTGTATAAAATATGCAAATGTACTGCTCCATCACTTTTCTACACATGAAATCAGAAATATATCTTTTTTTTGGGGGCCTCTCACTGTTGTGGCCTCTCCCGTTGCGGAGCACAGGCTCAGCGGCCATGGCTCACAGGCCTAGCCGCTCCGCGGCATGTGAGATCTTCCCGGACCGGGGCACGAACCCGTGTTCCCTGCATCGACAGGTGGACTCTCAACCATTGTGCCACCAGGGAAGCCCAGAAATACATATTTTAAAAAGGAAAAGATTATTGATGTTAGATTTAGAAATATGACCTTTGTCAATACTTATTACAGTTCATTTAATTGTGGAATAAAATTTGGGGATTTATTTTTCTATTTTGGATTTATGTAGCTGCCTCTAATTTTCCTAGACCAAAAAAAAAAAAAAAAACCAAAAAAAAATGCCATCTCTGTATAACTATAGAATTTCTGAAAAACTAAGTTCATTTATCAAACAGGAGGCTAGAATGTATGAAATATCGGATATCAAATGATGAATATACAAATTTAATTCTACCAAGTGTAATCATCTTAAATAGTAGATAATAGCCCTTGATTTCTGAGATACGTGCAAATGTTGGACATAACTTGAATTTCCAATAAGGATGCAGTGGTTAGTCCATGTTTTCTCACAAAAGCAATCTCAACCATACAGGGTTTTACTTAAACTAACACATATATGTCCTTCACTGTAAGCAAGACAATAGTAGATTAATTTGCTATAAACAGTTTCTGGCTTATGGGCATTAACTTTATTTTTTAAATTTTATTATACTTTTTAACATCTTTATTGGAGTATAATCTCTTTACAGTGTTGTGTTAGTTTCTGCTGTATAACAAAGTAAATCAACTATATGTATACATATATCCCCATATCCCCTCCCTCTTGCGTCTCCCTCCCACCCTCCCTATCCCACCCCTCTAGGTGGTCACGAAGCACAGAGCTGATCTCCCTGTGCTATGTGGCTGCTTCCCACTAGCTATCTATTTTACATTTGGTAGTGCATATATGTCCATGCCACTCTCTCACTTCGTCCCAGCTTACTCTTGCCCCTCCCCGTGTCCTCAAGTCCATTCGTTACATCTGCATCTTTACTCCTCTCTTGCCCCTAGGTTCTTCAGAACTGTTGTTTTATTTTTTTTTTTTGGATTCTATATACACGTGTTAGCATACAGCATTTGTTTTTCTCTTTCTGACTTACTTCACTCTGTATGACAGACTCTACATCCATCCACCTCACTACAAATAACTCAATTTCATTTTTTTTAAGGCTGAGTAATATTCCATTGTATATATGTGCCACATCGTCTTTATCCATTCATCTGTTGATGGACACTTAGGTTGCTTCCATGTCCTGGCTATTGTAAATAGAGGTGCAAGAACATTGTGGTACATGACTCTTTTTGAATTATGGTTTTCTCAGGGTATATGCCCAGTAGTGGGATTGCTGTTAGTTCTATTTTTAGTCTTTTAAGGAACCTCCATACTGTTCTCCATAGTGGCTGTATCAATTTACATTCCCACCAACAGTGCAAGAGGGTTCCCTTTTCTCCACACTCTCTCCAGCATTTGTTGTTTGTAGATTTTTTGATGATGGCCATTCTGAACAGTGTGAGGCGATATCTCATTGTAGTTTTGATTTGCATTTCTCTAATGATTAGTGATGTTGAGTGTCCTTTCATGTGTTTGTTGGCAATCTGTATATCTTCTTTGGAGAAATGTCTGTTTAGGTCTTCTGCCCATTTGTGGATTGGGTTTTTTCTTTTTCCTTTGTGGTATGTGGGCCTCTCACTGTTGTGGCCTCTCCCGCTGCGGAGTACAGGCTCCGGACGCGCAGGCCCAGCGGCCATGGCTACGAGCCCAGCTGCTCTGCGGCATGCAGGATCCTCCTGGACCAGGGCACGAACCCGTGTTCCCCGCATCGGCAGGCAGAATCCCAATCACTGCGCCACCAGGAAAGCCTCAGTTGTTTGGTTTTTTTTGATATTGAGCTGCATGAGCTGCTTGTAAATTTTGGAGATTAATCCCTTGTCAGTTGCTTCATTCGCAAATATTTTCTCCCATTCTGAGGGTTGTCTTTTTGTTTTACTTATGGTTTCCTTTCCTGTGCAAAAGCTTTTAAGTTTCATTAGGTCCCATTTGTTTATTTTTGTTTTTATTTCCTTTTCTCTAGGAGGTGGGTCAGAAAGGATCTTGCTGTGATTTTTTTATTTTTATTTTTATTTTTTTTTGCGGTACACGGGCCTCTCACTGTTTTGGCCTCTCCCGTTGTGGAGCACAGGCTCCGGACATGCAGGCTCAGCAGCCATGGCTCACGGGCCCAGCCGCTCCGCGGCATGCGAGATCTTCCCGGACCAGGGCACGAACCCGTGTTCCCTGCATCGGCAGGTGGACTCTCAACCATTGTGCCACCAGGGAAGCCCAGAAATACATATTTTAGAAAGGAAAAGATTATTGATGTTAGATTTAGAAATATGACCTTTGTCAATACTTATTACAGTTCATTTAATTGTGGAATAAAATTTGGGGATTTATTTTTCTATTTTGGATTTATGTAGCTGCACGTGGAATCCTCCAGGACGGGGGCACGAACCCATGTCCCCTGCATCGGCACGTGGACTCTCAACCACTGCGCCACCAGGGAAGCCCCTTGCTGTGATTTATGTCATAGAGTGCTCTGCCTATGTTTTCCTCTAAGAGTTTTATAGTGCCTGGCCTTACATTTAGGTCTTTAATCCATTTTGAGTTTATTTTTGTGTATGGTGTTAGGGAGTGTTCTAATTTCATTCTTTTACATGAAGCTGTCCAGTTTTCCCAGCACCACTTATTGAAGAGGCTGCCTTTCTCCATTGTATATTCTTGCCTCCTTTATCAAAGATGAGGTGACCATACGTGTGTGGCTTTATCTCTGGGCTTTCTATCCATTGGTCTATATTTCTGTTTTTGTGCCAGTACCATACTGTTTTGATTTCTGTAGCTTTGTAGTATAGTCTGGTCAGGGAGCTGGAGGAAATGGAAGTCTAATTCCTCCAGCTCCATTTTTCTTTCTCAAGATTGCTTTGGTATTCAGGGTCTTTTGTGTTTGCATAGAAGTTGTGAAAATTTTTGTTCTAGTTTTGTGAAAAATGCTGTTGGTAGTTTGATAGGGATTGCACTGAATCTGTAGATTGCTTTGGGTAGTATAGTCATTTTCACAATGTTGATTCTTCCAATCCAAGAACATGGTATATCTCTCCATCTGTTTGTATCATCTTTAATTTCTTTCATCAGTGTCTTATGGTTTTCTGCATACAAGTCTTTTGTCTCCTTATGTAGGTTTAAGCCTAGGTATTTTACTCTTTTTTGTTGCAATGGTAATGGGAGTGCTTCCTTAATTTCTCTTTCAGATTTTTCATCATTAGTGTATAGGAATGCAGGAGATTTCTGTGCATTAATTTTGTTCCCTGCTACTTTACCAGCTTCATTGATTAGCTCAAATAGTTTTCTGGTAGCATCTTTAGGATTCTCCTTGTACAGTATCATGTCATCTGCAAACAGTGACAGCTTTACTTCTTCTTTTCCAATTTGTGTTCCTTTTATTTCTTTTTCTTCTCTGATTGCTGTGCCTAAAACTTCCAAAACTTTGTTGAATAATAGTGATGAGAGTGGACAGTCTTGTCTTATTCCTGATCTTAGAGGAAATGGTTTCAGTTTTTCACCATTGAGAACGATGTTGGCTGTGGGTTTGTCATATATGGCCTTTATTATGTTGAGGTAAGTTTCCTCTATGCCTGCTTTCTGGAGGGTTTTTATCATAAATGGGTGTTGAATTTTGTCAAAAGCTTTTTCTGCATCTATTAAGATGATCATATGATGTTTATCCTTCAATTTGTTAATATGGTGTATCACATTGATTGATTTGCATATATTGAAGAATCCTTGCATTCCTGGAATAAACCCCACTTGATCATGGTGTATGATCCTTTTAATATGCTTTTGGATTGTGTTTGCTAGTATTTTGTTGAGGATTTTTGCATCTATGTTCATCAGTGATACTGGCCTGAAGTTTTCTTTCCTTGTGACATCTTTGGTTTTTGTATCAGGGTGATGGTGGCCTTGTAGAATGAGTTTGGGAGTGTTCCTCTCTCTGCTGTATTTTGAAAGAGTTTGAGAAGGATAGGTGTGAGCTCTTCTCTAAATGTTCGATAGAATTCACCTGTGAAACCATCTCGTCCTGGGCTTTTGTTTGTTGGAAGATTTTTGATCACAGTCTCAATTTCAGTGCTTGTGATTGGTCTGTTTATATTTTCTATTTCTTCCTGGCTCAGTCTCAGAAGGTTGTGCTTTTCTAAGAATTTGTCCATTTCTTCCAGGTTGTCCATTTTATTGGCATATAGTTGCTTGTAGTAATCTCTCATGAGCGTTTGTATTTCTGCAGTGTCAGTTGTTACTTCTTCTTTTTCATTTCTCATTCTGTTGATTTGAGTCTTCTTTTTTTTCTTGGTGAGTCTGGCTGATGGTCTATCAATTTTGTTTTTCTTCTCATAGAACCAGCTTTTAGCATTATTGATCTTTGCTATCATTTCCTTCCTTTCTTTTTCATTTATTTCTGATCTTATCTTTATGATTTCTTCTGCTAACTTTGGGGTTTTTTGGTTCTTCTGTGTCTAATTGCTTGAGATGTAAATTTCGGTTGTTTATTTGCAATGTTTCTTGTTTCTTGAGGTATGATTGTATTGCTCTAAACTTCCCTCTTAGAACTGCTTTTCCTGCATCCCATAGGTTTTGGGTCATCGTGTTTTCACTGTCATTTGTTTCTAGGTATTTTTTGATTTCCTCTTTGATTTCTTCAGTGATCTCTTGGTTATTTAGTAGTGTATTGTTTAGCCTCCATGTGTTTGTATTTTTTACAGTTTTTTTCCTGTAACTGATATCTAGTCTCATAGCATTGTAGTCAGAAAAGATACTTGGTATAATTTCAGTTTTCTTAAATATACCGAGGCTTGTTTTGTGGCCTAGTGTGTGAACCCTCCTGTGGAATGTTCCATGTGCACTTGAAAAGAATGTGTGGCTACACAGCTCAGGAGAAAATGGAGAAAAAGAAAGAAAGAAAAATAAATATATAAAATAAAATTAGGTAAATAAAGTTATTTAAATATTAAAAAAATCATTTAAATAAAAAAATGTAAAAGTAATTTAAAAAAACAGAAGAGAGCAACTAAACCAATAAGCAAATACAGCAATGATAAGAAGCGCTAAAAGCCTGGTGGCACAGTGGTTGAGAGTCTGCCTGCCAATGCTGGGGACATGGGTTGGTGCCCTGGTCCGGGAGGATCCCACATGCCGCGGAGCAGCTGGGCCCGTGAGCCATGGCCGCTGGTCCTGTGCTTCACAACGGGAGAGGCCACAACAGTGAGAGGCCCGCGTACCACAAAAACAAACAAACAAAAACGAAACAAAAGAAACTATACTAAGATTAATATAAAAATCGAAAGTAGTCAGTCACATACAGCAAATCCCAAGTCTACAGTTGCTCCCAAAGTCCACCTCCTCAATTTGGGATGATTCGTTGTCTATTCAGGTATTCCACAGGTGCAGGGAACATCAAGTTGATTGTGGAGATTTAATCCACTGCTCCTGAGGCTGCAAAGAGCAATTTCCCTTTGTCTTCTTTGTTTGTACATCTCCTGGGGCTCAGCTTTGGATTTGGCCCTGCCTCTGCATGTAGGTCGCCCTCTGGCATCTGTTCTTCGCCCAGAAAGGAGGGGGTTTAAGGCGCAGCTTATTAGGGGACTCTGGCTCAGTCAGGCCGGGGAAGGGAGGGGTACGGAATGCAGGGTGAGCCTGCGGCCACAGAGGCCAGCGTGACGTTGCAACAACCTGAGGTCTGCCATGTGTTTTCCCGGGGAAGTTGTCCCTGGATCACGGGACCCTGGCAGGGGTGGGCTGCACAGGCTCCCGGGAGGGGGTGTGGGGATAGTGACCTGTGCTGGCACATAGGCTTCTTGGTGGCTGCAGCAGCAGCCTTAGCGTCTCATGCACGTCTCTGGTGTCTGCGCTGATAGCTGCGGCTCGCGCCTGTCTCTGGAGCTCATTTAGGCGGTGCTCTGAATCCCCACTCTTCACGCACCCCAAAACAATGGTCTCTTGCCTCTTAGGCATGTCCGGACTTTTTCCTGGACTCCCTCCTGGCTAGCTGTGGCACACTAGCCCCCTTCAGGCTGTGTTCACCCAGCCAACCCCAGTCTTTCCCTGGGCTCTGATCTCCAAAGCCTGAGCCTCACCTCCCAGCCCCCAGCTGGTGAGCAGACAGGCCTCTTAGGCTGGTGAATGCTGGTTGGCACCGATCCTCTCTGCGGGAATCTCTCTGCTTTGCCCTCTGCACCCCTGTTGTTGCGCTCTCCTCCGTGGCTCTGAAGTTTCCCCCCGCCACCGCCCGTCTCCGCCAGTGAAGGGGCTTCCTAGCGTGTGGAAACTTTTCCTCCTTCACAGCTCCCTCCCAGAGGTGCAGGTCCCATCCCTATTATTATTTTTATTTTTTTTGTTTTGCGGTATGCGGGCCTGTCACTGTTGTGGCCTCTCCCGTTGCGGAGCACAGACTCCGGACGTGCAGTCTCAGCAGCCATGGCTCACAGGCCCAGCCGCTCCGCGGCATGTGGGATCCTCCCAGACCGGGGCACGAACCCGTGTCCCCTGCATCGGCAGGCGGACTCTCAACCACTGCGCCACCAGGGAAGCCCCCATCCCTATTCTTTTGTCCCTGTTTTTTCTTTTTTCTTTTGCCCTACCAAGGTACGTGGGGAGTTTCTTGCCTTTTGGGAGGTCTGAGGTCTTCTGCCAGCGTTCAGTAGGTGTTCTGTAGGAGTTGTTCCCCATGCAGATGTATTTTTGATGTATTTGTTGGGAGGAAATTGATCTCCACGTCTTACTCCTCCGCCATCTTGAAGGTCCTCCTCGTATTAACTTTAATTCTGCAGTAATAAGTGTTAACAACTTAGTGAAAGTTAGCATGTTTTTACAGTGTTAATGAAAACATGAATACCATTCTCTTGTATGCTACTATGGAATTGCTATTTTATAGGCCAAAAAGTGCTGGGATATTGGCTGTTTTACATGGTTCAACCAGTATTATCATTAGCTGAGAGCTGCTACTGGAATATTTTTGTGGGGTGGTATGTGTTTAGGAAGTTGTTTGCTTCCTCGTTAGATTGTCAGCAGGCCCAGTTGATGCTCTGATGGATATATTTGACAGAAATATTATCTCATGCAAGGAAGCCTATGGCACTGCTTTAGTCTCCAGAATACCAAGAAAGGACACAAATGTGAAGAAGATGGTTTTGGTTTCTGGGGACTTTTTCTCAGTGGTACAAAGGATGTTATGGGCCACCTTTTTATGTAAGTTTGCAATGAGGCCCTGTAATGCTACTTCTTGGCTGAACTTAATTTAATATGTATAATGGCCCAAGAAGCAGCCCCAGTGATTAGGATACAATATGTCACTGACATTAGAAGAGAAGCTGCTTATGCAAAAGGTGTCTATAAATAACATTTAAGACAAATATGTTTGGCTAATAAAGATTTTCTGAAAAGCACCTAGGAAATTGATAAACAAATGTGACGACTCATTGATTCAAATATGCCGATCGAGGTTGCCTAGGATCTCCCAGTGCTGTATTTGAATTCTGAGCCTGTAAGAGTAAGGGCCATCTTGAAATACTCTCTGGTTTTATTAGCAGCGCTTTTCAGAGCAGTTCACATCATCTGGCATTAAGTAATCATGATGTTGCTGCATAGCCAGAAGGTTAAGGCAAAGATGCGTAAGGATCCTGCAGCCTTTAGCAACGGTCCTCAAACATTGCTGCATATTATTGATGGTTGATGATGATTTTTTGTGGTGTAACAATAAATAGCAATGATACCTACATAACATCTTCCCCCAAAGTCATTTGCCAATAAGAGCATCATTATTTTGCTTTCCTTATTATGCATTCTTCAAGTCAAGATAGTCTTGTTTATATGGTTGAAATGGTCAGATGCAGTGTTGTGAATGTGTGATTTGACTTCTTTCCTAAAGGCTCGCCTCCACTCAGGATGAAATTAGTTCTTCCACAAGGAAATAGTGACCAAAAAAGATACAAAATTGTGTCTTACAGAAATTTGTCAAGAGAATACTTGTTCCCCTTTGAGGAACTGTATAATTATACAGATATCAGTATAATTATAATTGGATTTAGCTACTATATCAAGTTATTTGAAATAAGGTCCTTTTTCAGAGGAGAAGAAATTAGATCAGTCTTAAATATCCAGTTAAAAGAAGTTGTCATTGAACCAGTTACACATACATCTTTGATGTAGCCCAGTTAGATGCCAGTGCCTTGTACCTGCAGTTTAGAATTCTTATATCACTTAAAATTTTCGAATTATTAATGTGACCCTACTTTTAGGATTATAGGTATGATAGCATATTTTAATGAAATCTTGGTTATGATGTTAACGAGGAGGAATTCATGGAAGGCATTCAGAACAGTCTGTATTGTTCTGGTGAACATGAACATCTGAGCATCTGAGCAAAGGGAAAAAAAAAACGTGAAATCAGAACTTGTATTTTAAGATCCACAATATAACCTACACTGAAAATAATATATTCTTCAGGCCTAACCCCGGGGTTACTTACTTTATAATATCTTTTCCTTCAATGAAAAAATAGCTAGTCAAGTACTTTATAACACATGCTAAAGTTGTTCCTAGGCATTGGACACACAGGAACATTTTCATGATTGTCATTGATTGCCTTGAGTTCCAAGGGTATACTAGTCTCTCACAATTACAAATAAGTGTGTCTTATTGTTGTTCGGTGTTAAAGCTCGATATAGTTCCAAAACACCAGAAGACATTGAGACAGAAACTTCTTACAATTCAAGAATACACAACTTCACATTAGAACTCAGTGAACTTTGATTCTAAAGGCATCATTGTCATGAAAACCCAAGATTTTTTATAATTACTTTTATGAGTAATTTATCCTTTATCCTCTCTAGGACTATAAGCCTCTCAGAGCTCTATTTCTTAAGTTTAAGCTCCTATTCTTGACTAGAATCGTGTGTGCAATTGCCTTTCCTTAATGCACATTCTATGATTGTCAATTAACTGAAAAGCAAAAATTGAGTGTGAATCCAATCAAGGGTATTTTGTACTATTTCTCTTGTATGTTAAATTTGGAAGTCCTCCCTTAATCAGTACTTCGGGATTAAATGCCTAGGATCCCGCATTCTCTTTACCTAACCTAAAAAATTCAACATATCCATAAATTGTGAACATGACTTGATTGTCCACAAAAGTTAGTTAGTGGAAAGGTGAATTTTTATTACAGATGAAGTGATTGTTACTTTAATCACATAATATGGCACATACAGAAACAGTTCTCATGAAGACATTTTTTAAGTGCTCTGATGGCCTGAATTGACGTTGAAATTGTAGGGACTCTTAGATCTGTCAGTGCACTTGTCAAGGGCATCCAATTTCCTGTGGATGTTGACCAGGGGACCTCGTACAAAAATATAAAATAGGGCTTCCCTCGTGATGCAGTGGTTAAGAATCTGCTTGCCAATGCATGGGACACAGGTTCGAGCCCTGGTCCGGGAAGATCCCCATGCTGCGGAGCAACTAAGCCCGTGTGCCACAACCACTGAGCCTGTGCTCTAGAGCCCGTGAGCCACAACTGCTGAGACCACGTGTCTCAGCTACTGAAGCCTGTGTGCCTAGAGCCCGTGCTCCACAACAAGAGAAGCCACCGCAATGAGAAGCCCGCGCACCACAATGAAGAGTAGCCCCCGCTCTCCACAACTAGAGAAAAACCTGCACACAGCAACAAAGACCCAACACAGCCAAATAAATAAATAGATAGATAGATAGATAGATAGATAAATAAATAATCCTCTTTAAAAATATAAATTTACAAGAATCTTCCAGTTAAAGGACCTCACGGTAGACTCATTCTCATAATGATTTGACATTTTCCTGGTTCCATCTCAAGCCTCTGTTGCAATAATCACAGCTCTGTGATAACTGTTTACAACCCACACACTGCCAGACATTACTGTCTCTAAGTCTACATTTGCTTCTTTCGGGTTTAAATAATTTGTGGAACTTATCCAAATGTCTGGATAATGCTGAACCTCATCACTGACAAGCAAAAGGATAGGCTAAAATGATGATGCTAGCTATGGAGGCTATTAGGTCAATTGTTGGAGGAATTAGCTTGCTTCTACTAAATAAAATAATTTTACTTAATTGGGTGGACTCTAAAGACATGCCTTATCTTTTCTCATCTATACCACCCATGTTTTCACTTCTCTGTTGTTTTCCCATTGTGTAGCACCATAAAAAATTGATAAATATTTTTTTGAATAAATGAATGTGTTGAAGAAATGTCTATAAAATATAAAAATATACTTTTTAATTAAAGTACAGTTGACATACAGTATTATGTTATTTTCAGGTATACAACATAGTGATTCAACATTTAAATACATGACAGAATAATCATCATGATAAACCTAGTAACCTTCTGTACCATACAAAATGATTACAGTGTTATTGACTATATTCCTTTTGCCATGTATCACATTCCTGTGACTTATTTATTTGATGAGGAAGTTTGTACTCTGAATCTCCTCTATTTATTTCACCCAGCTGCCTGCCCTTTCCCCTCTGACAACCACTAGTTTGTTCTCTGTATCTATGAGTTTATGTTTTGCTTTGTTTGTTTTGTTTTTTAGACTTCATATATAAGTGAAATCATATGGTTTTTGTCTTTTTCTGTCTGACGTATTTCACTTAACATAATACCCTTTAGGTCCATTCATGTTACAAATGGCAAGATTTCATCCTTTTTGATGGCTGAGCAATATTCCATTATATATGTATCCATCTATTGGTGGATCCTTAGGTTGCTTCCATGTCTTGGCGATTGTAAATAATATAGCACTGAACATAGGGGTGCATATCTTTTGAATTAATGTTTTTCATGTTATTTGGATAAATAACAAGAAGGGGAGTTGCTGGATTGTATGGTAGTTCTGTTTTTAATTTTTTGAGGACTCGCCGTACTGTTTTCCAGATTGGTTGCAGAAGCGTATATTAGAATCTGTTTTCTTTTAAGCCTGGCATTTAAGAGATTTATAAAATTCTAAAACAATGCCTCTCTTCTCACTAAATTTTTGCCTTGGAAAACATAATTATTTTTCATAAAAGTATGTTAACTTATTTTACCATATAATGGGCTTATTGTAATTTTTACATGAATTAATCAAAACATTTTGAAAGTTAGAAATTCAACAATATAAATATCAATAGTTATAACTCACATTCCAATGCTCCTTGATGTCTACAATAATTTTTGAGACCGTAAAGTGGTTCTGAGATAAAAAAAATTTGAAAGTTGCTGGCTCAAAAAATGGGCAATATATACTTGTGTATACAACAGCAATAACCAGTTATAATATAAAATGGAAAAAAAGTAAAATATCTAAAAATAACCTTACAGTCCTATGTGGAGTATAACAAAAAATGGTCTATTTCAGAATATGAAAGGAGACTCAGTAAATGGAGATTCACACCATGTTCTTCGATGGGAAGTTTCACTATTATAATAGTGCTCATTTTTCTTAATTAATTTATAGATTTCACATATATCCAAACAACAGAAATATATTAACCCTGTGAAAATGAAAATTTCTATAAAATTTAACTACTTGATTCCTAAGTTTATGCAAGAATAATAGGTTAGTAACTGCAAAAAAACATTTTTCAAAGAAGGATAATCAGGGAGACCTGCCTTATCTGATATTATATTTACAGTAGAGAGTCAGATAATCAGTTATCTCAAAACCAGCTTCATTGTGTGTTGTGCATATATGTGTATATATGCGTATTCGTGTGCATTTAATATATGATAAAGGAAACATTAGTGTTCAACTTCACTCACTAAAGGATACATAAATGTAAACAATTCTTATCAGTTCAGTAAGGATAAGACATTAATATCAGAGGTAGTAGTATTGCTAAGCATTTGTAAATTGCTGGGGGGCAACTATAAACTGTAACAACCTTCTTGGATAGCTACTTGCTACTATACATCAAGTGCTTTAAGATATTCATAATCTTCAATGTGGCAAATTTATTTCTAGCAATCTCTCCCACAAAAATATTCAGAAATGAAAAAATATTTATATGCAAATGTGTTCATAGCAGCACTTATTATAATAAGACAAATTTTAGAACAGCATTTATGTCTACATGTTGGGCAATGATTAAGTAAATATGGTAATGACAAGGAAACCGCATATAGAATAAGATTAAATAAAAATAGAGAATACATTTCATATAGTTCATAAATCCAGTTATGTAAAATGTGTAGCAGAATGCCAGGAGTAGATATCTTAATACACTAACAGTGGTTGTCTCTGAATTCTGGAATGATGAAAAATTTTTATTATCCTCTTTGTGCCTTGCTGTATTTTCCTAGGTTTTTAAAATAATGAATATATATCATTGTTAAAGTAAATAAAAACATTACAATTCAATTAACTATTGAAGTTGCAATTTGTAGTTTAAGACGAGTCAGACAAGATTTTATATTGCATTTCAGCTCCGGATTACCTGTTCTTTTACATCTGACAGTAACTTCAGATAGTTACTGTCCTTAACTTACATGTCATTTACATGTCATTAACTTCAGATAGTGCCTCCATTTTCACAGTGTAGTTTTTGTCCATTTGCTAATAAACTATATAACTTTAAACAAGTCACTTTACCTTTCTTGGTCTTTCATTTCCTTGCCTGTCAAATGAAGGTCCTTCCAATTTTAAAATCTGGAAATTAAGTGATAAAGATTTAAAAACTGTATTTCCAACAGAAATGTCTTTTGCCACCATCGATATCTCTCTCTTTTACTACACAATTTCTCCTAACTTATTCTCTTCTATGTTTGTGTTTCTGGAGCTCCCTCTTCCCTCCCTAACATCTGATGATTGAGAAGGGATTATAATCTCATCTTGCTGTCTGTCTCCCAGTACTACTCAAAGCAGCATCCAGATTCTAGTGTTCCTATATGAATATTGTTGACTGTCATCTACAGGTCATTGATGATACTCATTGTCGTAGAATTTTTAAAACTCTGTAGAGATTCTAAGAATCTCGATATAAATGAACCGACCCAAGCTTGATGATGAAGTGCTGTTGTCTGTTCCTTGTCATTTTAGCCTGTTTTGTTGGACCTTACTGATATTATACTCTCTACTGCTGTACACAACCCAGGCTTGGATACCTATGCTTACCATTCAAAATGACTAGCACTTTGGAAATACTCGTTTTTCTGATGAAGCTATTATATAGTATTTAAATTGTAGTTTGCAATCTGATATTTTAACTCTGTGGTGCTTACTAAAAAGTATTGCTATATTTAGTGGTTAATTCAAATAAGTTGCTAAATATGGTACTGGATGATGATATGAATGCATATCATAACACAATATGATAAGCTTTGTGCAGATTCATTCATTCGATATCAAATATAGTTTTCTTATAATTTAATGTATTGAATTCTTTAGTGTAAAGTTTTAACCTCTATTGTATACTTTAAATGGAAAAGCAAACCTCAGAATTGATGCTCTTTGTCTAATTGGTCGTCTGGGGTGGAATATATACTGTTTGATGCCTCCATGTGATTCATGTGTACTGATAAATTTCTTTTTAAACTTGCAGCAAATAGTGGCAGCAATAAATGCAGGGATTATACCTTTAGGAAACACCTCCAATCAAATCAGTCACTGGGATTTGGGAAGTTCCTTCTTCTTTGCTGGCACTGTTATTACAACCATAGGTAGGAGACAACTTATTTTGTTTTTTAATTTTGGTACAGCTTGTGAGCTAAAATTCACTTGTTTGAATTTTTTTTACAGTTGGTCAAAATGGTCTACTTAAGGTAGAAAACTAGATTTCAGTAAATTGATTTTGAAAAGAGAGTTTAAAGGTTTGAACAAAGGAATGATGGAAATGAGTTATTGTTTCAGAATACTGAGTTGTTTAAAATCCATATGAAACTCGAGAGCAGTTCATTTGAGTCATTTGACTAAAGGATAAGAACATCAGGAAATAGCTTGAAATGGTGATTTTTTTGGGGGGGACAAGTAGTTTAAAAATTTCCTGCATCTTTGATTCTTTAGTACAGAAAGAAACGATTTGAGTACGATTTTGACATTCTTTTCATGAAGTTCTTATTTGATATCACGTTCTTCAACTTGTAAAATTTAACTCTGCATTTGAACAGATTGTTCCTATTTTTATATACTTGTCTATTATGATTATTTCAGGCCTTTTTCATGCATTATGTTTTTCTAATAACACAAATGTATAAAAAATTAACACTGAAATACTAAGATTACAAAAAAATGAAAGTTTAAGCCCTTGACCTTTTATCTTTTAATCATGTTGTGTGTCATACTGCTAAAAAGGGTCACAGTGGAACACGGTCTCTTTTTTTGGGATTGACTGTGCATCCACTCAGCACCCACTAGGCAGCAGAATGGGTACAAGTAGATGACTTCTCTTCTGTTAGTTAGTCCTTCAGTGCCCAAGAGATATCCAGAGGATATAAATGCAGACCCCATAGTGAAAGCCATGCTTGCCATGCCGTGAGGATTGGGAGGAATTACAGCTGCTTGTTTCATGGAAGGAGGTGGGTTTAAAGCATACTTTTCAATAAAGAGAAGGAAATTGACTCATCACAATTATGAACAAAATATGTGTGCAAAGGGAATTCTCCCCTTCCACACGTGCTCGGGATGAGATTTCCTCTCATGGGCTTGACCTCTGATTTGGGTGTGTGAATTACGATTCTAAAAGTTTTAATTTTATTCTTCGATGTCATTGATAGATTATGAAGTGTATACAGTTTTCAAATGAGTACCTTATATCAAAGTCCTAAATAAGTGAACATGGACAATTTATGGATGAACTCTTGCTTAGAATTTTCCTTTGAGAGGAATTTGTAGTGTCCTGTCATTACGTGAATCCACTGTAATGCCTCTTTGTGCTGGAACACTTGCCAGTGAAATAAATACCTTAGCATGTTGATTTTTGCCTTTGTTAAGAAGTCAAAGAGCTGTGTTTACTCTTACATCTCCATCAGCTAGGTCAAAAGTTGTGTGGCTGCGAAAATCTGGAAGAATGGCAACCTTGATATTTAACCATAATAACAGGTTAACTTTGGAGCTTAGACATCTTGGCCATTTCTACTTTGGAAATAACTGTTTATTGTGTAAACTTCTTAGAGTCTGGAAGGAAAAAAAAGCTCACAGACTGAGTGAGAATGGTTTGTTTCTGCCCAATGAGAACTCAAATGTCCACGTTATAACTCATCATGACCACCACTAAATTATTCTCCAAGAGACTTAGTCATTATACAGACTTAGTGTTGCATCCTATGTTTATAAACAGTCTCATTTTTTGAATCCCAAATTCAGTAAGTTTTGCAGACATATACTTCAACACATGAAAAAAATAAACCGTTATTACCAGCCTTACCCCCAAATTATAGCCATTAAGCACAGTAGCTGATTATTTAGGTTGTTTAGGTAGCAGCCTGACAGCCCAAATCTCTTACTGTTCTATCTCGGTCTTCGGTGGATTAAGTCATTCTAGGTCACCGACATTTACTCCATGGTCTTCTACTTCTAGGTCAAGGCCATCTCCTAGGACCTTGGACTAGATTATGGTCTAGGGCGAGGTACAAATTTTGGCCTCTTTCATAAGTCTCCATTTGAGAGATATCCAGTCATTATTTAATAAAATTCAAAGTGTAATTATTAATATTGCTAATGATAATAATTGTATGATCTTTGAAGTGGTTTATAGAAATCATAGAAATTGTAACCTCTAGCACTAAGCTACACTGTTGTTTAAAAAATAGAACTTGAGACAGTCTGGGAGAAAAAGTTGCAGTTGCTCTTGTAGGGTGCCTGATACAGGCAGTGCTTCATGGAGCTGCATTGGCTGGACTGTCCCAGATTTTTCTACTCAGTGTTAACAATTTGTCTATGAAGCCAAAGTGACCCTTATTATTCATTAGAAATATGCCCAAGAGAAGTTCAGTTATACAAAGTAGAATATTAAAATTTAAGAACTAATTTTAGAGAATCTCTTCATATATCTACACACTGTTTTCAAAATCACACCCTTCCAAGCCCTTCACAAATTCCATTTCACAGTTGCACAGACTAACATCCATTCCTGACTATTCTTTTCTTATTCCTTGCTTCCAGTTCATCAGTGAGTCCTGTCGGCTCTGCCTTTAAAGTAGATCTATAATTTAACTACTGCTCACCATTCAAACTGCCACCATTTTGGTCCAAGCCAGCATCATCTCAGTGCCAGCATCCATGTAGAAAGAAACCTTCTGCTCAGAAATATTCTCTGGATTCCAGCTCATTCAGAGCAAACACCATACCCCACTGCTTATCGCACCTAATAAGATGCAAGTTCTGGGATTTTTATGTGTTTGAGTCTTTTCTGTATCCCCAGTGCCTGACACGTAGTGGGTGCTTAATAATTATTTTTGGAATTAAAAACAAATGGGGATTCTAAATGATATGAAGTGTACCTCGTTGGAAATTACATAACACTAAATTGATAACATTACACTAAATTCTTAGCTCTTTAAACAGGCTTCATTACTAACTCTTTTGTTTGTTCATTTACTTACTCAAAAAATAATACAACATGATCAGTCTGCTACTATAAAGATAAAAGATAAATTACTTGAGCCTGGGTGGCACACAGACCAGTCAGGGAGGCCCGTGGGCAGACAGTCATTTACAATATAGTATGCCAGGTCCTATGGCTTAAGAGCATTCAGTGGGAATGTATAGGAGTGACATTGTACATAGATACTGGGGTAGGTGGGTGGGTAAAAAAGGAGCAAGGAATACTTCCCTTTCCTTGATAAATGTCCTATTTGAGATTGGAAAAAGAATTAGGAATTTCCCAGATGAATAAAGGTAGAATAGGAACATTCCAGGCATCAGGGGTTCATGTGGGAAAGATTAGGGGTAAGAGAGAACATGGTCTGTTTAGGAATTACAGGTCATCTAAAATTGTTGTTTGTAGTTGAAGGGATTCATCTTTAGAACCATGTAAATCATTAAGTCAACGTAGTAGCTCCTATTGGATCTATGCTACTTTTGCCACTGCTGGGAGAATAAAAGGAAATAAGAACACAGTCCTTGTTTGCAATCAAATTTGGGAGATAAAACTTACAATGAGGAAATAATGGAATAATAACAAAAATAGGTCTTGTATAATCAAATATTACATGGAACAATGGTTTCAGTGCTATAAGAATTGAGAAAAAGGAAAGAACATGTGGGCTGGAATGGGGAGGAAAAGCTTAATTAGAGAAGTTGGATTTGAACTGTGCTTTGAAGAAAACGTTTTGGTTTAGATTGATGGAGGGGGAAAAGCCTCCCAGTCTGTGAGATAGCTAAGCTAAAACACCAAGGGAGAATGAGCCTGACTTATTTCAAGGATAGAAAAGTACGTATTTGAGTAGACCAGAGGAATTGTTTAGAGGAGTAATGGGAAATATTATTGACTGATTCACATGGGAAGAATACAGTTGAATATAATTTGGTTTTTGAGAATTTTGGACCTACTGTACTAAGAACATGGATTTTTTGGGAAAGCGAAGTGACAGGTTAAAAGTGACATTAGAAGATGCATCTGTCAGGAAGAGGATACGTGGAGACTGACGGTGAGGGAACAGTTAGGAGACCATTTCTGTGATCCACAGAAGGGGAGTGAGAGTACTGACTGGGAGGATTGGAGTTGATGTTGAAAGATGAGATTAGGACAAAAGGTTGAAATATAATTAGATGCGGGAATCAACAGGCCTTGGTGACTAATACAACAAAGAGAGAGGCATCTAAATGTTGACTATTGAAATGAAATGAATATCTAGGCAGCAGGCTGGTAGTTCATAAGCAGTCCTAGTTGATCCTGTGAAGAAAAAGGAGTTTAAAAAAATGGCCAAGATGTTATACATGGTGTTATATTAGGAAGCTTCATTTTAGTCATTTTCCCACCTCAATTTTTATTTGTTGGTTTATTCTTTAATTCAGACAGACTAGAAAGACAAGGTGGACAGGCTCCCTCCGGAGCTCACATTGGGGTTGAGGAGACCCAACAATCAGTCAGTGCACTTGAAAACAAGACCATTATCAATGGCAGTAAATGTTCTACAAGAAGTTCATGTACGTGGTCAAGAGTAGGTAGTGGAGCCAGAGCAGGGAGTGGCAGGTGCTCTAAAGCAGACTGATTCAAGGGCTCTCAGAGCAGGTGACAGTTAAGCGGAAGCCTAAAGGATGGAAAGAAATCAGCCAGGGAAAGAAGAGTGCAAAGATGGGTTCAGGCAGAGGGCACAGCATGGCAAAGAGGAAGCGAGGTTAGCAAGATGAACAGGGGCCAGCGGATGTAGGACTTGGTAGGTCATGACAATATCCTCAATTCAGTGAGAAGCCACTGAAAGATTTAAGCAGAAGGGAGTCCTGATGTGACTCAGGCTGCTGTTCAGAGGGCAACACGGAAAGCAGGAAGGCGAATGAGAAGGTTATTTTATTACTCCATATGGGAGAAGATGTTGACTTGAACTACGGAGGTGGCCGTGAGGAGAATGAAAAGTGGACGGATGCATGATCTTGAAAAGAGAGTTTATGGATGGAGATACACTTATCTCTGAGAATGGGGCCGTGGGTGGGGGCAGGGTTAGTGTTTTAAATTTTATTTTAAAGCTAATAAGAAATCACTTAAACTCTAGGAAAGGCAGTTGGCAAAAATGATGTAATGGAAAACTGTATTCTATTTTGAGGTCAATTTAAAGATTAGAATAAGATGTAAGGTGATTTTATTCCCTGAAGGCATTAAAATATAATAAAGTTTTCCCCAGTGGAAAGTAAATCGGAATGCCAGGGACCGGATTTGCCCAAGCTTATCACTGAATCATCCTGATCTCTGAGTGTCAGAATGCAAATAACAAGACACCACTGTGGTCTACAGCAACTTTAAGATCCCAAAGCATCATGTTAGGTCTTATGGAAAACATTTCCTTGGAGTAACATTTCTCGTATTTGCAAAGCACTCTTGTTTTCCACTCCTTGAGTTATAGAGATTGGATTCAGGTATATAGTTTCTATGTTTAGTTTTTCTGTATTTTGAATCAGCCACTGGGACTTTCAGTTTCCTTTTACCTAGATTGAGTTATTGAATTGCTGAAGCTGTTATGACAATGGTCACAGATTTTCTGCCAACTCTTATTTTACCTGTTTAGCATAATGCTTAATTATGCATTAGAAAACGGGGGAAAAATTAAAGAAAGATTAGAAAAAAACAGGGAAAAAAGTTAAAGTTTTAACAAACAGTTCCAGATAAAAAGAAGAGGTCAATTTTGGAAATGCCAAGACTCTATTGAAAACTGTAAAGCCTATGCATATCTTTAGCAGAGAGTCTAGGACCTTTCTGTTGGTAAAAAAGCTATAACTTAAAAGGTGAGGGAAGAGGTGTAAGATCTTTTTTGTTCAGTTTTGTAATCTCGTGAAACCACTGTCTGAACTCGGAAATGAACAGACTTGAAGCAGTGGTGTAGAATTTGACAGTCAGCATTTTCCCGGGGGATGATGTCATTGCAGCGTTGGGTGTTGGGTGCTATCTTATTAATTTGGTAGACTCGTAATTCTATGGCATTTCACTGGTCTCTTGGCTGTTCTCTGAGAACTGCATATTGGATTTTGGAAACATTGAGCTTCCTTCAGGCAGCTTAAAAGGCAGGTAATCTTGCAAGGTGACTTCCAGCTCTGACTCCACAATCTCATTGCATTTTTCTTTATGCCGGTTTGTTAAAGTAGATAATTCTTTTTCCAAAATCTGTACTTCTGGTGTTGTGCAGCTGAAATACAGAAGTTGAAATTAAGAAATTGTTTTGGGTCTTTGATGCTCTGTTTCTCTTCCCATCCACTAAAATTAATGAAAATAAAACCTATCTCAGGATATTAACATCAATTCCTACCATTCAGAAGAACCTTCACATAGGTTTATTTTCTAAGTTAAAATGCATTTATTCTTCAGAGGAAATGCCTTCTGAACGGTAGTTAAGATTGCAGAGTGCAAAATTATATTTGATAGGCAGTAAAGCAGAATTATTGCATAATAATTATAGTATTATAGACTCCAAATCTTTTCTCATTACGTATGTATGTTAATCAGCACAAAGAGGTTTAATTCAGAGCACCTAGTACTCAGAATCCTGTGCTAGTTGGAAAGGGATTTAGGAGCATTAAGGATGTAATCTTCCCAGGAGTGAGGCAGTGTTTTTATTATTATTATTATTATTTGGTAGTAGAACGCAGAGCAAGAAAGTATAGATATAAAAAAACCAGAAGTGCCGGTAAGAGGAGGGCTGGCTATGGTATCTGCAATAGTAGTCATCCACGTGTTGGGTGTGTTCAAAGCAGGAACTGCTTGTATTCTGTAACAAAATATACTTTTATATATTTTTGCCTACTTCTGAAAAGTTTGCGATAACATATTTTTAATCTTCGGGAAATCAGTCACTGTCAAATGATGTGATCATGAAATTACCCCAAAATTGGAAGCAAAGAATTGTCATGAAGTTCATGCCCTGAATAAATACAGAATCTATTTTTAATCTTGTCATTTCCCCCTTCCCAACCACTATATGAAATGCAGCACGTTTGTCATAGATGATAGATTTTATAGAGCATCTGATTGACCACTAGATATGCAAATATTGCTCGGAATGTGATTAAAACTAGGTGAGATGATTATCAGAAAAATATTTTTGTAATTGCCTCAAGTATTGCATTTGATAGGGAAGAAACGTAATAACATTTGTCTGGGCCTGTCTACTGTAAGCTAGTAATTATGCTACATATTTGTTTTCTTCCCAGTCCTTTAAAAAAAAAAATCTAGACTTGTGCAATCTTACTCTTGGAAAATTGGCATTGTTATTTACGTGGTACTGTAAAAATAACATGGTATTTACAAAAGTAGTACCTGTGCCAAATTAGGTCCATGTGTAAGTATTGTGGTTTGTATGCACATAAGGTACGATGCACATAATGACTAATTCTAAACACAAAGGAATTCCATGCAGCCATCTCTTGGTTCTAAAGTACCACTGGGGAAAATATTGATATTATGAACTTTTGAAAGTCCCAGGTCATCAAAAAATGCATGTTAATTACTAATCTTAAACTTCTTCCCCTTCTAACTTTACTTTTAAAGCAAAAACAGTAAACATGGGCAAATTTGGTTGATGGGTTGTACCTCTCCTCTTTAAGCTTAAGTTTCCCTTACTGGAGATGCTAACAAAGAGTGAAATTTCCAAAGGCAAGCAGCAAGAGAAGGAAAAAGAAAGAAAGGGTATGGAATAAACCATAATCAGCCTAAGTAGCTCCTGTTTAAAGAGTGCAGGTTTTAATAAGTAATTTCAGTGGTACCTGTAGATAACTTAATGAAAACTCTGTTTTTTGTTCTTTGTTTTTTTGAATAAGAATTAGGTGATTTAATATATAACAAATGAGACTTCATCTAAAACATAGAAAAATGAAGGATCATTCAGTTAATGATATTGAGGTAACTAGTTCCCAACATGGAAAAGATCACTTAGAACCATGCCTTATACATCAACATAAATTACAGTTGAGTTCAAGAGTTAAGTTTTTCAAAAATCACTCCTTGGGAAAGTTAGAATAATTTGATTACTTAATATAGATAGAGATGAGTTATGATAAGCTATGCTAAGAACCAACAGAAAAAAAAATCACAGAAGAAAATATGTATTTGACCAGGTACAAAAATTGAATCCTCTGTACGCTTCCTGACACACATACACATGCAGTCACCAAGCTGAAACATCAAAATAGACAAAGCAGTTTGTACTATGAAAAAAGATTAATATATATCACATATAATTCTAAATAGACTTATAAAAATATCAAATCGTCATAGACAGTTAAAGGACAGATTAGAAATTGGAGGTTATTTAAACTATATGTTGCCTTAAAAATCTAAGAGATATATATATATATATATATATATATATATATATATATATATATATATATATATATATATATATATATATAATTCTACAAAATTTATGAATCTAAAATCTGTATGGGGCTTCCCTCGTGGCGCAGTGGTTGAGAGTCCGCCTGCCGATGCAGGGGACACGGGTTCGTGCCCCGGTCCGGGAAGATCCCACGTGCCACGGAGCGGCCGGGCCCGTGAGCCATGGCCACTGAGCCTGCGCGTCCGGAGACTGTGCTCTGCAACGGGAGGGGCCACAACAGTGAGAGGCCCGCGTACCGCAAAAAAAAAAAAAAAAAAAAAAAAAGCTGTATGATGCCAAATACTTGTGAGAATATTATGAGAAGGGCACTTTCCTATATTGCTGGTGGCATTGTAAATTGATATAACCTTTTTTTGGAAAGCAATTTGGCAATGTGTTTCAAGAGTCATAAAAATGTTCATACCCTTTAACCTAGTAATTCTCCTTCTGGGAATCTATCCTAAGGAAATAATCCAAAATATTAAAAAATGCCATATACTTGACAATGTTTATCCCAGTGTAATTTATACTATATAAAAATGGAAACCACTCAAACTGTCCCACATAAAGGCTATGCTTTAGTAAATTATGGTCCATTCACTCAATGGAATGTACATGAATATAAAATAGTGAGTATTATAACTCATTTGTACTAACAATTCCTTCTCATGGTAAATCCTTTTCTGAGAGATCAGCTCATGTCCTACTTACTTAATAAAACTAACAAAGATGTCATGCGTCATCTTTTTAACTGTTGGGAAACTCTGTTTTAATATCATTTGATGCATAAAAAAATAGATGTAGACATGACCTCCTAATAAATATTATACTGCAAGTTAATAAAGTGCTGTACATATTCATGCAGACACTTAACCTAGTTGTACTTACGTAGTACAGCTTAGAACGAAAATATTGCTCCCTGTTTTTTTCAAAGGAGTGAGTCAGTAGAAGGAACATCAGATTTCATTTCATAAAATTTAAGTTTAGGTTTCTGCCTTTGCCACTGGCTAGGGTTATATTCTTGAGCAAATCACAGTTCTTCTGTTATCCTTAATTTTCTTATTTGTCACATGGGGCTAGTGTTTCTCACAATCAGAACTGTTGTGAAGATTAAATAAAGTTATGTATGTAAAAAGAGCTTGTACACTGAATCACAGCATACTAATTTAAAGTAAGCTAATTTTGTTACTAAAGTAATTTTTATTAAAATTTATACTACACTTATTTCTATTACTAATGTTAACAAAGAAAGAAAATACATTCTTTCCTAAAGCTTTAATCCACACATTTTAATTCTTATAATATATATAATGTTGCCTTCATATAATTAAGGTTTGCTCAAACCAGTTATTCTCACAAATGCTAAGTGTTAGATTTGACTAGTTTCTTAATCTAGTTAATTTGTTTTGACCTAATGAAACGAGTTGATTTTAATGATACCTAGATAATCCCAAATGTGATCGTCAGAATAATATATAATGAAACAGGTGTTACTCTTAGTTGAGTAGAATAAAAATTAATATTTTTATAAATTTTTTTCTATATGATTTTTTAAAAAATCTATGCCTCTATATTAGGATCTGCTAAGTTATTTTCTGTAGTAAATGATCCTCACATCTTGGTGACTTTACAAAATAAAAAGTTTATTTCCTGATCACATTGTACGACCTGTGTGGGTCAACAGGAGGGCCCTGCCCATTGTTCTTGCTCATAAGAAGGAGACCATGGGAGGGCTTCCCTGGTGGCGCAGTGGTTGAGAGTCCATCTGCCAATGCAGGGGACGCGGGTTTGTGCCCTGGTCCGGGAAGATCCCACATGCCGTGGAGCGGCTGGGCCCGTGAGCCATGGCCACTGAGCCTGTGCGTGTGGAGCCTGTGCTCTGCAACAGGAGAGGCCACAACAGTGAGAGGCCCGTGTACCAAAAAAAAAAAAAAGAAAAAAAGGAGACCATGGGAAATTGAACACTGGCTAATCATGCTTCATATACGTGCACACATTGTTTTTACTCACGTGACGTTGGTCAGACCAACTTCAAGAGTGTAGGTGGGGAGATGCTATCCTACCTTATGCTCAGAAGAACCAAGATATTTTGTGACAGCTCTAATAACTTCCATAAACAAATATACTAATTAGATACCTCCTTGAATGTTATTTGATATACAAAGTAATTAAACATTACAATAAAATAAGTAACATTATAATAAAATATAATATTTTGTGGAATATATATATCTCTTAGATATTTAAGGCAACATATAATTTATATTTTAGGGCAACATATAATATAAATTAAACATTATAATAAAATAAAGTAAAATAGTTTATATTTTAATTTGCTTTCTCAAACTATGTCTCCTTAACTCCATCACTGCAATAGGATTTTCATTTTTCACATCTAATATTGTGCTAGTGAAGGAGATTGTGCTCCAAAATTATCTCTCTATACAGTGGTTTCATCAGTGAAACTATCTCAAAATGAAAATAAAAATCAATATATAAAGTTCTAATTTTAGCTTCTTGGCAGAGATTTTGCTGTCACTGGTGATATTATACAGGGATCCATTAGCATTTAGAGTACAGTCACCCCTTGGTATCCAAGGGCGAATTGATTCCAGAACCCTCACAGATATCCAAATCCATGGATGCTCAAGTCATATAAAATGGCATAGTGGGAGGGAGACGCAAGAGGGAAGAGATATGGGGATATATGTGTATGTATAGCTGATTCACTTTGTTATACAGCAGAAACTAACACACCATTGTAAAGCAATTATACTCGAATAAAGATGTTAGAAAAAATAAAATGGCATAGTGATTGTATATAACCTACAAATATCCTCTCATTTATTTTAAATCATCTCTAGATTAATTACAATACCTAAAGCAATGTAAATGCTATGTAAATAATTGTAAATACAACGTAAATGGTACGGAAATAGTTGCCAGCATGCGGCAAATTCAAATTTTGCTTTTTGGAAGTTTCTGGAATTTTTCTTTTGTGTATTTTTGATCCATGGTTGGTTGACTCTACTGATATGGAACCCAAGGATATGGAGGGCCAACTGCATTTTAGTAGTGATCACTTATCACGATGATACAAAAACAGTAAAACCATTTAGGAAAGTAAGTTAAACGACTGAGTTTACTTTTGATGTAGAAGCAAAATAACGCAGGGGTCAGCAAACTATGACCCTGTGGGCAAAATCCCACCTTCTTTCTGTTGTATAATTATTAGAACACAGCTACGTCCATTTACTTTAGTATCGTCTTTGGCTACCTTCACGCTATAATGGCAGAGCTGAATAGTACAACAGAGGCTATATGGCATGCAAAGCTGAAATTTTTACTATCTGGCCCTTTATAGGAGAAGTTTGCTGACCACTGGACTAAAGAAAAGAGTGTAAAACAAGGAAAAAAATACAATTTGTAAATAGAAGACCTGGATTTGTCTTGATTCTAACATTATTCACTGTGTGATTTTGACCAGATCATTGAACTTCTCTGAATTATTTCCTCATGTGAATAGTCCAAATGACTTCCTAGTAGGTGAATAATAATAGCTGTGCTTGCCATCTCCCAGGATTTTATGAAAACTCAAAGGATAATATATTTCATAATGCTTAATTAGCTACTGTGCAGTTAAAATTGATCATTTTAAGAGAATATTCTGTATTTCTCCATTTTTCCTCATTGTCCAGTAAAGACTGAAGTGAGCTTTGTGATTCAATTTCTGTGAACCTCTGGAAGGGTAACCCTCAAGGGCTTATAATCTTCTTTTCTGGAGAGAGGGCCCAAAATGTATATCGGATTCTCAAAATGGTCTGTCATTCTCAAAAGGGTTTAAAGCCATTGGCTTGAATAATTTCTCTTTTAATTTTCAGACTGATAGTAACATTTTGTAGCACTTCAAAAATTAAGAAAAAATACCATATTAGAAACATCATAGCAATATGCTCATGTAGATGCTGGCCAACTAAATAACTGCTTAGAGAACTGAGTATAGTGCTCAGAAAGCAACCATGTGAAAATACATTTCTAAAAATAAGAAAATCTTATGTTTCTGCTGAGCTCTGAGTGATATTACAGTGTCAAATATTTTCAGTTCTTCCAAACTCCTGCAGATTCTGAATTGTTTTCTGTAAACATGATAAGAAATGTTATGTTTTAGAAAACTAGAGTATTACCATCCCCATTCCTGACATTCTGGGTTTTAAAAACTCAGCCTTCCTCCTATTATATCATTATTAGAATATAGCTACATCAACTTGTTTTAGTATTGTCTCTGGCTACCTTCACACTATAATGTCAGAGTTGAATAGTACAACCGAGGCTATATGGCCTACAAAGCCAGAATCTGGAAAAGACTACACACACACACACACGTGTATAACTGAGTCACTCTGCTGTATACCTGAAACTAACACAGCATTGTAAATCAACTATATTTCAATAAAAATTACACAGAACAAAAACAAAAAGCATGCAAATATAAGAATTTAAAAAGTGGTACTGGATAAAGGAAAAAAAACTAGACCAGGAAAATAGGCTGGAAATGGGAAGGCACAATTTTAAAGGAGTTTAAAAGATGATATTTCTTTTCCAGTTTTTTATATTACTTGTTTTCACTTTGGATTTGTGTTTCTAAACTGTGAACACAGAGTGTGAATGGGGGCCTCAGAAGTTCTTTCCACTTAATTCAATGTGGGCAGGCTTAGCAGCAGGATAACATAAGTATAGTTAGCTACCAGTTAGTACATTTCAGTTCACTTCCTTCTACTGAGTGGAAAATCCTTCCATATTCGCTATCTATAGGCTCTGGATTGTTATGGAAACAAGGAAACAGTATTTTTATAGCTGTTGTCCTGAGCTATCTTTAGGAGTGTCTTGTTGATTTCTTACTTGCATTCCAGGATTAGGTTTTCTAATAGACTGAAATTAGGGTAAAGGACTTAATCTGAGATAGTCTTCATAGCTGTGAAGAGATTACAGAAAAGAGAAAAATGTATTAAGGGTTCACATTTAGGGCACGATCAGGCCTTCTCGTAATTATCTTTTTTTTTTTTTTGCGGTACTCGGGCCTCTCACTGTTGTGGCCTCTCCCGTTGCGGAGCACAGGCTCCGGATGCGCAGGCTCAGCGGCCATGGCCCACGGGCCCAGCCGCTCCGCGGCACGCGGGATCCTCCCAGATTGGGGCACGAACCCGTGTCCCCTGCATCGGCAGGCGGACTCTCAACCACTGCGCCACCAGGGAAGCCCTTGTAATTATCTTTTTTTGTGTTCGTGTTTCACTTCAGGCTCAAATGAGACTGTGTAAGAAATTAAGTAAGGATACAAGGTAGTGTGGAACAGTGATGTTCGTACTCCTTCCCTGTCCCCCACCCCTGGAATCCTTCATTTAAATTAAACCTTATGAATGCCAAATATGTAAAACAGAAAATGGAACTATTTGTGCGTGTATGTGTCTGTCCATGGTGGGGCAGGGGTAGTGGGATGTATCCAAGAGCAGGCAGCCTGTTTCCATAGTAGGACAAGGCTTGGAGGTAAGATAGGTGTGCATTTAAACTCTGACTGTGTCACTTTTAATGCTCACGTGTGTTTTACTTAACATTTCTGAGCCTTAGTATAAATAAGTTTTGAGACATCTTTTCCAGAATTTTACTTTGGGAATTAATTGAGGAAAATATGCCCAAAGTGCCTAGGATACCACAGTCCCGCCCTTATAGTAGATTCTCAGTCAGTGTTAATTTCCTTTTATACATCTTTCCAGTTCAAATGTTCCCAGAGTTTGGGGGATGGGCTTTTCCCCACCATCTTCTCCTAGTCCCAAGGCTTAGAGCACATATTCTACTATCTGTGGGAGATTGTGGAAAATAAATTCTAGAGAGCAAAGCAAATTACCCACATAAAGCAAAGATTTCCATTAGGTAGGACAGAACCAATAAAAATTAATAGCACATGATCAGTGAGTCACCAACTATTATGAGGTAGATTATTTGAGCTTCTGATGGTTCTTTCCTTGACAGAAATATATAAGAGGTGTAGATTGGTAAGACCTATAAAACCCAAGAGACATTGAGAAGTCAGGAAAATTGTGGCATCGGACTGAAAGGTTTGTCTTTTGTATGGTCCCTTGTGTAATAATATAATAATAGCAAAAAAAATAACATTCAGTATGTACCAGGTACTCTTTTCAGTACTTTATGTACGTATTCAAACGTTGTCATCCTTGCCACGACCCTATAAGGGAGTTGCTGTCATTCTTCCCATCTTGGGATAAGCAAAGGGAGGCATTGAGATAAATAACATGCCTGAGTCATGCAGTGAGTACGTGGCATTAGTGGGGTTTTAAACCCACAGAGCTTGGCTGCAGGGTCAGCATTCATACCCTCTGACCTGTATTGTGTCATATGTTGAGAAAAGCAAGGTATATGTGTTTTACCATAAATTTTTTGTGTACTGATGGTATTTGTTCATCTCTCCCTCCTAATGGTTAAGGACTTAGTTTCAAGACTCTACCTTTCTAGGTGAAAGGATGATGCCATTGTTACCTTTGGGAAATGTACAAGTAATTTGCAGAAAATCAGCTTGAAAAGCACTGGGCTCTGATGGATCCTCCAACACTTTTTACTTGTAAATATTGAATCGAGCAAGGTATATCTACCTTTACTATGTGTGAGAAAACCTTGTATGATACTTAGACTGAATGGCCTTACTGTCTTGATGTTGAGCGTATGAAGCTTTTAAACATGAAAATGTACCTCCTTAATTTTCTTTTTTAGTGTATTTTTTAAAAACTAAGATACACAAATAAATTAGTTTGAAGATATTTAATTTGTCAAACTCAAAGAACACATGGAAATCTAATCTCATATCTGAGATGAATCTTAAAAGATGTTGGATGTTAAATTTAAATTGAGTTTAACCGATGTCCCTTAATGGTTTGGGTGATGTATTCTTTCATCTAAATGACCTAGCTTCAGCTGTCGTCACTTAAGTTCAGTATCTGGATAATTGTACATCTTTCAGGTAGGTTGGCTGTCACATTCTCTCTCTTTTCCTTTCTGACACTGACAGTAGTTGATGATTTTTAATTACTGCCCCAAGGTAATAGCCAAGACAAGCATAGTTCCTTACACCATAATTTCATGTTAAATTGTATTAAATATGGACATTCAACATTTGAAAACTTTGCATTTTGTCTCTTCAACCTCTGCTACCTAATTACTACCAATACTTCAATTTTCTTAGTCTCAGCTTTCCATATTTGTGTAATGATGGGGTTAGAATTCCATTGGCCATTTCAATTCTTACATTTTATGATTTTGTTTAAAAACTTCAGGTGCCTTTTCCCTCTCAGTTTGTGGTTCTTTATATTGTGAATATAGAAAAATACTAGGCCATCTCAGACAAGATACTTTCCATCAGTCCCGTGAGAGATGTTGAAGTAGTTCCTCCAAAATAACAGGCTTTGCCGTGATCCAATTATTATGTTTACCACTTGCTAATGAAGGATGAAATACCCGATAGCTGCCAATGCCTGCTTGGCTGTGACAGTAAACGGTGCATTACGGTAACATAGAGCGCTTCGTCTATTATTTGATTGGTATCAAATAGCTGTTTTTGTTCCATGGCATAATCTGTGCAATGAAAAGCATGAAAAAGAATATTGGCTCAACTCCTCCTTACTCTAAGCGTGTTTCAGTGGGAAAAGTAGTGTCAGCGTGAGCATCACCATTTTTACCACCATTGTTTTCATTCAACAGTGGACATTTCTTCAGAGCACCACTGGTGGTACCTGAGCCATGCTTTATGGCCGGAAAAGTAACATTAGCCGGCTGATACTCATTGACGGCTTGCCATGTGCCAAGCACCATACCATGTCCTTTATGTGTAGTATATCACATAATCCTCATTACTCTTTACAAATGGGGAAACTGAGGCACGGGGTTTTTTTGTTTGGTTTTAGTAGTTTTCTCACTGACAGAGTGGAAAAGCTAGAATTCAATCCCAGATATTTGGGCTCTAGAGGCTACAGTTTTAGTCACTGTGCTATACCACCCTCAGTATCCTTGAAGGTAGATTTAAGTGAGTTTGCAATTGAGGAAAATTATTGCATATCAAAGATAGTATAGATTTCTTGGCAATTCAGATTATGAATGTCCTCCAAGATCCAACTTTCTAAAACGAAAAAAGAAAAAAAAAATTGCATTTATTATGTCTAATATATTCCTTTTAGAGGAATTGTATAGTTTTATCATTTGTTTACAGTGTTAAAAAAATTAATGACACTCATTAAATAAATAGTAAGGCAGACTTTATTCAGGGTCACTGTGATAGGTGTAGGAACGACTGCAACAGAGTTTTGTAGCGGGGGAGAGAGATTGGACTTAACTCTGAATACAACAAGGCAAAGTAGGGATTTATAGCCAAGGAGCAGGGTGGGGAATCAGTGGATAGAAAATTACTAAAAGGAAACACAGGGAGTAAGGGGTGATTTTAGCCAAACCGACCTAACAGGATTCTTGCTAAAGGCCTATCAGAGGTAATCAGATATCACCTGGGCAACGATGATGGGAGGATAAGGAAACTGATCAGATATCGAGGGTGATCAAATACTGAAGATGGGGGATTCTGGCTAAACTGACTCAACAGGATTCTTACTAGAACTGGACTTTACAAAAAAGGACACAGGAACCCAAGGCTCAGTCACAGCAAGAGCTCAGAAGAGGCAGACCAAAGTTTGATCAAAGAATGTTTTCCAGTAGGTAGTATGGTTTTCTTTATTGCTATTTTATTGTTTGATGTCATGTATGATCAGGAAGATAAGATCAAATTATATTGAAGTTCTTATAGGAAGATTCTTTTAACAATAACATTTAAGGTGTGATTTCCAGAAAATGCATTATCACAATTCAGATCCCTGATTATAATCTCTCTCTATATGTGGGAAAATGTAAGTTATCCAGATTTCTTGCTAAGAAATAGTTCCCCACTTCCTGATGCTGCTGGATCATTTTTCTCCCCTCTTGGGATAAGAGGAGAACCAGATAATAAGAGGCAGTTAAATGGCACATGAATTTCCTACCATTTATAGAAATATCATTTCATTACACCTTGAACAGATCTCTGTTTATTGGCTTGAGCTTCAGATGAAATAGTTGGCCAACATTTAGTGGTCATGTTTTATTAAAATGCACACTTAGAATCCAGTCCAGAACAGGAGATGCTCTCACTGTGAGAGGCACGTGGGGACTGAGAAGGACTTTGAAGTGAGCTGTTTTACCTTGTCCTGTGCACTCTAGGATGTTCTCACCAGTGGGGTGGTGGGTGAAGCTCTAGTGCTACTTAAATGTGTTCTCTTACTCCTGCTTCCCTCACTGGATCTCTCTCCTTCCTCCCACATGTTTTCATAGCTGAAAAGAGGATAGGACACAGTTCCAATGTATTAAATAAAAAGCTGGAAACAATATGCAGGTAGATTATTATTGTTGTTCTTTGGCACAGTTCTTTTGTGAGAGAATTTTCCTTCAACATTTAGCTTCAGTTGTAGATTTTATAACTATCTTGTGAACAAAAAAAATCAAAAAGCAACTTAAGAAATATGTAACTTCCTATAGATTTGCCATTATTCAACGGTGATGTAGGATTTTTATGATGTAAGTTGCAGCTAAAAATAGCAAGGGAGCCATCTTGTGAAATACTGTTTGAACTGCAGGCCAGTGGCTTCTGGGCCAAGAGGAAGGCAGAATGATGTTCATGGTGAAACAAAAGGTCAGAACAACCCTTTGATTTAATTCCTTTAACTGACATATTTGTTTTGATGCATCTATACATTCTTTCCCAGCCTGACTAGGTACAACAGCAAGTACCTGCAGAATAGTATGTCCAGTGTATAGTTCATACTCAGGTTATTCAACACCTGAGCCCATAAGTTTGAGGAACGGTATTTGTAGCCTTGATCCCAAGTACGTGCTCTAAGTGACTGAGCTAATAGTTTAAATCTCAGCCTTAATGTTTAGTAAGTGTTTAACCTTGAACACATTGCTTCAATAAACAGTTTCGACATTCAGAGTGAAGATAATTAGTTGTACTTCATCTCATAGGATTGTGAAAGTTGAATTAAGTGTACATATGAAGGGACTGGCATTGTATCTGTCATGCAGTGAGAGAGAGAGAGAGAGAGAGAGAGAGAATGTTCAATAAATAATAGTGTTGGCCATTATTTTTATTATTGGTAATGACAATTATCTTTATTTTATTTTTGGTAATGAAAATATAGTAATAAAGTAATACCATAGCTGGGATAAAAGAGGAACTCTAATCAAGGTCACCCTACATACCGTTTGCTTCCTAATTTTGTATCCTTTTCTCCTGAAGAGACTCTCCCCCCATATTGTATAGCTTTAGGCCCATAAAACCCTGCCTCTGTCATAGGGTGTAAATCAGAATCACTTCTGTAGATATTTTAAAATACATATGCACATTCCCCTCCTCTCCCAGTGAAAGACAATAATTTTGGTGTTCCGGGGTGGATTTTTAAAATTTCCTATGTGATTCTGATGTGTACCCTTGGTTTAAAACCAATGATCTAGAAGAACAATGCACTACTTTGTGAAAGTTCTGAAATGGTTGCATCTTTTTATCAAGACATTGTTTAGTTGTTTCTTAATTAGAATCATACTTTTCTGGAACTATATTTCTTCAGTGTTCGATTAGCTTCTTTGCTTATATGGCAGAGATGCGGGTTTGACTAGCTTTTTAAAAAAGACCAGGTGTGATTATCATTTCACTATGTTTTCTGAACAGCTGCCTCTTTTTCTTAGGTTGCTAACGGAGTACACTCTGAACTTATGTTGTTCTCCTCACCCCACCTCCAACATTTTATTCTTACGCCCTACAATTTTCTTTTTTTCTTTTGCGGTACACGGGCCTCTTGCTGTTGTGGCCTCTCCCGTTGCGGAGCACAGGCTCCGGACGCGCAGGCTCAGTGGCCATGGCTCACGGGCCCAGCCGCTCCATGGCATGTGGGATCTTCCCGGACTGGGGCACGAACCCGTGTCCCCTGCATCAGCAGGCGGACTCTCAACCACTGCGCCCCCAGGGAAGCCCTGCCCTACAATATTAATGTTTTTCTGCATCTAAAGTAATTTAAATTGTTTTATATTAAAATAATATTTTGATTGTTACTTTTAGGGGTTTTTTTTTAAAATAAAATTTGCACAAATCAATAACTTTCTTTTTTCTTGTCAGTCCTGAATAAAATTAAAAGGAGTAAAAAAATTAGTATAGCAGAACCATTTAGAACTGAGCATGTCTATTAAATAAAATATAGGATATTAATAAAATCCATAGGCATTTCTTTTTAATTCAACTTATTTTCTTGAACATCTGCTATGAGCAAAGCACCACACACTGTATGTAGAGGAAAGAAAAATGATTAAAACAGTGTCTTTGCTCCCAAGAAATTTGTCGTCCAGAAGAGAGAAAAAAGCATGTAACCAAATGGTAAGAATTCATGTTAGGGTCATACATAATCCCTCCAAAGGAAATAGAAAGTACTATGTGTGTTGAAAGAAGGCAAGATCACAGCTGGTTGAAAGGGAAAGGAATGACTGTGTGTTGAAAGTGGTGTATGGGGCGGGGTGGGGGCAGAAAGGACAGAAACAGTTGCAAATAACAATTGAAGGGCCACATTTGCACAAGTTAGAAGGAGCAAACAACATAAAAAATGTAAGGAATCAGAAGAGTCTAGCTTATTTTTTTCAGTGAATAATGATGACTCTGGTGTTACCAGAAGGTATTGATAGAACAATTGCATAACAGGGAGTTTTGGGGAAATAGGAATGGTGGTTTGCAAGTAGAGGCCTTGGAACACCTACGGGTTTTACAAACTATGGAGTATAAAGACTGAAACAGTGCTTTAGGGAGAATGGACTGTGCTGAGATGGATTTGGGTGAGAAAAGACCACAGTCAGTCTATTTTGATGCCCTGAAGTAGTGGCATTGTAACCACTGAGAAGCAGGGAAGGAGAATGGAAGGGTT
The DNA here is from genome assembly GCF_949987515.2 of Delphinus delphis. Taxonomy (NCBI): domain Eukaryota; kingdom Metazoa; phylum Chordata; class Mammalia; order Artiodactyla; family Delphinidae; genus Delphinus; species Delphinus delphis. Next base: position 142,021,047 of record NC_082683.1, on the reverse strand, counting down.
GTGATGGAGAGGGGATCTACTTCATTGCCTACAGAGCCATACAGCTTTGGGATGTGAGCTTGAGGAAGACTTGAGGACTCTGGCCCTTTGGTGACTGATTTAAATCTAACAAGATGGTGGTGGTGAGGCCATACGTGTTGGGTCAGGGTATTGTCCCCATGACACAGAGTTCAGGAACCTCCTCAGCACACCTGATATGGGGATGTCAGGGCTGGGGAAGGGGTAGGCTTCTATGAAAAAATGCTCCTTAAAGCAAGTCTTTATCAGACAATCCATAAGTTACTCAAGAAAAAGGTCACTAAAAAAGAGTGGCAAGACAAAGTGAATTAACATGGTAGTTATCTGCTAGTCATCCACGAAGAACAAAATCCTGAATTACTGGATGGAGGGAGATGAAATATGCTAATCTGATTATTTCAAAAGGAAAAGTATTATTCAGAAGTCAACACAATAAAGAGAAATCTCAAATCACAACCTGTGCACAGAAGAGTTTTTTTTTTTTTTTTTTTCTGCGGTACGTGGGCCTCTCACTGCTGTGGCCTCTCCCGCTGCGGAGCACAGGCTCCGGACGCGCAGGCTCAGCGGCCATGGCTCACGGGCCCAGCCGCTCCGCGGCATGTGGGATCCTCCCGGACCAGGGCACGAACCCGCGTCCCCTGCATCGGCAGGCGGACTCTCAACCACTGCGCCACCAGGGAAGCCCGCAGAAGAGATTTTTAAGGATAACAAGAGAGTTTGTAGAGGGATACCTTTATGAGCATCTTTCCATAACCCCACGGTTTCACGAGAGCCACAACGAACCAGCTGTTTGAAAACATTTTAGGTCCAAGCTCTAAAAGCGAATCAGGTACTCTTGAAATCCTCAACACTTGAAAAATGAGAAACTGCCTCAGTAGAATGGAGAGGGGGCTGCAGTGAGGGGCAGAGAGTAGAAAGGGAGTTTCAGGAAGAATATATTTATTTAGATGTCCAATGGAAATGCACTAGGGCTACAGTGAGAACTAAAACGTGGTCCCTCACAGAACTTCTAATTGCAGAACTGATGATTACAATCTAGTGAGGTAAGTCTTAGGTTAAAGGAAATGTGTACACAGGAGGGGGACCAAGCCCAGTCTTGGGGGTATGTAGTGCGGGCTCAAGGAAGGCTTGTTGGAGAAATTAATTTCTAACCTAAGTAATGATGGAATTTTAGGGATCAGCCAGGTGAAGAGTGGTGGGAGGGGGAGGGTGTGCATTTGAGGTAAAGGACGAAACATAATCAGAGGGGATCAATATACAGAAGTAGTTTAGTTAATTTATTTGTATCTTTCATTTACATGGTACTTACTTTTCACAGAGTGAATTTTTTTCTTCAAAATAGTAACCAATTTGCTCAGCATTATTAACTGCATAATTATAAAATTTCCAACTTATTCATGATGCTTTAAAAAAAAAAAGAATGTGCTGTTTCTGACCTTATTCTAGTCTTTTCTGTTCTTTTATGTTGTGTTACATCCCATTCTACACTAGCCCAAGCTGTTCTCTAAAGCTCTTCCATATGTCTTGATAAGATTACTTTTAGGTATTTCATATTTCCCTAAACATTGAAAATAAGGTATTTTTCCATCTCATTTAGCACATCTGAGATTGTGTTAAAATAGAATAATGCTGTTGGTTTCTGCATATTTATCATGCATTCAGCAATTTTGCTGAGCTTTACTCTATTCGACAATTTTCAATATTCTCCTGTATTTACTAGAAATTTAATTCCATCCACAACGAATATTTGTCTTCTTTATAATAATTATTCCTTTTATATGTTCACTGCCATTAAACCTGCTAGAACTTTCAGAATAATAAATAATAGTTGTAAAATGGATATCTTTTCCCCCCTGATTTTAAGGGGATTCCTCTTGTTGACCTTTAATACTAAGTATGATATTAAATGTTTTGAGATAGATATTCTTTGTCTTGATGAGACAGTAATTTTCTGTTCCTAGCTTTTAAGAACTATAATAAATGGTACAGATGGTTAATCAGATTGCTTTCTAATAGCTCTGGTAAGTCTTGATATCATGTAGAACAAATCTTCCCACGTCACTTTTTCCCCAAATATTCTTAGCTATTGGTCCTTTACTTTCTTTTATTACTTTTAGAAAATTCCATCAACTTGCACTGAAAATCCTTCAAAATATTTATTGCAGTTGCATTATACTTAACATACATTTGGTAAAACTGATACCTGTAGCTCTCTTCATTTCTTCAGGCCTTTTATGTCATTTATTTTGTAACTTTTTTGGTAATTTTATCTAGAAAATACTTATATATTAATTATTATATTTGTTCTTAGATATATTTATTAATATTGTTATAGAGATCTTTTGATTTTGTGTTGCATTTGATGGTTGGTTTTTCTGGGGGTATAGGAATGTTGTGTTGTGGATGATAAATGGCCAGACACTGGACCTAAAATACCTGGGTTTAAATCCCAGCTCCTCCACTTTATTAGCTGTGTAATCTTGGGAAAATTATTTAACCTCTCTGTGCTTCAGTTTCTCCATTTGAAAAATGAGAATAGGAGTACATATGTTATTTGGTTATTGTGAGAAGTAAACAAATCAATATGTTTAACTGATTGTAAGAGTGCCTGGCACATAATAAGCACATAGGAGTATTTATTATTATTGGGTTGTTGTTTTCTTGACTTTGAATCCAGTATACCTGTTTTTGGCTTTATTACATAGACAAGCATGTTGTACAAAAAATAGTAATAGCTTCAACTTGTACTTTCTCATTTTATACCTTTTTTTCCCTAATTCTATAGCATTGACTCACAGTGTAGTGGAGAAGTCATAATGATGAGGTATTTTTCATGTTCCTGATCTTAAAGCCAATGCCTGGAAGTTTCACCTTAAGTATATGTTGGCTATTAGTTTTTTGATTAAAAACCAGGTTAAGGGCTAGGCCCGTGAGCCATGGCCGCTGAGCCTGCGCGTCTGGAGCCTGTGCTCCACAACGGGAGAGGCCACAACAGTGAGAGGCCCACGTACTGCAAAAAAAACCCAAAACAAACAAAAACAAACAAACAAAAAAACTATGGCACAGTGATGCCACAGAATATTAAAAACCACGTTAAGGACTTCTCTGGCGGCCCAGTGGTTAAGACTTCATGCTTCCACTGCAGGGGGCGCAGGTTTGATCCCTGGTCGGGGAACTAAGATCCTGTATGCTGCGTGGTGTGGCCAAAAAATAAATGAGTTTAAAAACAAAAACCAGGTTAATAAATTTCCTTCTGTGTCTAGTTCTGTTTTAGAGCGATCAATTTTATCAAATGCTCTTCTGCATCCTTATACCTATGAGGCCTTCGAGGTTACACTAGACCCCTATAATCAGGCCCTGGCAGGCCCTACCACTGTCCTCTGTCATTCAAGCCTCACTGGCCTCCTCAGTCTCCCTCACATGTGCCAGGCTCCCTTCTGCCTCAGGTCCTTTGCACCAGCTCATTCCTCTCTTCCCCTAGATATTTCCATGGCCCTCTGCCTTCACCTCTTTCAAATCTTTCCTCAACTGTCACCTTCTCCGTGGAGCCCACTCTGACCACACCATTTAAAATTACAATCCTACATGCCATATTCCTAATAACTCCCACTCTTTTCTATTTGTTACACCATGTAATGATTTCTAACAATTACAATTTATTCTGTTTATTTTCTTTACTGTCCAAAACTAGAGTAGCTCCATTTGAACAAAGAAGACTTTCTTCTTTTGTTCACTTATTGTATTTATAATGATTAACACATTGCAGTCAATAAATGTTACTTCAGTAAGTTGAATGAGTGAATCTGTTGAGATAGTCATATTGTTTTCCCTTTCAATCTGCAAATGAGGTATATATTGCTTTAGCTGCTTTTCTGATGTTGAATGAATATAGATTTGTCACTTTCTTATAATTTTGTCAGCTTTTGCTTTAATAGTTTACAAAGTTATGGTGTTTGGCACAAACAGAATCATGATTCCTATAACATCTCTACTATTAGAGTACATAGTCACTCTCATATGTGAGTGTGTAGCCTTTAAATCTATTTGATCGATATTAATATTGCTATGCTGATTTTCTTTGGATAAGAATTTGCTAACAAGTCTTTTTCTATCCCTTTGTTTTTATCTGAACTGTGATATTTTTATATACTCTAATAATTCCTGTCTTTGCCTTTAGTCTGTTTACATAAATTGTGATTGTTGATATATTTGGGTTTTCTTCTATTCGTGTTATTTTATGTCATCCTCTTTCTTTGTTTCTTCTTTCCCTATTTTTCTACCCTTTTGTTGGATTGATAGTGGTTGCTATTATTCTTTAACACATTTTTAGCTAATACTTTTAATTCTATATGTTAGCCAAACAACACTTAACTTACTTATTAAACCTCTATTTTCCCATCCATTGTGTTTACTGTTGTCCATTGTTTACTTTTAGTGTTTGCATGTGTGTGTTTCTGTGTGTGCATATGTTTTGCAGTTAGTAGTTGATTAAATTTTTGACTTCTTTTCCCATTTCTCTGCCCACTTTTGTTTCTCCTATGCTGTTTTCCTACTAGGCTCCTTTCTTTTTTCTGAAGTATATAATTTCTCAAGCACACCTAGATAGTTATTTTAGTAGGAGCTCCCTGGATGGTAAGGTTTCTTGGATATTGTAAGTCTGAAAATTGCTAAAATAGGTCCCTCATTATTTTTTGATAGTTTAGCTAAATATAAATTTTCAGGATGATGGTTATGTTTTATCAGCACTTTGAAGATGTTACTCCATTATTTTACAATGACTATTATTGCTCATGTATTGTTCCTTTTTAAGTAATCTTTTCCCTCCTTCTAGCTGATAGCTTTTTGGATTTTATCTTGATTCCAATATTCTTTGGTTTCTCTATTATGTGTCTAGGTGTGGATTTTACATTTATTTACCATATTCAATACTGAGTGCACTTTCAATATGGATCCACAGATCTTCAATTCTTGAAAATTCTCAGTTTAAATACTGTTTCTGTTTTAGTCATTCCATTTTCTTCTTCTGGACTTACATGATTGTAATTCTCATGTCTCTGTCTCTAAAGGCCTCCTTCATGTTTTAATTTTCTGTCTCTAAAGGCCTCCTTCATGTTTTTAATTTTAAGTCCCCTTTCCTTTCTGAGTTGGGTTCTTCATGAATTATTCAACATCACCTTCAAATTCATTAATTCTTTCTTCACCTCTATCAGTCTATTTCATCTATTTTATTTCTTTAAAAATTAGTATGTTTCATTTCCAAGATTTCTTACACATCCCCTTTCTTATCTGTCTATTCATATCTTTATACCTTTTTATCGCATAATTTCACTAAAAATTTTGTTTTTATCTCTGGATATTCTAATATACCTCTTTCAGAATTTAAGTTCAGACTGTCCCATGAAATTATTCTCATTTAGATAAATTCCTGCTTTAGTGGTTGTTTGTGGTTTTGTTTCTTAGCATTTGCATTATTCATAGACTTTTGTTTAGAGGCTTATGTTGAATGGTTTATATTCTACTCTTTTTCACTCTCCTTTTACTTCTCACTGTTTATCTACGGGTCCTTGCAGAATTTCCTGACACATGACATTAACATTTTATGTCTCAGTATAGACTATTTCGAGGCTTTTCTTGGGTCTGTCCTACTACCAGTGCTAAAATGCTGCATATTGAGAGTATCTGAGTAGATTTAGTATTTGAATAGACCTAGCTTAGCCACTTCCTAGCTGGCCTCTTATATTACAGAGATCCAAGTAAAATATGGGACCAAACTTATGCTAACCCAGCTTTTTAAGTGCAGTGTTGTTTTTTGGGGTATTTTTGCGGTATGCGGGCCTCTCACTGTTGTGGCCTCTCCCATTGCAGAGCACAGGCTCTGGACGCGCAGGCCCAGCGGCCATAGCTCACGGGCCCAGCCGCTCCGCGGCATGTGGGATCTTCCCAGACCGGGGCACGAACCCGTGTCTCCTGCATCGGCAGGCGGACTCCCAACCACTGCGCCACCAGGGAAGCCCAAGTGCAGTGTTTTAATGGGAGTATTCCTCACACACACATTGCTATTTTTGGTTTTCAGTGTAGCAAATCTTTGTCTATTTGTGTACCTTCATTAATGTTTAAAGAAAAGCTGGTAGATATCGTATTTAGTTGATTTTATTAATAACTTGGAATTTTTTGAAGCAGTGCTTTCTTCATCTTTGTGTCTGCAGTATCTTGCACAGTGTTTGGCATGTAATATTGAATACTTCTTCATCAAACAGAATTAAATCATACTTATTGCTGTGGTGATATTTGATTTCTGTGTAGAGCTTGCTACCTTATGATATAAAATTGATCAAACGTAAAATAATAGTAATGCATTTTTTCTTATCTAAATTTCTTCTCCGTGAGATTGGGGTAATAGAACCTACTTCCTAAATTTTTGGTCAGAATTACTTAGATGTGTATTTTAAGCTGGGTTTAACTTTAGAATGAACTATATGAATGCAATTTCAATTTATTGTTGCTTTTATCCTTGCTGTTGTCAATAAATGTAATCATAAACTACTGTTTCTACATTGGAAGCTGGCTAAGAGATTAAAGATCTGCATGAACTGCCTATTAGTCAAATAGGGCTCTTAAACCTAGAGTATGTATGCTGCAGCCAACAAGTCTAAACAGTTTAACTATGGTACTTAATTTCAGGCAGTCTGAGGCAGAGGGTAGAAAAGCTGCTATTATCCAAGTGTTGCTTATTACAAGTTTAGTCTGACGTTTTTCAATAGAAGTGAACTTGTTTGTGAAAGTTGGCCACTTGACAGTCTTTCAGTAAATATTCCAAGTACTCATAACCAATAATGTATTTGGGGTTTATCAATGTGTCGTTATGGATATTTGATATTTCCCAGGAACAGGTATATTTGTAAGTAACAACCCAAGGTCTACATATTAAGGCTGGAGACGAAAGGCAGAAGTCTAAATTTGAACATTTCAGATCACAAATGCAGACATGTTAGGTTCAGGACAACTTCAGCCCTGAAAGTGAAGTGAAAGTTTGCCTGTTTGGTCAAGAAGAGCCCTGGTAGGACCAGTAGCAGAGGCGATTGGGTCTTTTCTGCACTGCCTCTCGGTAAAAACACTTTGCCTCTACATAGAATTTGTGTTCTTCTTTTGACATACAGCATCGTTATATTGTTGTGTAGTTGTATTTATCCTTCATTTCTTTATGGTTCTGCCCTAGGAGTTATATTTAGAGAATCATTCTCCTGTCCTTTCATGTATATTTTATGGTCACATTTTCTTTATACTTGATTATTTAATCTATCTGGTAATATTTAGTGTATACCATGAGGCAAGGACATAATTTATTTCTAAGTGGCTTACTATTTACCCCATCATTGTTTACTTAATAATCAATTCTAATTGATTCTCTAACTCTACATTGATATGAAATATCATATTTAGCAAACAGTACATTCAGTTATATGCTGGGTCTTTTCTATGCTTTCTGTTGTTTTCATTCATTAATTCTCCACATAGTTTTAATTATTAAAACTATAGATAACGTAGTTTTAATTTGGAAGTAAATTTTGCCTCATATTAGTCATGCTTTTAAATATTTATTGACTTATTGTTAATTTTATCCCAGATGAATTTTAGGATCATTTCATTAGGTTGTAAAAATTTTAAAAACTATGGAATTTTGATTGCAAAGATAGTAAATTTAGTAACTAGTGGGAGAGAAATGTAGTTCTTTTATGAGTTCACATACAGAAACATTGCATTTCTCTGTATGCTTTTATTTTTCTCTACCCTCTTTCTAAAGTTTTGTAAAGTTTTTAGGTTTATATGTCAGTCAACCAGTCAAGAAATATTTATTGACTGTCAATTAATGCACTAGTTAATAAGCCAGTAAGGTTTTGGAATTATAGTCTTAACAACATACAAGTAAACAATAAATCAGTCTCTATACTCATGGGACTCATAGTCAAGTGAGGAATGAGGTATTAAATCAATTGTTGCAAATAATTAAATAATTGCAATGTGCACAGTGTTTGAAGGGGTATTATTTATTTGTAGTATTAATAAATTCTGCCAGAAAAGTGACCTGTCCACTTGGGGCTGTTCAGATGGGGTGACATATATGGGCCTCCTGCTAGGTAATCCACTTACAGTGGACCTGCAATAGCTTTCTGCGGAAAGCCCTTCCCTTAAAGTGATGTGAAGACGAGATGATAGCTATTCTGGTGCTGTATTTATATAAATGTCAGGGGTTAGCCTACAGGCTTCCATCCAGATGTCTAGCACAGACTATGTACGGTCTCTCAGATTTGACTCTGTCTTATTCTGTAGTGTATTGGTCAATATTAGGTAGCTGGGGGTGGGGGGGGGAGCCCTAAACTGTAGCGCTTGCCAATTTCTGAGGTGTAAGTATTCCTACTACAGTTGATTTCATACTATCAATGTGAAGTCAGCTGACTTGCAGAATTCCTGAGAATGTAACCACTGATCTCTTCAAGACAGCTTCAGGGTATCTTTGAAACGCCCTCCTCCTCCCAGGTCCTATCCTCTGGTTTCTGCCTCACCCCGCCTCCTCCAAGGTCAGGCCCCATCAATCTTCAGTCTTGTCTGTTCCCTTAAGCTCTTGGGAAGCTGGATTGCCTGCCGCTCTTATAACTTTCTTGCCAAGCATATGTGATGCTATAACTTGACAGCTGCTCTCCTCAGGCAAAGCATTTTGAGCGTGAACACCTTAATTTAGGAGTTAAAAGAAAACAAAATTTAATATGGTTTCTTTTCCATTTTCTTCTTGCCAAGACAGTCTGTTTCACCCTGAGGCAAGGAAGGTGCTGCTGACTAACCACGGGAAAGGGTCAGGAAGTCCAGACAACCACTAAGATTAATAGTTTAAAAGCTTGGCATACTGTATCGCTTAGAGTCAATGGATACTTTTTGTAAGTCCATTAATAATATCAAGTCATTTAACCAGGGTCTGTTCTTGGGTTAGACCCTTGTGGTGTATCCACGGAGAGGAGACCACTCTTATTCTATGCAGGGAAGAGGAGAAAACATGAGAAACATCCTCTGAACAACCACGTGATCCTGTCACCTGGGCAGATGTTTAGGGTGTCGTTGGCATGCCCTTTATGTCAGAAAATGGCTAGGTGACTTTGTGTGTGTGCACTGGGTGACTGTGTGAGGGCAGCCACCTCTGAGGCACAGATTCAGCTGGAGAGCTCAGCGTAACGGGGTTGAGAGAAACACTTGGAAGGTGAAGCAGGAAGAGACTCAGAGAAGAATCATATCAGGATCCTTCAACCCTACTCCCTTCATTCTCCCTTCTGCTAACTTTGGAGATGATAAAGAGGAAGTACAGAGATGCCACAAGGAACTGGTTTCTGTTTTTTGATCAATGAAAGGTGATTGGCTTTCCTTACATCTAGAATTCTTTGGATTTGGGGCCATTTCATTTGTGATATAAATAGACTTTCTGAGGAAGTCCTCTGTTCCCTTTTCTGAAGATGTTCCAGTGGCTTCTGGGCCGAATCTGAGTCAGTGATGGATGAAAAGTTGGAGCCCTTTTTTCCTATGCCCTTTTAACTTGTGTGGGGCAGATCAAATTGAGCCCTCTGATACTCAGGCTTTTATTTTTTAAACAAACTGCAGAGCCTATTTATAGCAATGCCACAGTCAGTATTAAAGAAAACGTTGTATCTTTTCTTTTTGATCCTTGACCCTTTCTGGAGGTAGGTTACTTCTTATGGATATAACTTTGAAGGCATTCGTCCTCTTATGCAAGAAGAGAAAATGGGATGGTATGGGATAACTCAGATGCCTGTCCTGCTTCAGGTCACATGGTTATTCATCTGGAGAGGCAATAAAATAGTGTTGGATCTTAGCAGGACTCTCTGTAATAATCAGAGAACCCAGGTCAAACCAGTCCACACTGCTGATTTAGCGAGGCTCTCTTGTTATTGGTATTCTGCTTATTGATGCTAGAATAGAGGACAGGGTAGAACTTGTTGAGTTCCATCTTGGATAGTGTACAGAAATGGTGCACCGTCCCAAATAGTCCAGTTTAAGCATTCTGTCTAACCCTTGTGATGGGCTTTTTCTTCTTCAAGTTACCTTGATACAAGACTTCTCGGCCTTTTTCACACTTGCCCTGGATGGACCTTTGTACATATTGCCCTGATGTTCAGCATTCCAAGGCATTGGTAGATAAGAGCAGATGGAAGGTAAATGAGTTAAATGTGTAGACAGCTTACATCATGTTCCCCAAGCAGTCAGCAGGTCTGAGAAGCAGAAAGGTAGCTGTGAACTGGAGGCTGCCATGAGGAATTAGGAAACCTTGCTCTCAAGTTCTGTGAGGTACACATCTATGTGAAAGGCCAATCAGATGCCAGCCCCCTTCTTTCCGGCCAACACTACTTGAACCACACTCCTTTGAAGAGACTCTTACATGCCCCACCAGATCAACCACGATTCTCACTGAGGCTGGGAAATAGATTTCAGCCACAAAAACTAACCAAACTACTATTATACTGTGCTTACAAGTATGAAAATATGACCAGGAATTCTCAGACACTTGAAGAAAGTCACCTAAATGAAGGAAGTGTAGGATTTCTCTCAGGGAATAGAGTTAATTTATGGTACAACATTGTTAAAACAAAGAAATGAATGTAATTGTTATTTTCATGGCGTAAGAACCGACTAATGAAAACAGGCAAAGTTCTTGAAAATTAAATACATTTGAAAAAACCCACAACCCTCAATCGATGAATTGACTAGCAATGAATACCAAATTGACTGAATAGGAAGAAGAGAAAGATGGAAATATTATGGGGAGGAAAATGTATGCGCTAAAATGACCAAATATTAGCCCATCCTCTCCTCCCCCAGGGCAAGTTTTGTGAGGGAGCCACATTAGGACTGGATTTGGGGGGATGATACGAATCCCTTTGATAATATATACCCTTTTTGTTTCCAACAAATAGAACATCCAGATTATTTTCAAAAAACAATGAAACAAATTTAAAAAATTGGCCATTATAAAGCCACAAAGAAAATCTCAGTAAATTCCCAAAAGTAAAAATCATACAGGCCATACTCTTTGATAGTTATAGTCGTAAAACTAGAAAGTAGCAACAAAATGCCAATCTTAAAATCCCGATCCACATTCTTGAGTAAAAGAGGAAATTAAAACTAAAATTCCAGATTAATTTAATGTGAAAGACAATGAGAGGATTACATAGCAAATAAAATACTCTATGTACTTCTAGAAAACATGCATTCTTTACCTCAAACATGTTTGTAGACATTGCTTTTGTTCTTAAAAAGGGGGGGAATAAAGTTGAGCTGATTTAATCATAACAAGTAGAGCCATCCTTGCACAAAATTGAAAAGCCTTCAGAATCCTCAGAACTTTAACAAGGTTTCGTAATTTTAAGTTTTTATTTATTGCTTTTTTGTAGGTACTTGAATGGAAACAAAATTTAAAAGTTGTTATTAAACTTTAAATAATTTAAGCATATTTGAATACTCTTAAATGAAGGCAACACACTCTTAGTAAATGGCAATGAAAACTTTGTAGTCGACAGGATTAGCAGTATAGAGAGGTGGAAGTAAATTTAATGAAAACATTGACTTTATTACATGTGTTATTCCCTCAGTTTTCATCATCTAGTTTAATTGGAACACTAGCTATATTTTGTAGATTGTTAAAATATTTGTTTATAAGAGGATTTTGCATTAAAAGCTTATGTGGTATAAAGCAATTCTTAATTAGTTGAAATCTAGGATTGATATCTTATAATATTTGGGAATTTCTGAATCAATCTTGAGGTCATATGTTTTAAACTATTACTCATTTATAAACAGCTGAATTCTTCTTCTTCTTTGTGTTTTTTAGGATTTGGAAACATCTCACCACGCACAGAAGGGGGAAAAATATTCTGTATCATCTATGCCTTACTGGGAATTCCCCTCTTTGGTTTTCTGTTGGCTGGAGTTGGAGATCAACTAGGAACCATATTTGGAAAAGGAATTGCAAAAGTGGAAGATACATTTATTGTGAGTACAACAGCCTTTTAACTACATATGTTAATCATCTAAATTTTAAAAATATTGTAACTTTTCTCTTCATCTCAGATACAGTTAGACGTTCAGTTACTGGGTTTTCTGTAACAATTTATATGTACCTCTATTTGTAAGTAACTCACTGTATAGTTATTTTTATACTTCTTCAAATGAATACATTAATGAATGAGAAAAAGCAAAATATAGGAAAAGAAGTAGAAATCTGACAGTCCTGGGTTCAAATTTCAGATGTATTGTCTCCTAGCTATATTCACTTAACCTAGTTATTTTACCCTTAAATCTCCATTTTGCCATTTATATAATGTGAATAATGATACTGATGATGAGGCATTACTCTGAGAGTTAGAGATATTATAAGTGAAAGCCTAACATAGCTAGTAAACTTCAAATAGCCCTTTTGTGAAGGATCAAATAATACATAGCAAACACGATAAAGGGGATCATATAACTTAAGTTAGCAATGTTATTGATAGAGATTTAACTAAGGGATGTAATTTAGTAGAACCAAAAGTAATACACATGAAGATGTTCATGGGTATATATTCAATAGAAAAAATAAAATAAAATGAAAATGCTCTAATTAGATCTTAAGTGAAAAATATCATGAAGACAAGCTTCTATTCTTGAAAAAAAATTATGAATAAAGAAAATAATTGTGTTAGAGAGTGAGATTATAAATGATTTGTTAGTACTGTCACTACTATTACAATACATTTTATTTATTATTCAATAATTTATCTTTTCATAAAAAATTCAACAAAGTATTTAACTCTATTGATGAAATAAGACCACTGAGTATTAGTTTTTCAATTTAAATTATAATTCCAGTTTTAGCATTAGATATGTTTCATATTAAGTTCAAAGTTCATTCTCAAATATTTTTACGTTAGAGTAAAGAAGGCATGGTTCTTCCCAACTAGTTGTTTTATCCTTTTTTGGTGTTATACTTTTCTTATATTGATATTAAAAGTATCTTGTATTACATTAACTTAGAGGGAAGGTTAGTGGCATGAACTTGATAATGCTGAATTGTTTTTCATTCATTCATTCAACAGATGTTTGAGTGACGACAGGATGCTGGAGAATGTTTTTCATGCTGTATCCACATCAGTGCATAAAATAAATCCCATGCTCTGGTAGTGAATACATCCCAGTAGTCAAGATTCAACATTTAGTACTCTGTTCTGAGAACTTTACAAACATGAATTCACTTAACTCTCATGTATATGATAAGGGTGATAGACTAGAGAAACCTTTATTTCCACTTTCCATTCGATGGTTTTATAGATCTTTATCTCTAGAAAATGTTCAAGCTCTAAAATTCAGTGATTTTTATACGGTGGGGATGTGACGTATAATTGTCATGGTAGATAAGACAGATCCAGGGAGATGAAAATATATAGTGATAATGAGAAAAAGAGATATGGAGATAAATGGCTATATGTACATACTTCACTTACTATGTTATGCTGTAGAGATTTCTGAGAAGGGAAAGAGTGAAAAAATATGGGTCCTCTGAGGGCAGCTGTAGCTTAGGGCTGTTGAAGACTTATCCTTGCCTACATATCATGTCTGGTATATTTAGTTGTACAGCTTAAGGCCATAGAACAGAGAGGTAGTTCATCTGGTTCACATGGGAATCAACTTTAAGTCTGTTAGTATTTCACTTTAACCAATTGAAGAATGATAGGAAAATGTGGTAGGAGTGAGAGGGAAAAGTCTTCATGAAATTAATAATTTTATCAATTATCAACAGTAGATATTTAATTCATGGTTCAGTTTTCTCCATTTCATATATTTCTAGATTATCTTTGGCAAGCAATGAGTTGTATGCCTATAGAATAGAAATATTTCAAAAGTAGTTCAGGTAAACAAAGAACAATGTAAGTCTGAAATTTTATTCTCGGAGCAAATGTAATTTACTTTAGAAAGTAATTTACCTGTTGTAAAGCTAGGTAAGGGTAAAGCAGCATCATTATTAGCATTGGTTGTTTTCAGTTATTCATGTTATACCCAATATTTGTAAGTAAGTACAATTAAAATTAATTATAAGAGGGAATAAAATACCATTCTCATTTACTAATTTGCTGATAACAGTGTATTGATATATAGGTCAACTTCACAGGTACATTGATAGTCTATCTCAATCGATTTCTCCATCTCTCTCTCTCTCATCCTTAGAAGTGGAATGTTAGTCAAACCAAGATTCGAATCATCTCAACAATCATATTTATACTGTTTGGCTGTGTACTCTTCGTTGCTCTGCCTGCAATCATATTCAAGCACATAGAAGGCTGGAGTGCCCTGGACGCCATTTATTTTGTGGTTATCACTTTAACAACCATTGGCTTTGGCGACTACGTTGCAGGTAAGTTTTTGCTGGTACTGACACTGCTCTCCTAACCCTTGTCCTTTAGTTAGACTTTTCTCTTGGGTTTGCAGGACAACACAGTGACTGTCTTTGTTTCCCAGGGCTGTCATAACAAAGTACCACAAACTGGGTGGCTTTAAACAAAAGGAAGTCATTCTCTCATAGAAGTTCAAAATCAAGATGCCAGCAGGGGCAGGATCCTTCTGAGACTGGTAGAATCCTTCATTGCTTCTTCCCAGCTTCTGGAGGAAGAGACCATCAGTCCTTGCTGGTCCTTGGCGTGCAGCTGCGTCATTCCCATCTCTGCTTCTGTCATCACATGGCATTCTCCCTGTGTTCCTGTCGCTGTGCCCAAATTTCCCTCTTCTTATAAAGACACCAGTCATATTGAATTAAAAGCCCACTCTACTCCAGTATGAATTCATCTTAACTAATTACATTTGCAAGGGCCTCATTTCCAAATAAGGTCATGTTCCAAGGTACCAGGGACTTCGACCCATATTTTTGGAAGACACAATTTCATCCATAACAGTGACAGAGCCAAAAAAAAAAAAAGGTGGGGGGGAGTCATTCCGTGACAGTGAAGGTAAGCAAAAAAGTACAGTTGAATATTTATTTTTCATTCTATGAAAGAAATTTAAATTGCTGGTTGTTCAGAATTTATAGTCCCACCCTAATTTCAGAAACCATTTATCTGCATCTTATTTATTTATTTTTTAGTGGTACAAGAATTCAAGTTTAAACCATCATTGCTCTTTTTACTAGGGCTTTTCATGTCTTAGGGCTTTTTCCCCATTTTATTGAGAAATAATTGACATACATCACCGCATAGGTTTAAGGTGTACAGCAGGATGGTTTGATCATGAAATGAAATGATTACCATAATAGGTTCAGGTAACGTCCATTCTTCTAATGCAGTCTGCCTTGATCTCTGGGGTGCCGAGGGTGCTTCAACCTCACTTCCGTGTCCTAGGCTTCTCTCAGTGGTGTCTTGTCCTCGAATAGTTGTTAGTTGTTCTTCTCATGATGGGGAGCAAAGTCAGGAACAAGCTATGTCACCATCTTGGTGACATCACTCTCTTATGCTTTGGTTTTAGAAACACGTGCAAACTTTAGAAGATGTTCTTAGCTACTTAAAACCTTCTTCTCTAAGATATTTCTCTCCTTTAATGTTCAATTCTAATGTCAATGTTCTGACCTTTTTAATATTTTGTCCACATTTTTAAATAGATGGTTTTTAAAAACTTTTTCCTTCTCTATATATGTTATTTCAGTTGCTGTTTGCTTTATTGTTGTATCTCTTAGGTCTTACATTCCTGTCATTTCACCTCTCTCTTTTCTGGTTATGTTATCCAATTATTATTACTGTTCTAACTCCAATTTTAAACAAATTGTGGTAATAGTGGTAAAAGTGATATAATAATGCTCTAACATGAATCAGTTTGACCAGCTCCTGAAAATCTAAACCATTCTTTTTTTAAAAAAAAAAAAAATCAGTTTGAAGTGTTAGAAAAACATGCTAATAAACATTATAGTAGAAATGTGCTATTAAACTTCCCAGAATAAACTCACTAGGCTAATTCAGTTTTGAGGGTTTAATACTTTCTGGTTGTTTACTGTTCTTTCTTGACTCAAACTTCTTACTTAAATATTATCAGAAAAGAAAATATGTTGTATAGTTTTATAAAAATCTCAGAGAAGGCATCTGTTTTTATTATTTGTTAATTACAGTTTAGCCTGGCAAAGCCCTTCTTTCTGGGAATGTATAATACCCTTGAAGATGGGGTATTTTTACAAGCAAAGCTTTGCTTTGGGTCAAAAACACTATGTACACATCTCTGTGCTGGATGGAGGCCCTGAGAAAGGAGGGTACATCATGCTGATGGAGATTTTTTAGTTTTCTAATTAGCAAAATGCAGAGAGAAGAATCTCAGAGATTTGCAGCTCCATGTAGGACGATGAGCTTCTGTCCTAAAATACCCATTTTTCTACCTTTCATTGACGACATAGATATAATTCGCATAAGTAGAAGTTGAAAATGCTTTAATGTAGCAGAAAGTGAGAGACAGTGATGATAACAAAATTTATACTGTGGCATGTTAATCTTAGGCTGTTGTATCGCTTTATAAATATAATTAACAAGGTCTTATAATTACTGTGGAATATATAGGTATTAGGTGACGAGTCTTCCATTTTCAGGCCAACAGCCTTGTATTACACATGTTATTGTATTCAATTTAATTTTTAATGTTTTATGGTAATGCGTAGGTATGTTTATTAATGTATTTATTTTTCAGCTTTATTGAGGTACAGTTGACAAACAAAATTGTAAGATATTTAAAATGCACACTGTGGTGTTTTCATATACATATACATTGTGAAAGGATCCAGTTAGTTAATACATCCCTTACCTCACTTTATTCATTTATTTGTTTGTTTAGTGAGAACATTTAAGTTCTCTTATCTTAGCAAGTTTCAATGATATAATACAGTGCATGTTATTTTAAATATGTGTCAGTCTAGTGTGTGACCCTCATAATCGGAGACTCTCTACAAAAACAAAAATTATAAATTAAAAAAAAGTGGGTGGAATCTTAAAAAAGTGTTTATTTTTGACCACAGTATAAACTGGCTTAGAAAAAAACGAACAAATAGTTTTACTTATGGTTTTCTAGAAGAAGAAAAAAAATTTCTTTTTTAATTTCCTTTAGGAGATCCACACTCTGACACTGGTTAGATTATGTGAGTCTATTAGTAGCCACTCTCAGCTGCCTGAGCTGTTAAGTTCAATGAAAACATCTTGTATATCAGTAGGCACCCTGAATACAGAGTCATGGTCACAGTACTGTAGGGGAACAGGGAAACAAAATATTTGCATGGCATTAAGTGTAGTCTAATAAACATCTTTATTATTACTAGGAATTTATTTTTATTATACCCCTCTTTAAACCCATTATTTTAATTGCATTTGTGGTTTACAGAGGAATAATGAAAAATGGTAGAAATATACTTTGCTAATAACTTGCAAAGGAATTTGATGTGTTCAAAGCGACAAATGCTGAGAAAATTAGAGAAGTAGATGGATACCACTTTTGTTGACTCATCTTTCACCTTATGCATTTTGTAGCTGTTTTGGTCTTTGTGAAACTGTAGAACCCTATTCCTAGTACGATAGTCTTTACATGCTAGATCTTTGTGGCCAGGGAGCATTTCTGGAATGAAAATGTGGACAAGGGGGCAGATGTGGCAAAGGCTGGCTAGGAAATGCATGCCCTTTGCAAGAGTCTTTGGAAAAACAAAAATTATGAGGTTTTTTTTTTTTAAGGATCTTAGAAAATAACTGCCTCTTATAGTTAAGTAGAGTACATAAAAATAGTCTTTCCCTCTGGGTACCTTGTGACAATAAAGTAAAAATTAGCCACTAAGTTAAGATGACTGCCCTATCTGGGAAATATCAGTTGTTTATTTTTTAGAATTTTCTCTCTTGTTATTAGATGTCCTGACAGATAATATTCTCACTTAATTTTGATATTTTTGCCAGGAAAAAGCAAGAGGCACTGCTCTAGCTTGAACTTTCTCATCTTTCTATTAGGCTATAAATCTCCAAAGAAAAGAGAGATGTACTTCCCATAATAGACACTCATTGTCTGATGCCATTCTCAAGCCTGCAAACCCTCCTCTGAATGGGATTAGAGTTCAGTTACACTGCTGAACTTCTTTGAAGACAAATTAAAAAACATATTCTTCAAACTGTGGTGTTATTAAAGGAAAAGGAGTAAATTTTGGAAAGTGATATATAAATGTTTAGGACACAGGTCGTAACCTTGGTGTAATTATTAGGAGCATCTCAAAAGCAGCAAGTGATGATGTGGTAGTTTAGACCGGAACTCTGAAGCAGTGTGCTTATCCCCAGGGGATGGGCAAGACAATCCATGCAGGTAGACCTTCTGCCATAGGAAGAAAACAGGACAACCCTTGTTGCTTTGTATTTTTTAAACGTCATTTCTTACTTTTTGTATGTCATAATGTTCATGATATAATATATTAGAGCATAATAGATTTCTAACTCATAAATAACTATAAATTTACATTTGCATGAGCAAATCCTTTTCACTGTTGGCAATATTGGATCAAAAGCATTTAGAGACAAATTTGTAAAGACAAATAGGTACAAGGGTTCAGGTTTCTCTGTATGTGACTGAACATAAGAATTCAACATTTAGTAGTTTTTTGGCAGGAAGAGCTCTCCCAGCAAATTTTAATTTTATATTTATATGTATGCAAAGGATATATTTTACTGGCTGGTTGGTTACCTTAGTAATTCTTATGTACTCCTTCCTGATGGCCCTTTTTGTTCTTTTACCAGTGCTCAGGGTTCTAGAGCTAAAAAAGGCCTGGGAGCCACAGGTCCACTGGAGCACTTTTATTTTACATATGAATAAACAGACGCCCCTATTGCTAACTGTGGTTCACAAAGAGGTGAGAAGAGAAAGTAAACTATTTAGCAAAGTTCACTTACTTGATTTTAGCAATGCCTATAATAATTTATAGTCAAATTTGTAGAGGTAAGTTAAAGATAATGGTAAAAGTTATATTTGGCAATTTACTGCTGGCTTCCTATGTTTTGTTTCTTAACTTTTGTCATTTTTTTTAATTTGATGAGAAGTCTGACTTGATAAATTGTTAAATCATGCTTGTTATTATAGGCTGAGAGCTAGATCAGCCCTTCTTCATTAAAATCTAAGAAGCTATATTAATTATATGGAAGTGTGTGAAAGATTGAGTTCTACTTATTTAGGCTTGCTTTTAAAACTAGTCTTCTAAATCCCTGCTTTAAAAAAATTACTAGGGGGACTTCCCTGGTGGTGCAGTGGTTGAGAGTCCGCCTGCCGATGCAGGAGACACGGGTTAGTGCCCAGGTCTGGGAAGATCCCACATGCCGCGGAGTGGCTGGGCCCATGAGCCATGGCCACTGAGCCTGCACGTCCAGAGCCTGTGCTCCACAACTGGAGAGGCCACAACAGTGAGAGGCCCGCGTATGGCAAAAAAAAAAAAAAATTACTAGGGCTTGGGGGGATGGGCAAAATAGGTGAAGGGGATTGAGGCACAAACCTCCAGTTATAAAATAAATAAGTCTTAGAGATATAATGTACAGAATAGGGAATATAGTCATTAATATTTTATAACTTTAAACAGTGACAGATGGTAACTAGACTTACTGTGGTGATCATCTCGTAATATATATAAATGTCGAATCACTATATTGTACACCTGAAACTAATGTTACATGTGTCAGTTATATGTCAATAAAGAGAATTAGCTGATGATTCTTCAGAAGTGAAGTCAAATAATTACCTAACTTAACACAATTTAACATTATTTATCAAAGTTAGTGTCCTCTTTAATATATACTGTTAGGAGAGGGCAGACAGACATCAGAAGCAAGAAGAACTACAATACTGCAGCCTGTGGAACAAAAACCACATTCACAGAAAGATAGACAAGATGAAAAGGCAGAGGGCTATGTACCAGATGAAGGAACAAGATAAAACCCCAGAAAAACAACCAAATGAAGTGGAGATAGGCAAACTTCCAGAAAAAGAATTCAGAATAATGATAGTGAAGATGATCCAGGACCTTGGAAAAAGAATGGAGGCAAAGATCGAGAAGATGCAAGAAATGTTTAACAAAGACCTAGAAGAATTAAAGAACAAACAGAGATGAACAATACAATAACTGAAATGAAAACTACACTAGAAGGAATCAATAGCAGAATAACTGAGGCAGAAGAACGGATAAGTGACCTGGAAGACAGAATGGTGGAATTCACTGCTGCGGAACAGAATAAAGAAAAAAGAATGAAAATAAATGAAGACAGCCTAAGAGACCTCTGGGACAACATTAAACGCAACAACATTTGCATTATAGGGGTCCCAGGAGAAGAAGAGACATGGAAAGGACCCAAGAAAGTATTTGAAGAGATTATAGTTGAAAAATTCCCTAACATGGGAAAGGAAATAGCCACCCAGGTCCAGGAAGCACAGAGAGTCCCATACAGGATAAACCCAAGGAGACACACGACGAGACACATAGTAAGCAAATTGGCAAAAATTAAAGACAAAGAAAAATTATTGAAAGCAGTAAGGGAAAAACGACAAATAACATAAAAGGGAACTCCCATAAGGTTAACATTAACAGATGATTTCTCAGCAGAAACTCTACAAGCCAGAAGGGAGTGGCATGATATACTTAAAGTGATGAAAGGGAAGAACCTACAACCAAGATTACTCTACCCAACAAGGATCTCATTCAGATTCGATGGAGAAATCAAAAGCTTTACAGACAAGCAAAAGCTGAGAGAATTCAGCACCACCAAACCAGCTCTACAACAAATGCTGAAGGAACTTCTCCAAGTGGGAAACACAAGAGAAGAAAAGGACCTACAAAAACAAACCCAAAACAGTTAAGAAAATGGTCATAAGAACATACATATCGATAATTACCTTAAACGTGAATGGATTAAATGTTGCAACCAAAAGACTTTGGCTTGCTGAATGGATACAAAAACAAGACCCATATATATGCTGCCTAGAAGAGACCCACTTCAGACCTAGGGACATATACGGACTGGAAGTGAGGGGATGGAAAAAGATATTCCATGCAAATGGAAATCAAAAGAAAGCTGGAGGGGCTTTCCTGGTGGCGCAGTGGTTGAGGGTCCCCCTGCCAATGTGGGGGACACAGGTTCGTGCCCCGGTCCGGGAGGGTCCTGTGTGCTGCAGAGCGGCTGGGCCTGTGAGCCGTGGCCGCTGGGCCTGCGCGTCTGGAGCCTGTGCTCTGCGATGGCAGAGGCCACAGCAGTGAGAGGCCCGTGTACCGCAAAAAAAAAGAAAGCTGGAGTATCAATACTCATATCAGATAAAATAGACTTTAAAATAAAGAATGTTACAAGAGACAAGGAAGGACACTGCATAATGATCAAGGGATCAATCCAAGAAGAAGATATAACAATTATATATGCACCCAACATAGGAGCACCTCAATACATAAGGCAACTGCTAACAGCTATAAAAGAGGAAATTGACAGTAACACAATAATTAAGAGGGGGACTTTAACACCTCACTTACACCAATGGACAGATCATCCAAACAGAAAATTAATAAGGATACAGAAGCTTTAAATGACACAATAGACCAGGTAGATTTAATTGATATTTATAGGACATTCCATCCAAAAACAGCAGATTACACTTTCTTCTCAAGTGCTCATGGAACATTCTCCAGGATAGATCACATCATGGGTCACAAATCAAGCCTCAGTAAATTTAAGAAAATTGAAATCATATCAAGAATTTTTTTTGACCACAATGCTATGAGATTAGAAATGAATTACAGGGAGAAAAACGTAAAAAAAACAAACACATGGAGACTAAACAATACATTATTAACTAACCAAGAGATCACTGAAGAAATCAACGAGGAAATCAAAAAATACCTAGAGACAAATGACAATGAAAACACGACGATCTAAAACCTATGCGATGCAGCAAAAGCAGTTCTAAGAGGGAAGTTTATAGCTTTACAAGCCTACCTCAAGAAACAAGAAACATCTCAAATAAACAATCTAACCTTACATCTAAAGGAACTAGAGAAAGAAGAATAAACAAAATCCAAAGTTAGCAGAAGGAAAGAAATCATAAAGATCGGAGCAGAAATAAATGAAATAGAAACAAAGAAAACAATAGCAAAGATCAATAAAACTAAAATCTGGTTCTTTGAGAAGATAAACAAAATTGATAACCATTAGACTCATCAAGAAAAAGGAGAGGACTCAAATAAAAAAAATTAGAAATGAAAAAGGAAAATTTACAACAGACACCGCAGAAATACAAAGCATGCTAAGAGACTACTACAAGAAACTCTGTGCCAATAAAATGGACAACCTGGAAAAAATGGACAAATTCTTAGAAAGGTATAACCTTCCAAGACTGAACCAGGAAGAAATAGAAAATATGAACAGACCAATTACAAGTAATGAAATTGAAACTGTGATAAAAATCTTCCAACAAACAAAAGTCCAGGACCAGATGGCTTCACAGGTGAATTCTATAAAACATTTAGAGAAGAGCTAACACCCATCCTTCTCAAACTCTTCCAAAAAATTGCAGAGGAAGGAACACTCCCAAACTCATTCTATGAGCCCACCATCACCCTGATACCAAAACCAGAAAAAGATACTACCAAAAAAGAAAATTACAGACCAATATCACTGATGAATATAGATGCAAAAATCCTCAACAAAATACTAGCAAAGAGAATCCAACAACACATTAAAAGGATAAATATATATATATATATATATATATACACACACACACACACACATATATATATACTGTTAGGATTACAGTGAGTCATTGTTTAGAAGCTGCCCAAAGAAGTCTTTAGAAACACTCCTTTTTGTAAACCAGGTTAGTTCATAAGAGATAACATGATTGAGTGAAAGCCAGATACAAATATATAGTTTCACAAAGCAGTGTTCTCACATTACCTACTTTTCTTAATAAAAACCAAAAATTTTAGCCAAAAGTTTGGAGGTATTCTAAGAAACCCTTATGATTGATATTATGAAAACACATTTTCCTTCTGAGCATAAATTTACTTTGCCATCCAGATATATCTTCTTGGAATTTCGATCAGTGAAATTTAGTATATTTAGTTCAATAATGAAATTTTCTTCATCTCACGTGTAATTTTGAATACCTACTGGGTTAGTCAGGCTTTACGCTTAATGCCTTATGCTCCTCTATATAGAAAATATAATTTGGGACTTTGAACAGGTAAAATTCCCCTTCTGGTATGTTTACTAAACTTCTACGGTTTTCACAGTTATAGAATCATTTGTCTTCACATTTTTTGACTTTAGAAAAAACATTTTTGTATATCTCATATTAAGAATTAAGTTTTCGGGTTTACCTGGTGGTGCAGTGGTTAAGAATCTGCCTGCCAGTGCAGGGGACATGGGTTCGAGCCTTGGTCCGGGAAGATCCCACATGCCGTGGAGCAACTAAGCCCGTATGCCACAACTACTGAGCCTGTGCTCTAGAGCCCGCGAGCCACAACTACTGACGCCGGCACACCTAGAGCCCATGCTCTGCAACAAGAGAAGCCACCACAATAAGAAGCCCGTGCACTGCAACGAAGAGTAGCCCCCACTTGCCGCAACTAGAGGAAGCCCGCATGCAGCTACAAAGACCCAACTCAGCCAAAAATTAATTAATTAATTAATTTTTAAAAAGGAATTAAGTTTTCTTGGAGTTATGTTTTCATAGTCATTAGTGGAAATGCAGTTTTTAGTAACCAAACTATTGCTTTCTCTTATAACCAAAGCCATGACTCATTTAGTCATGGAGTGCTCAGAGCTTGCTTAATAGAAGATTTTATCATGAAAACATATAAATCTCCATTGAAATACCATGGTAAGTTTTTTTTGTTCAAAACAATTTGTCCTTATAGAGCACCTGGAGAAAACAGTTCCTGATGGGGCCTAAATTTTGCAACTATATCAAAGACCAGGTATTAAAATTGCTATTATTGAGCTGATCACTGTGCAAAAATTTGCCAGGAATTTAACAAATAACAAGGAAACTACCTGATGAGAAAGAAGTGAGGTCAACTGAAGAACAGTCAGTACCACCACCACCACAATGGCTCAGAAAAATTGCTTTGATTGAAAAGAGAGGGTTTATGTGACTGTTAGGGAGATGTCTTACATTCATCATTCATATGTTCATTCCTTCTGTTGTTTAGTGAGCACATATTTTAAAATACATACTGTGCTTACCACTTAGCGATAATGATTGCTCTAGTTCCTGTTCCTAGGGGACAGAATGTTTGAAATCCAAGAGTAACAATTAAATAAGAAATTGTCTTCTCTTCTTGGTGGTTCTGTGTTAATATGGGAAAATTCTGCAAGGCATCTGGTCACTCCTTGATTCAGCTGGTGACTCTCAGAGAACTGAGAGTTATCTGTGTAATTAATTGAATTGGATTTGACCCAAACTGTTCAGAAGTCCTAGGGACTTTGGGAAAACCAAGAAGTTATTCAACTTCTAGGATTCAGAATGGATATATAGAAGAATTGTAGAAGCACGTGGAGGAAAAAAATGACAAGGAAAACATTTAGTGATTGACAGTTAAGTCAGTGAGACAGGCAGTAAATTGTACTAAGTTTAATGAAAAAGACTGAATTACTCTGTATTGAGACTTAAAGATAATTTCTAAGGGTAACAATAATGTACATCCTATATCCTATAGATTTCCATCCTTGTAAAGGATGAGCAAAACAATGTGTTGATCTTTCTTTCTTTATGATCATTGAGACTGCCATCATCATTCTTCTAATTAGGGCAGTTTTCCTAATCTTAGGAAAAGATTTTTTCCTAAGATTTTACCTAATCTTTCCTAATCTTCCTAGCAGGAAGTGGACAACTATTCTTTTTTTTTTTTAAAACATCTTTATTGGAGTATAATTGCTTTACAGTGTTGTGTTAGTTTCTGCAGCACTATTTACAGTAGCCAGGACATGGAAGCAACCTAAGTGTCCATCGACAGATGAATGGATAAAGAAGATGTGGCACATATATACAATGGACTATTACTCGGCCATAAAAAGAAATGAAATTGAGTTATTTGTAGTGAGGTGGATGGACCTATAGTCTGTCATACAGAGTGAAGTAAGTCAGAAAGAGAAAAACAAATACTGTATGCTAACACATATATGTGGAATCTAAAAAAAAAAGTTCTGAAGAACCTAGGGGCAGGACAGGAATAAAGACGCAGACCTACTGGAGAATGGACTTGAGGACCCGGTAAGGGGGAGGGGTAAGCTGGGACAAAGTGAGATAGTGGCATGTACATATATACACTACCAAACGTAAAATAGGTATCTAGCGGGAAGCAGCCGCATAGCACAGGGAGGTCAGCTCAGTGCTTTGTGACCACCTTGAGGGGTGGGATAGGGAGGGTGGGAGGGAGGGAGATGCAAGAGGGAAGAGATATGGGGGTATGTGTATATGTATAGCTGATTCACGTTGTTATAAAGCAGAAACTAACACACCATTGTAAAGCAATTATACTCCAATGAAGATGTTAAAAAAAAACACACTTCACTCAGTTAAATTGCTTTACTATAAAAAAAGAAAAATATACTAAAGCAAAATATGTTTTTCCCCATCACATTAAGACAGAATAGCTTTCATTAATAAAAAGAAAGTCAAACAAACCAAAAAAAATTGAAATCCATATTTGATATCTAAACTAAAATACTTACAGACCCATGTAAAGAAATGACCTTTATTTTCTTTAGAACAAAGTTGTATGTGTATCCACATTTGTGTATATGTCTATTCTATAATACACATTTTAGAAAACCAGAAGAGGGGCATGGAGTTGGTAAGTTTAGTCCAAAATGCCTAGATGATCCTTTAAATCCAGGTTATATCTTTTATTTCTTTATAAATATTCTATGGTTCAGCAGCATCAAGAGAAAGAAAATTAAATTTAAGGAGGAGAGGGCATTGTATATTCAAGTTCTATAGAGCAGAATAGGGCCAACTTCTGGAAACTGTTGGAATAAGGACATAAGCAAGGTAAGGAGGCTCCTGGTAAAACAGTGCTGACCTTCAGACCCACCTGATTTCTAGGTAGGAACCTTGAGGGGAAGAGGAACACTTTGTTTGACTTAGTGTTTCCAGCCCTAGCTAAGTGCCTACCATACAGTATGGACAAAAAATGGATAGTGGATAAATGATGGGACGGACATCAGCAGAGATCATAGGTGACATAGACAGCCTGGTTCAATGAAAAGAGCCTGTGATCTGAATGAAGCTAGGCAGGCCTGGCTTTGAATTCTAGCTCTGATGCCCTCTTTCCTGTGTAACCTGACAACTGTTATTTTACCTACTGAGAGTATGGTTTCTCTGTTGTAAAATGGGGTTATTTGCTATTGGGATTTCAGGGAGCCAATACCAGTCTTTCACCCATGAGTTCTGAACGGGCTGTAAGAATGATGGCAATTGAAATGTCAGCTTAAAAGGCATCTGATAAAGGCAGCTGGAGATATGGTTTAACTCTGTGACCAAATGGTTTTGCTAATAGTCTTGTCCTAAATCAATGGAAATATGAGGAGTAAGAATACAACTCCCCTCAACACCTACCCCTCAGGGCTTTATGATTTCATTTAGGTAGGCCATCAGTAAGTCTTAGCTTTCACTCTTCTCTCTCCATCAGAGTTTCAATATTTTGTAAATCAGTTGCAATGAGTATAAAGCCTGGTATGGGGTTAGGGGGCACATAGGGAGGGAATCCAGGACAGAGAAACCCTAGATTTTTAACAAGTAAGAGACCCATGCACAGGTTTCTTGAATGTGCTAGACTAAGAGTAATGCTTATAATAACCAATACATTTAAAAAATATTTCCTAATTTAAAAATAAAACTAATAACTTTTTAGTAAGTTATCTTAACATTACAGATATTTTGATTTGGTTAAGAGTCTTGAATCAAATGAATAATGTGAAAATTAATTCATAAATCTTAGATATCAGAAAGTGAAAAGAATTTGTGAGTTGTTGGATAACACTTCTATTTATATACATTAGCTTTTCCTGGATCACTTGACTGCCAGTATTTCATCTTAAGAGTGGCAATTAAGAATGGGAAAACATCCCCCATCCCACCCTTCCCCAGGTTTAGAATCCACTAAAACTTGTGGGATGAACATTTTACCCAAATATAGACCTTTTTGTGATTAAGTTAATTTACTCTTTTCAAACTGTGACATCCTGTTTATAAGAAAGAAGACTTATAAAAAGTCATCTTAAGCATGAACTAACTTCTAAAATCAACATTTTGGTGAACTTATGTGTTAAGTGAGTCACAACTATTTGGATGAGGATTTTCTGGTTTTGAAAGAGAAAGTACTTGGGAAAAAATGTCATTCTGGTTTCATTGAAATGGAAACATTTTAAAAATGGAATTTGCTAGTGAGCCTATCATATAACAAATTTCCACACACATTTCTTAAGTCACTTTGTGAATTTGTAGAGCTGCATCCCCCATGGGCCAAGTCTTAACCATCACAGTATGCATTTAGCCTTTGTAATCCTCCCCAGAAATTACATTTTAATAAATGCTGCACAAGGTAAAAATTTTTACAATATTTTGAGGGTAATGTTATTGACTTTATAAACTGAATCTTGAAAATTATTCTTTGTCCCAAAAGAAAGCTGAACTTGTATCTGTTCATATTATTTGCCTGATAAAAAAAGGTTCTCTTTTTACTCTGACCCTTTAGTAATTTGAAAATGTCATTGTGGGCAACTCACAGTCTAATTTATAATTAGAGAGTAATGTTACATTCAAAATTTTATATTTGATTTTTAATGTGTATTTGCTGTTTCTTAGCTGTTCTTCTGAAGGTACAGGTTAAATTTTGTGAATTGAGTACGTCCGTCACCCCTGTTTAAGCAGCCCTAGTCTCTGTGCTGTTGATCCTAAAATCTTTATCTCCTGCTCTGCCCTATTAAGTGTTAGATTACTATTTAAGGATCCTGCTGGCTATCTTGCCTGTTGGTACCTCAAGCACTTCAAATTTATTATGTCCCAGTTTGAATGACTTTTCCTTTTATTGTCACTGTTCCTTCCCCTGTGTTTCCTGTTCAGTTGCTGGTACCATCTCCCAATGAGGGTCTGTGGTCTCTGGTCATCCTATACCCCTTCCTTTCACTTATCACACCAACTATCTAGTTGTCAGTCCCTGACAATTCTGCCTCAAAAGTCTCTTCTTTCCATCCCAGTCTAACTCAGGCACAATCATTGCTTAGCTAGTTCAGAACAAAGTTTCTCATGGGGCTTCTCTGTCAGTCCTCCTCTCTCGGCCACCAGATCTTTCTGTGCATATCGTCAAACACGAATCTGCCTATAAACTTTTACCTACTCCCCCTTACTTTAGGAGCAAGTCTTTACAACCTGCTACAACTTATTTTTTCTAGATTCCCCTCTTCTACCTGTCTGCTCCCTTGACCCCCTTCCAAATGTAGCTTTAGTCAATACTAACAGTCCTTTGAATATATCAAATATTTTCACACTGAACTTTTCTGTTTTGATCCTCATTATTTAAGATTCACCTTCTGTCTTCTCATTTTCACCCTTCCAGAAGTAAAAATCATTTCTTCTGTGTCCTCTCATAGTACTTTTTATTCACTTTCCCTATCACTTTTCCCTATACCCCATTGTGGTTAATTGTCTATGTGAGGCTTTCTCAGGCTAAATTATGAATTTCTCAAGAGAGAGACATGCTTTCTTCTATTGTGAAAAAAACTCACAACTGTTTCAGTGTTTGAAACTTAATTTAAGTGCCCTATAAATATGTGCTAAAGTTGGGATGTATTGAAATGTATTCAGATTCTCATAGGTGCAGTTACTATACCACATGAATGGAGAAGTAACATAGATTAAAGCAAAAGAACTCCTTTGCCAATTTTTTCTTGAGAGCTAGGGATTTAAATTTGTGACAAACATGGGACTTCCTCTGAAAAGTCAGCGAATAATGAATGGCAGTATCACCTGCAAGTTACTGTTTATTCAAAGTAGACCCACCAAGGCATTGTCTCTGGCATTTGTTATCAATCCATTGTATTGATATTTTAAAATAAGAACTACTTTCTGTCCGAGTTGACTTCGAATTGATTGGTTTGCATGTATTGATTGGTTAGCATGAATTGATAGGCAATAGGATAAAGATACAAAGTTAAATGCATACCAAAAAAAGTGTCATCTCTGTTTCCCATTTGTTGCAATAGAGGTGGAAAGAGAAACTAATACGCATGGAATAATTAAGTGCTACACTAGTTGAGATCAATTATAATAAACAAAAAAGAAACACGGGACAAGGAAAAATTGTTACTATCTGGAGAAGTAATGAAAGGTCTTATTAAGAACTTCCTAATACCTGAAACTAATAAAATATTGTAAATCAACTGTACTTCAATTTAAAAAATTGAAAAATAGATAAGGATTAATTAAGTGAAAACAAGGAATTCCATATGAACAAAATAACATGGATCAACTGACAAGACGATTTCTGTGTTTAGAAAGCCAAAATTTAGTTGATAATTTTAGCAGGAATCTATATTATTTACTTTTATGAACATGAAGTTATTTTGTCCTACTTTGTTTTTCTCTCACAGGTGGATCAGATATTGAATATCTAGACTTCTATAAGCCTGTCGTATGGTTTTGGATCCTTGTAGGGCTTGCTTACTTTGCTGCTGTCCTGAGCATGATTGGAGACTGGCTCCGAGTGATATCAAAAAAGACAAAAGAAGAGGTAAGAAACAAGAAGTGTGCAAAAACAATGTTATTTAGCTAGTTCAGTAAGGTTATTTTTAAACTTTTTTTTAACATTTATTTTTTTAAATATTTAAACATTACTTAAAAATTTTAATGTTTATGTTTGGTGTAAATTTGCTGTATGAGGCTATCAGTCACATGAGGTATAATTTATTGATTTAACCAAAGCTTACTAAGTATCTCTACATGCCAGATGATATCTTGCTGCTGAGGGTAATTTGTAATGAAAAAAGATGCAATTAAAAACATTTTCTTTATTATTTTTTTTCTTTTATTTCTTTATTTCCTCAAGAACACAGAGTAAATTTTATTCCATAAAGAGACAATAGGAAATATTTGTGTCAAGATACCAGTAGCATGAAAAAGCGAATGTATTATATAATATTGAATTTTTATCGTATTCACTTATTTCCCTTTTTCTTAGGGAAAAAGTGTGTGCAAGTGCACAAGTATACACACGCATGTATTCCCCAAAGCTAGTTTGCATTATGACCAATTTCCTTGTGTACTGACTTCGGCTGTTCAAAAAGATATCTTGTTATCTATTTTGTGCAACTGTATGTACAGAAATGACCATTAGAATTTTGACTCATGAAATTTTGGAAAGTTTGAAATTTAAATCTGGATTTTGAAATTTTTTATAGTTTAGAAATTAACTTTTGATTTTATATTGAAGGGTCCAGAAGTACTTTTAGTTTGAGTGTGACAAAGTAGTGTTTTATTATGATTTCTGTGTTTCTTGCTTCTGGGTCTTAGCCAACTTTACTAATTTTTTTCAGAGCACAGCATATCTGTAAGACCTGCAACTATAGTACCCACTGTCTTCCTTTAATTATCCCTCCATTTCATTATCTGGCATTCATACACCAAGAGACATCAGTGTCAAAATCTTTGATTGATACAACAAGCATGATTCTTCAAACATACACCCAAAAGAAATAGAATAAGATAGGAAATGATAAAATTAATTTCTCTCTACAGACAAATATTTTCTTTGAAACACATCAAGCCATATAATTTCTTATTAATACCCAAGATGCCTATGGTAATTAGGAGGGTAAGTTATCCAACATTTCTCTTCATGAATACCCTATTTCTCAACACTAATTCGTATATTCAGTTTGTGTATATCAATCTATATCTTAGTTATGCCATAAAACCAAAAACATTATTATAAACAAATCAACAAGACAATATGCTTGACATTCTAGTTTAAATCATGTGAAGAGTACTGCTTTGAATAGGACTTCAACTGATTTGCCCGTCTTAGTTACGCTCATTGTGTGTGTGTGTGTGTGTGTGTGTGTGTGTGTGTGAGAGAGAGAGAGAGACAGAGACAGAGACAGAGACAGAGACACAGGGAGAGAACGAGGTAGGGAGGGAGAGAATTATGGTTATTTTAACTTCAGTGTACTTTTAAGGGTCTTGAGATGCTAAGGGGAACAAAGGAAATTGTAACTAGGAAATATTCTGGATAACATAGCTCAAAAGGGAACTTCTCAAACTTCCAGCCGTAAACTGGCATTGAAATGCATTTTAAAAACACACACAGACCATTTTTTTTTAAGTAAAATAGAATTGAACAGAGCACATCGCCGTTAGTTTAAAAAGTGTCGTTTTGTGGAAATATACGTATATTTCCACCCACATATATACAATAAATATATATTATATACATATGTGCATATATATATCTACTAATATTATTATGGATCACAGTCCAAAAGTTGGAAAGTGACCAAGGCATATATAGAACAGGGGGAAATTTTATCTCTATGCCATTGATATATTTGATTAAAGTTTAAAAACTTGTATTGTTAAAAACCAGTGCTTTTTTGATAGGATTAGCTCGTACAAAGCACTAGCACATTTTTTCCAGAGTAGTGAGATAATATCTGTCTGCTTGGACTGCCATAACAAAATACCACACACTGGGTGACTTAAACAACAGGAATTTATTTTCTCACAATTCAGGAAGCTGGAAGTACCAGATTAAGGCGCTGGTTTCTGATGAGGTCTCTCTCTTTGGCTTGTAGGTGGTGCCTTCTTGCTGTGTCTTCACAGGGCCTTTTATCTCTGCACATGTGCCTGGAGAGGGGGGCTGCTCTAGGCCCTTCCTCTCACAGGGACACCAGTCCTGTTGGATTAGGGCTTGACCCTTATGACCTCATTTAACCTTAATTATCTCCTTAAAGGCTCTATCTCCAAATAACGTCATAATGGGGATTAGGGCCTCAACATATGACTTGCTGGAGGAACCAATTCAGGCTATAAAAGAATCCTTTCAGAAATTTAAATTTCTACATTAACTGGCTTATTTAATATGAAAAGCAAGTTTGTTTGCCTAGTTATGAGTGATCTTCATGATTCTTAGCCAAATATGAGATGTATCACTGTGTTTTCAACACTGAAAACTAGAAAGCTATTCTTTTCCTAACATAAGTCTTTCAGCTTCTCCCTAGCCCTTTTTTTTTTTTAACATCTTTATCGGACTATAATTGCTTTAAAAAGGTGTGTTAGTTTCTGCTGTATAACAAAGTGAATCAGCTACATGTATACATATATCCCCATATACCCTTCCTCTTGCATCTCACTCCCTCCCTCCCTATCCCATCCCTCTAGGTGGTCACAAAGCACCGAGCTGATCTCCCTGTGCTATGTGGCTGCTTCCCACTAGCTATCTATTTTACATTTGGTAGTGTATATAAGTCCATGCCACTATCTCACTTCTTCCTAGCTTACCCTTCCCCCTCCCCGTGTCCTCAAGTCCATTCTCTATGTCTGCATCTTTATTCCTGTCCTGCCCCTAGGTTCTACAGAACCATTTTTTTTTATACATTCCATATGTACATGTTAGAATATGGCATTTATTTTTCTCTTTCTGACTTAACTTCACTCTGTATGACAGACTCTAGGTTCATTCACCTCATTACAAATAGCTCAATTTCATTTCTTTTATGGCTGAGTAATATTCCGTTGTATATATGTGCCACATTTTCTTTATCCACTCATCTGTCGATGGACACTTAGGTTGCTTCCATGTCCTGGCTATTGTAAATAGAGCTGCAGTAAACATTGCGATACATGACTCTTTTTGAATTATGGTTTTCTCAGGGTATATGCACAGTAGTGGAATTGCTGGGTCATATGGTAGTTCTATTTGTAGTTCTTTAAGGAAACTCCATACTGTTCTCCATAGTGGCTGTATCAGTTTACATTCCCACCAACAGTGCAAGAGGGTTTCTTTTTCTCCACACCCTCTCCAGCATTTATTGTTTGTAGATTTTTTGATGATGGCCATTCTGACCGGTGTGAGATGATATCTCATTGTAGTTTTGATTTGCATTTCTCTAATGATTAGTGATGTTGAGCATCCTTTCATGTGTTTGTTAGCAATCTGTATATCTTCTTTGGAGAAATGTCTATTTAGGTCTTCTGCCCATTTTTGGATTGGGTTGTTTGTTTTTTTGATATTAAGCTGCATGAGCTGCTTGTGAATTTTGGAGATTAATCCCTTGTCAGTTGCTTCATTTGCAAATATTTTCTCCCATTCTGAGGGTTGTCTTTTCGTCTTGCTTATGGTTTCCTTTGCTTTGCAAAAGCTTTGAAGTTTCATTAGGTCCCATTTGTTTATTTTTGTTTTTATTTCCATTTCTGTAGGAGGTGGGTCAAAAAGGATCTTGCTATGATTTATGTCATGGAGTGTTCTGCCTATGTTTTCCTCTAAGAGTTTTATAGTGTATGGCCTTACATTTAGGTCTTTAATCCATTTTGAGTTTATTTTTGTTCTAATTGCATTCTTTTATATGTAGCTGTCTACTTTTCCCAGCTCCACTTATTGAAGAGGCTGTCTTTTCTCCACTGTATATTCTTGCCTCCTTTGTCAAAGATAAGGTGACCATATGTGCAAGGGTTTATCTCTGGGCTTTCTATCCTGTTCCATTGATCTATATTTCTGTTTTTGTGCCATTACCATACTGTCCTGATTACTGTAGCTTTGTCATAGAGTCTGAAATCAGGGAGCCTGATTCCTCCAGCTCCATTTTTTTTCTCGAGATTGCTTTGGTTATTCGGGGTCTTTTGCGTTTCCATACAAACTGAAATATTTTGTTCTAGTTCTGTGAAAAATGCCATTGGTAGTTTGATAGGGATTGCACTGAATCTGTAGATTGCTTTGGGTGGTACAGTCATTTTCACAATGTCGATTTTTCCAATCCTAGAACATGGTATATCTCTCATCTGTTTGTATCATCTTTAATTTCTTTCATCAGTGTCTTATACTTTTCTGCATACAGGTCTTCTGTCTCCTTAGGTGGGTTTATTCCTAGGTATTTTATTCTTTTAGTTGCAATGGTAAATGGGAGTGTTTCCTTATTTTCTCTTTCCGATTTTTCATCATTAGTGCTAGGAATGCAAGAGATTTCTGTGCATTAATTTTGTATCCTGCTACTTTACCAAATTCATTGATTAGCTCTAGTAGTTTCCTGGTAGCATCTTTAGGATTCTCCCTGTATAGAATCATGTTATCTGCAAACAGTGACAGTTTTACTTCTTCTTTTCCAATTTGTATTCATTTTATTCCTTTTTCTTCTCTGATTGCTGTTGCTAAAACTTCCAAAACTATGTTGAATAATAGTGGTGAGAGTGGACACCCTTGTCTTGTTCCTGATCCTAGAGGAAGTGGTTTCAGTTTTTCACCATTGAGAACAATGTTGGCTGTGGGTTTGTCATATATGGCCTTTATTATGTTGAGGTAAGTTCCCTCTTTGCCTACTTTCTGGAGGGTTTTTATCATAAATGGGTGTTGAATTTTGTCAAAAGCTTTTCCTGCATCTAGTGAGATGATCATAAGGTTTTTCTCCTTCATTTGTTACTATTATCACATTGTTTGATTTGCATATATTTATGAATCCTTGCATTCCTGGAATAAACCACAGTTGATCATGGTGTATGAGCCTTTTAATGTGCTGTTGGATTCTGTTTGCTAGTATTTTGTTGAGGATTTTTGCATCTATGTTCATCAGTGATATTGGCCTGTATTTTTCTTTCTTTGTGACATCTTTGTCTGGTTTTGGTGTCAGGGTGATGGTGGCCTCATAGAATGAATTTGGGAGTGTTCCTCCGTCTGCTATATTTTGCAAGAGTTTGAGAAGGACAGGTGTTAGGTCTTCTCTAAATGTTTGATAGAATTCACCTGTGAAGCCATCTGGTCCTGGGCTTTTCTTTGTTGAAAGATTTTTAATCACAGTCTCAATTTCAGTGGTTGTGATTGGTCAATTTATATTTTCTATTTCTTCCTGGTTCAGTCTTGGAAGGTTGTGCTTTTCTAAAAATTTGTCCATTTCTTCCAGGTTGTCCATTTTATTGGCATATAGTTGCTTGTAGTAATCTCTCATGATCCTTTGTATTTCTGCAGTGTCAGTTGTTACTTTTTCATTTCTAATTCTATTGATTTGAGTCTTCTCCCTTTTTTTCTTGATGAGTCTGGCTAATGGTTTATCAATTTTGTTTATCTTCTCAAAGAACCAGCTTTTAGTTTTATTAACCTTTGCTATTGTTTCCTGCATTTCTTTTTCATTTATTTCTGATCTGATCTTTATGATTTCTTACCTTCTGCTAACTTTGAGGTTTTTTTATTCTTCTTTCTCTAATTGCTTTAGGTATATGGTTAGGTGGTTTATTTGAGTTGTTTCTTGTTTCTTGAGGTAGGATTGTATTGCTGTAGACTTCCCTCTTAGAACTGCTTTTGTTGCGTCCCATAGGTTTTGTGTTGTCGTGTTTTCATTGTCATTTGTTTCTAGGTATTTTTTGATTTCCTCGTTGATTTCTTCAGTGGTCTCTTGTTTATTAAGTAGTATATTGTTTTGCCTCCATGTGTTTGTATTTTTTACAGATTTTTCCTGTAATTGATATCTAGTCTCAATAGCTTTGTGGTCGGAAAAGATACTTGATACGATTTAAATTTCCTTTAATTTACCAAGGCTTGATTTGTGACCCAAGATATGATCTATCCTAGAGAATTTTCCCTGAGTACTTGAGAAGAAAGTGTATTCTTTTGTTTTTGGATGGAATGCCCTATAAATATCAATTAAGTCCATCTTGTTTAATGTATCATGTAAAGCTTGTGTTTCCTTATTTATTTTCATTTTGGATGAACTGTCCATTGGTGAAAGTGGGGTGTTAAAATCCCCTACTATGATTGTGTTACTGTTGATTTCCCCTTTTAGGGCTGTTAGCATTTGCCTTATGTATTGAGGTGCCCCTATGTTGTGTGCATAAATATTTACAATTGTTATATCTTCTTGGATTGATCCCTTGATCATTATGTAGTGTCCTTCTTTGTCTCTTGTAACAATCTTTGTTTTGTAGACAAAGTCTATTTTGTCTCGTATGAGAATTGCTACTCCCGACTTCTTTTGATTTCCATTTGCATGGAATATCTTTTTCCATCCCCTCACTTCCAGTCTGTACGTGTCCCTAGGTCTGAATTGGGTCTCTTGTAGACAGCATATATGCGTGTCTTGTTTTCGTATCCATTCATCTGGTCTTTGTCTTTTGGGTGGAGCGTTTAATCCATTTCCTTTTAAGGTAATTATCGATATGTATGTTCCTATTACCATTTTCTTAATTGTTTTGAGTTTGTTCTTGTAGGTGTTTTCCTTCTCTCGTGTTTCCTGCCTAGAGAGGTTCCTTTAGCATTTGTTGTAAAGCTGGTTTGGTGGTGCTGAATTCTCTTAGCTTTTGCTTGTCTGATAGGTTTTAATCTCTTTGTTGAATCTGAATGAGATCCTTGCTGGGTAGAGTAATCTTGGTTGTAGGTTTTTCCCTTTCATCACTTTAAATATATCTTGCCACTCCCTTTTGGCTTGCAGAGTTTCTGCTGAAAGATCAGCTGTTAACCTTGTGGGGATTCCCTTGTATGTTATTTGTTGTTTTTCCCTTGCCTCTTTTAATATTTTTTCTTTGTATTTACTGTTTGATAGCTTGATTAATATGTGTCTTGGCATGTTTCTCCTTGGATTTATCCTGTATGGGTCTCTCTGTGCTTCCTGGACTTGACTGACCTTTTCCTTTCCTATATTAGAGAAGTTTTCAACTATAATCTCTTCAAGTACTTTCTCAGTCCCTTTCTTTTTCTCTTCTTCTTCTGGGACCCTGTATAATTCGAATGTTGGTGCCTTTAATGTTGTCCAACAGGTCTCTAAGGCTGTCCTCAATTCTTTTCATTTTTTTTTCTTTATTCTGCTCTGCCATAGTTATTTCCACTATTTTATCTTCCAGGTCACTTATCTGTTCTTCTTCCTCAGTTATTCTGCTATTGATTCCTTCTAGAGAATTCTAAATTTCATTTATTGTGTTGTTCATCATTGTTTGTTTGCTCTTTAGTTATTCTAGGTCCTTGTTAAATGTGTCTTGTATTTTTTCCATTCTATTTCCAAGATTTTGGATCATCTTTACTCTCATTACTCTGAATTCTTTTTCAGGTAGACTGCCTATTTCCTCTTCATTTGTTTGATCTGATGGGTTTTTACCTTGCTTCTTCATCTGCTGTGTGTTTCTCTATCTTCTCATTTTGCTTAACTTACTGTGTTTGGGGTCTCCTTTTTGCAGGATGCAGGTTTGTAGTTCCCATTGTTTTTGCTTTCTGCCCCCAGTGCCTAAGGTTGGTTTAGTGGGTTGTGTAGGCTTCCTGGTGGAGGGGACTAGTGCCTGTGTTCTGGTGGATGATGCTGGATCTTGTCTTTCTGGTGGGCAGGACTGCATCCGGTGGTGTGTGTTGGCATGTCTGTGACCTTATTATGATTTTAGGCAGCCTCTCTGCTAATGGATGGGTTGTGTTCCTGTCTTGCTAGTTGTTTGGCATAGGGTGTCCAGTACTGTGGCTTGCTCGTCGTTGAGTGGAGCTGGGTCTTAGCGTTGAGATGGAGATCTCTGGGAGTGCTTTTGCCATTTGATATTACTCAGAGCTGGGAGGTCTGTGGTGGACCAGTGTCCTGAACTCGGCTCTCCCACCTCCGACGCATAGGCCTCATACCTGGCTGGAACACCAAGACCCTGTCAGCCACATGGCTTTCTCTTGTGTGTCGTAGTCCAGAGGAAGATGCTGTGACAGTAGATGTCATTATGGTGTTCCAGTTCCCCTCTGCTGAGTCAAGGGCAGTGAGAAAGGAAAATCCAAAGCATCCATGGTGTCGCTGGCAAAGCCCCCAGGGTCCCCGGGAAAAATACAATGGAATCTAGGTGATAAGGCCTACCTTCTTTTGTGCTTAGTCTAGTTTCACTTGTCTGTAGAAGCCGCGTGCAGAAGTCTTGCACCTAACTTGTTGGATTAGCGTTCCCAGCATAGAAACGCCATGCTGGACACTTTGGTGGCTGTGTCCTCCCTAGCCTTTTGTGTGACATGTACTTTCTGGTGACTGCATCTGGGGAAAGCTCATGTGAGTAAAGGCCCTGAGCAAGTTTATGGGAACCCTCTGGAGCTGCAGCTGCTCCGGACAGTTGAGCCAGTTACAATGGAACTGTCACTTTGAGCAGATGTGTATTTTCTAATTTATAATGCAGTTTAGGGAAATGACAAAATTGGGTCACAAATTCAACAGAGAACATGAAGAAAGAAAGGGAAAGACAATTTATAATTTATCTATAGATTAATAGGGCCAAAATTTTTATAAATGAAATTCTAACATTTTTACAGCAGTGGGGAAAAAAATTATTTGATAATTTTAGTCTAGAAATAATTTACTAAAGGACATAATTAAATAAAAACCAACTAAATACATTCTAGTTGTCAGCTTTACACACATGAACCATGGTGGGTGACTGTTCACAATATATTCCTTACCTTTTGTACCTAAACCATTCCAGATACTCCAACTTCTAAAAACTACCTGAATGTTCAGAAGCAACAAGACTATTTCTAGTTCTCAATTCCATAAAAATGCTAAACTTTTTTTATAACTTGGAATTCTCACTATTACAAGTGTAACTAGTACAAAATACAAAAAATATGAAATAATATATAGTAGCAAATTTCCAAGTGATGATACAGAAACACAAGATTTCCCCCAATGAAAAGATCGTGGCTAATAGTAAGTTCCAGTCTGACATTATGTTTTCAAAAACTAATCTTCTTAAATGATATTGGTTAAGTGTAAACATAGAGCTCTAGTCATATGTGGCCTTATTTCTGTTTTTCATGTTAAAGTCTATTCTGTTTCCAATGAAGACTAATGGTAATGAAAATATTATGTTTTGGAGTAAGAAGAATAGTTTTTGATGAACATGCTGAAATAAAACATGTTGGTATAGCTAATCTATCTGAAATATTTGAAAGGAGAGGGTTAGTTGGAGCAACACTGCATAGTTTCAGAAGTGTCACATATAATTAGAGTTGATCTGCATCCCTCAAGGAAAAGAATAATGACCTCAATAATTTTTCCATGGAGACATAGGAGCTTCTGTAAAAGCATTTATTTGTTTCATTATTTTTTAAGCTCTAATGGAGAATAACACATGTTTAATATTAAGAATTGATATGACTAATTATCTTTTTCTATGAAGCCATGTACCCTCTTTTGAGGAAATGATGTTTCCATTTAGAAAATAAATATTATTTATGTATTCTAAATAATACAATAATACTGATATGTGAGGCAGGTAGAATAAAAATAAGCTGTGACCACAGCATTCAGAAAGTAAATTCCTCAGCAAGCAGGGAGTAGTACATCCTTATTATGTATAGACATAGTTCGTTTTGCTATTGTTGACATTCCTTGAGTTTGAAAGACCTGTGATTTCTATGTAGTTCTTGTATCAGTGTACATGTACCACGGTGTTTGGGATGTTCCTGTCCATATGTGAGACAAATACTACCTCAGCCCCTACATCAACATCCCAGTGTTCTCAGGCCTTGTGGCACTAGAGCTGACCACAGTGAGTGGATAGCCAAGCATCACTTCTTTACCAATATAATTTCTTTAGCCTCTGAAGGTATTCATGCAAATGGAGATGCTCACTTTAGTAAGTTGG
Source organism: Delphinus delphis (assembly GCF_949987515.2). Classification (NCBI taxonomy): domain Eukaryota; kingdom Metazoa; phylum Chordata; class Mammalia; order Artiodactyla; family Delphinidae; genus Delphinus; species Delphinus delphis. The sequence goes on along the minus strand of NC_082683.1, from coordinate 141,981,141 downwards.
CCTTACATCATATTAAGAAAACTCCCTTTGATTGGAAAGCTCTAGTGCCTAGAAACCTTGAAAGATTGTCCCTAGAACTTGTATTTGGCCCCAGCATTGTGCAGGGACCTGAGAATACGGGGATACATAGTTTTCTCCTGCTGATGACCTGGCGAGAGCAGTTGTTCTCCTCTGAACTTAATTCAGGGTGGTAATGCCTCCCTTTAATGAAAAGAGCTGGGACTTAATGGCTCTTTATCTTGTCTGGAGATGGGGCATTAAAGAGCAGTTGCAGCCGGAGCCCTGGAAAGGTTACAGTAGAGTACATTATCATTATTTCCTAAGGGAGAAGTACTTTTAATATGAAAGGCTTTATATGCCCTTTGAAACAGTTTAGCCTTTATTCTGAAAACCTCAGGGAGCCATTGAAGAGTTTTAAAGAAGTGGAATGAAATATCTTGTCAACAGTGAGGAAGATGGATTAGAAACAAGCCTGATGCTGGGAAATCAGTTGGGAGAGATTATTGCAGGAATCCAGGTAATACAGAATGAAGTCTATGGTGGCAGTGGGCTAGAGATGAAAGTACGGATTTCAAAATGATTTGGGGCATAGAAGAGATAGGTAACCCTTCGGCCATGGTTAATAAAGAGAAAGAGAGGATGACATTCATGATTCTAGCTTTGGATGGGATTACAAAACACAGGAGAATGAGAGATTCTGAGTTGAGAGGAGGAATGAGAATGTCATTTTGGACATATTGTGATTGAGGGCTGTGTTGGATATCCAGGTGGCTAATTCAAGTGTAGATAATTGGATATGCAAGCCTGGAATGTAGGAAGGATGGGAGCTGGAGAGAGAGTGGCGGGGTGGGGGGGTGCTCATCACAACATACATGACAATGGAAGTTGTGAGTATAGATGAATTCACCTAGTGAAGATTTGTAAAGTAAGCCAACAATAAAGCTAACAGTGGAACCCAGAGTAACACATTTAAGGGGGTGGACATAGAGACTGTAAAGGACTGGAAAGCAAATAATATAGTCAAAGAAACTGATTCATGGAAGGGCAAAGACGTTGAGGTTTTGAAGAGAGGATGGTCCAAATTATGGATAAACTAGATGAAAAGACAACCCTCAGAATAGGAGAAAATATTTGCAAATGAAGCAACTGACATAGGATTAATCTCCATAATACACAAACAGCTCATGCAGCTCAATATCAAAAAAACAGACAACCCAATCAAAAGATGGGCAGAAGACCTAAGTAGACATTTCTCCGAAGAAGACATACAGATAACCAACAAACGCATGAAAAGATGCTCAACATCGCTTATTATTAGATAAATGCAAATCAAAACTACAGTGAGGTATTACCTCACACCAGTTAGAATGGCCATCATCAAAAAATCTACAAATAATAAATGCTGGAGAGGGTATGGAGAAAAAGGAACTCTCATGCACTGTTGGTAGGAATGTAAACTGATACAGCCACTATGGAGAACAGTACTGAGGTTCCTTAAAAACTAAAAATAGAAGTGCCATATGACCCAGCAATCCCACTACTGGGCATATAGCCTGAGAAAACCATAATCCAAAAAGACACGTGCACCCCAGTGTTCATTGCAGCACTATTTACAATAGCCAAGACATGGAAGCAGCCTAAATGTCCATCAGCAGAGGAATGGATAAAGAAGATGTGGTACCTATATACAATGGAATATTACTCAGCCATAAAAAGGAACAAAATTGGGTCATTTGTAGAGACGTGGATGGACCTAAGAGAGTGTCATATAGAGTGAAGTAAGTCAGAAAGAGAAAAACAAATATCGTATATTAATGCATATATGTGGAATCTAGAAAAATGGTACAGATGATCTTATTTGCAAAGCAGAAATAGAGACACAGACGTAGAGAACAAATGTATGGATACCAAGGGGGAAGGGATGGGTGGGAGGAATTGGGAGATAGGGATTGATATATATACACTATTGATACTGTGTATAAAATAGATAACTAATGAGAACATGCTGTATAGCACAGGGAACTCTACCTAATGCACTGTGGTGACCTAAATGGGAAGGAAATCCAAAAAAGAGGGAATATATGTATATGTATAGTTGATGCATTTTTCTGTACAGTAGAAACTAACGTAACATCATAAAGCAACTATACTCCAATAAAAATTAATTTTAAAAACTCAAATGAAAATAATAAATTCAATGATAAATGAAATTTTCTATGGGTATTTAATAGAACCTATAAAGAAATAAATATATTTTTTAAAAGGTAAAAAACAAAAAACCAAATGATGGATCAGACTGGCTAAAGACAATGGGGAGGAAAAGGAATCCAAGGAAAGATTGACACATTAACATAAAATAGATAAATAAATTAACTAGAATTCCCTATAAGGTTGTGCTCCAAGGGTGCCACTCTTGTAGCAAAAAATGTAAATATTGCCCCCTGGAATTGTGCAATACACTGGGTATATCCTAAGATAGTTCTTTGGGCACATCAAGCACAATTCCAAAGGGTAATAGTCACAGAATATTTTATGGAAATGGGACCCTTGGAGCACAAGTAATAAAAAAAAAAAAACCCAAAAAACCTGTATGAATAGTGTCCCTGGAGATTGACCAGTGTGCAGCCCTGATCCTGGGTACTGCTAGGCATGCATACATGGTAAATACGGACAGTGGTGGCGTGGGAGGTGAGCTGTGGAATGACAGTGTCAGATGGCAGGAAAAGGAAAGCTGATCTCACGGAGGCCATTTAGGAGGCTATTTACTGTCTAATTTACTCCTAAATCATTCATTTATTCATTCATGAAAAAAAAAAGATTTACTAAGTACTATCTGATGAGCACTATATTAGGTTCTGGGAGTAACTTTCCATCTGTGGGAGTCTGAGGCTGATCTCTTGGGAAGATTCCATAGGTGGTGCATTTCCTTATTGATCTTTATAATGTTTGCTTTTACTTTGCTTCTTCTAGAGATGGAAAAAGGAATTTTGAAAAAGGAGGCACTTAGTCTTTGATTAATTCTCAAAATAGCCTACTTTTACTTTTTTTCTTTTCTCTTCCTCCTTCCCTTCTTCTCTCCTTTCTTTCCTTTAATCCTCAGACAGCCCATCAGACTTTGTAGTTGTTGCTTTGATTTCTAACAGATTTGGGGGAAGGGTGGTATATTTTTGTTTTCCTCTGTTGAGATACTAAAGTAGTTATGAATGACTGAAGTTGGACTATGGGCACAATATACAATGATCATAAGACTTCTCAGGTTTATTTTTTAATGCATATAACTCTTCTTTGATTAAAGGGTAGGAATAGAATAAAATAGAAGCAGTATCACATTGTATTGTTAAAATAAGGCATATTTAAAGGGCCCTTGTTTTCTGTCCCATGGGGAAGGCGGTGTCCCTCGCTATTGCTTTGGGGAAAAGATCAGAGCAGACTTCGAGCTTTGTCTGCTAGTTTATATTTCACTTTGCCTAGTAGTGCCAAGGAGAAAGGAAGTTCCTTCTCTTTTTTAGTCCCACCCTCAGCTCAGCAAATTATTACCTATTTAGTAAATAGGCAATTGGAAAGGAGAAGAAAAGAATGAATAACAATATGACTTAAATTATGCTTTGAGACAGTAGTAACTCTCACACAACGGGGTATGTCTAGTTTCTAAATCAATTTTATGGACAGTCATTTCTGTAGAGCTCAGACCCCAAATTGTGTCTCTGTATCATCTCAGTATTGTGTTGCATACCGTGAACCTTTGTGAGTCTTAATGTTAGGAAGTTCTTAGAAGGCAAAATATATGTTAAAACCAAAACAGGGTTTGAGAGTGGTGAAAATGGAAATACTTTGCTTCTATGCTTTATTTCTTTTTTAAATCTTAAATGAGAGAAAGTGTTCAGCTGTCAAATAAGAATTGCTAATAAGGAAACTGAAATACAGGGAGGTAAGGTGACTTACTTAAGGTTATACAGCTAGTACGTGATAGAATCAGTAGTCAACCCAGATGGCCTGACTGCATGGCCCAGCCTTTTTGTTAAACTAACTTTTTTTCCTATGCTGCCTCCCAAGTGCTCAAGAGTTGGTTATGTATTTTTGTTACTTTTCTTTTTTCCTTATTATTTTATATGTAGGTAATAGCGACACATTAGAAATAAGTACCCAAATCTGATGCTTCTGTTACTACAAAGAACAGATACCCATCTGTAGCTACAAAGAAGAGCTTTGGGAATTTAGTTCGGTCACTGGTTGTGTTATGGTATAGATCAATGAAATCTTGAAATCTAAAGTTCTGACATTCTTTTAAATGAGTGGAAATGATTTGTATCATTTCTAAAACGTTCATGGGCTTTGGAACCCTTAAAACTGAGATTTAATTCTATCTTAACTATTTACTAGCTCTGTAGACTTCACCAAAATACCTCATCTCTGAGTCTCCATTTTCTTATAAAGTGAGATTTAACCTCCTTTATGAGGTTGCTGTAAAGATTCAGTGGGTAGTGTGGAATGTGGCTAAATGCTTACTGAATGCTTGTTCTTTTCCTCATGGGTTTTCGGAAGGAATTAGTATCAAAGTATTTCCCAAATCAAATGACCTGTAAAGTTCTAAGGCTATCATCTATATGTCATCATATATCGTTCTATATAGAATATAAAATGCTGTGCGTGCTTATATGTCTAAACGTCTTATCTGGTTGAAATGATAAATAAACACAAAAGAAAAGATAAGCAAGAAAACATTATGTACATTGCTAGAATTTGATCATAAACCCAGGGTCCAAAATAGCCTAGGAAAAAAAGTGGGTTCAAGAATTTCAAGTATGTTGGATGTTCTGTGGATTTGAAAACTAGTTTTTGCATTAAATGTTCCTTTAATATACCTAGATCACTGTTATCTTAATTCCTCTCTTGATTTAGAGCCACAGATTTTCTGGTGTCCTGATGTGTGGATTGAGGTAGAATCCACCTTTATTTTTCCTTTTATTAAACTGAGAGTGAGAGCTCAACTGTTACATTAAAGAATAAAAACATGAAGGAATATTCCTCTTTTTCTGTTTTAGATTGAACCCTCACTATTTCTGTAACTTCTTTTTGCTTCAGGTATTTCACAGAATGTCATCTGGTAATGGAAATTCAGAGTACTTTTTTCTATTCATTTGTACACAATAGGAAAATAACTTAAGATAACAGTTTTTGCCTCAAAGCACTTTATAAGTAATTTAGTTTTCTTTAGCTAGAGAGCACATTATGGGGATTTAATGCATCAAGATATAATATTGTCTGTCTCTTTTGACTGTTTTGATAATGTCATCTGTTCTGAGAATTTGTGTTAGGAAAAGTGACCGCATGAACTTGGCTTTCAAAATTGTTTTCGGACTTTCTTCATCAAACCAAAGTATTGTGCTCGCCTGTATTCAGGGCTAAAATCAATCACATTTTACAAAAAATCAAACCTGTGTTTTCTGAAAACACAAGCAAGTGTGTTCTCAAAGATGGATCGACACAATTTTAAAAATTTCCTCTGTAGATGGCTTTCTGAAAGAATATTAGTTTGTGGTCAGTCAGAGTTGAGAGTAGGTAGAACACTTTGAAGTTTAATCAGGGATTATTTAATCATCTTTAGCAACAAAATATGGTGAATTGTTCAGTGTTTAGTGGATGGCACCCTAATTTTAGTAAGGGAATTTCATCTTCCTGCCTCAATCTTGATTTGAACCAAAAGAATGGTTTCCGATTAATGATATGTGTGCGTGTGTGCGTACACAGATACACAAAATCTCCTGTTTCTGAATAAGGAAGAACCCCTGTTTTTCCTCCAGTAAAAGGGTTAGTCATCAGTGCTATTCATTTATTACACAAATATTATACATTATTTATTATACAAATATTTTCATTTGTCTCTCCATCCAGACATATGGTAGGATTGCACTTTCTCTTTCCCTTGTGGGTGGCGAGCCATAGGAATAGTTCTGGCCAACAGTTGTGTGCAGAATGGGAAGAAGGTTTAATTGCACCTGTGAACCCCTCAAGTGCTTACTTGCCTCTGGCTCAGTGACCATAAAGATCACGGTGCTGTGTCAGCCTGGGTCCCTGAGTAACCGCAATGAGCAGACCCTGCTGCTGACGTGTCACGGGCATTCAGCACGAGTGAGGCATTAAGCTTTGTTGCTTTAAGCCACTGATATTAAGGAGCTGTTTGTTCTAGGTTATAACCTCCTCTGTCCTGACTAATCCAGTAAAATACACTTGCTCTAACTTGAGGAAAGAGTGAAAGTAACAATAATAATTTAGAAGATTTAAATGTTACGTGCCATACTCGTATTTGGTGAGTTTTGTATTAGTTTCCAAATCTCGGATAGGATTAGATTTATTATCTGCATTTATATTATTTAAGATATATTATCTGTATTTATCTTATTTAAGACTCGCTAATGGTTTTATTAAAATACAAGCATCAAGGTAAGGGTTGAAGTAAAATAGAGCAACCTGCTTTGTAAAGAAAGTATAGATGGGCTTTAAATTGGCCAGAGACCAAATATTCCTGTTCCTATAAAAAAGCAGTCTCTCTGCTCATTCGGGATTATATACCCATTCAAAATTGGGTTCAATGATATTAAATCTCTTGTATATGTAAACTTTCTGAAATAAAGAAATTTGAACTGATGTTAAGTTTCATAAAACCAATGCATAATACCAGAGCAATCATGGATATAATATAAAAGAGCAGGGTCTCCTCATATAATATTATTTTTGCAATTTATTAGGTTGCACTGTATGAAATTGTTGACATTCAACTAGTTTTGACCTTAAGAATTACAATTTCATATGGTTGAACCTAATATTCAACTATATTTACACACCAGTTTCTACAAATAATATAATTTTCATATTATAATCTATCATTAGATTATGACCTGTGCATTATGCAAGATCATATATGGCTAGCCATTTCTGGTATACTTTCTTTGTTCAGTACTTGGCTAAAAGTTTTCCAAATTCTGTTTTATTATGTGTAGACTATAGACTGATTATCTCATCTCAACTCAGACAGACTAACTTGTTGTACTTGCATGTTTCACAAATCTATCCCTGTCACTTGTCACTCCAAACTGTAGCTCTGGATTTCCCTCTTTTCTCACCTGGCCGTGTCATAACTGCGGAAGCTCTCACTGGGGCTACGTAACTGCATTCATAGTTATAGACTCCTCAATTTATTTCCCGTAAGGCAGCTAATATGAGGCTGAAACAATTTATAAAACTTTGAGGAAATCTTGAGGATAACTTACGGGAATTACAGAGCAGAAAAGGGAAGAATTTATGCTTGGGCAGTGAGACAATATTGCTCATAGAATTCATTGGTCGTCTTCTCAAAGGGTCCCCACTTGGTGATCTTACTCCTCAACCCCTGGCTCTGTAGCGTATTGCTGGGGTCTGCTTATCACTCTAGACCCGTTCATTCTATTGGGTGTTCCTTATCCTGAGTGCAGGGACCAAACCAGCAAAAGATAGGTTGACACAATAATAATACAATATGTGCTATACACATATAGATGTATAGATGTATAGGTATATAGACATATACACGCACACACACAATATATGCAAATATACGCTCCCACAAATGGAGAGGGCTGTTTAGATTCTTAAACGTGATACTGGAGATCTCAGTCTAAAGCAACTCCATTTGGATTGCCTCTTCAGGTAAGGTTGTTCTTAGTAACTGTGGATATGTACTTGACTTACATTTCTGTGATTGAACAAACAAAACAAACAGACGTGGTCACCAAAATAGTCACGTTTATAATGAAGGGGGTCCCACTACAAGGATAAACTCTAGCTCCAGAATAGCAGGCTGCACATGATCTCTGAAATGTCTGTTTTTTCACCTTTAGAATTAAAACAAAACAAAACAAAAAGCTTCTCACATCTTATAGCTGTTAATCACTACTATACCTAGTTGTTCATAACCACTCTGGTTTTACTGTTTCATAATCTCTCCGTATCGGCAAGCACTTAGTTTTCTTTCTAGGTAGAAAATCAATCGTGTTGGGAAATCTTACTATACAAAGCAATTTATTTCCAAAATTGGAAGCTATGTGTATAAATATGACGACTTTTTCATGGTCTTCCTCATAATTGCCACGACTTGGAATATGCTGATGGCCCCTTCAGTTTCCTGGTGCCTACTTGTGAGAAGCTAAAACATTTCTATTAGTGAGTGTATTTTTATGTTACCCAGTGCTTTATATATACACGTCTATATTCATCTTTATACAAAAATATATGGATACTATATTATATATTCATCTTTACTCCAATTTGTGCCATTTCTACCATGCTTTCAGAGCCTGCTGGACAGATTTTGCCTAAATATAAGTTCCGTTTAAGGACTACTGTTTTGCGTTCCATACGCATTTCCAAAGGAGCAATAAAGTCTGTGAGGACATATATAAGCAGGGCAGGATAAAAATTACTTTCCTATTTTGAAGCCACATGGACAGCAACATGCAAACTTTCTCATAAAGGTGAAGTGATCAAAAGGCAGTAGAGTCTGAGTAGAGGAGAACTAAGGATTTCACTGAGTAGTGCTTCTAATATGCAAGTTGGGGACTGTTATGCCACCCCACAAAAGATGCGTAGCACAAGTGGCTTCGTTCCACAAGGACTCATTGACTGGTTTGTTCATCAAACACGCTTTCATTGTCCATGGTGTGGGTATTGGGAATAGAGGCATAAAAAAGAGATAGCATTTGCCCTCAAGGAGAAATTTCCAGGTACTTGGGGGTATATAATTACTAATAATTACTCCAGGGTAGGAACTATGATAGATATATAAAAAAGATGCTTTGTGTTCAATGGTGTACAGAAATAGAATTACTAAATCTAGTTGGGTGAATTGGAGAAAATTACATAGAGAAGGTGGTATCCTTGACCTCTCTTTCTTTCCCATTTTACATTCAGTCCAGACTCAAACCACTTCTCACTTTCTCATCATCCTTTCCTGGGCCATCATTAGCTCACATCTGGATTATTCCAGAAGCCTGCTAACCAGTCTCCCTGCTTCCACCTTTGCTCTCTGTAAAGTTTATACTCAACCAAGATGCCAGAGTAATCCTTTGAAACAAGTCATATCATAATTTCTCTGCTTAGAAGTTTCCCAGTGTCTCCCCATTGTTCTCAGAGTAAAAATTAGAGTCTGTAAAATAGCAGAAAAGGTTCTATATGGTCTAGTCCCCGTTATCCTGACGTCTTCTCTTACTATTCCTCCCCACACTAGGCACACCCGTTCCAGTGCCTTTGCACTGGTCGTTCCCTCCATCAGGAATACTCTTTTGCAGGGTATCTATCTGCCTGAATCACTTCCTAATATCTTCTAGTCTTTTTAAAAAAACAATTTTAATTTTTAATAATGAAAATGATTTGCCATTTCAGAAACAACTTTAGGGGAGAAAACTCTTCTCTATAAAAACAAACTCATCAAAATTATAAATAGTGTAAGTTTTTACTTCTTCAGTTTAAAATGCTCCCCTGCAGTTCTACCCCTCCATTCAACATCTTTCCTGTACCATCACATATTGATAAGAAACAGTATTACAGCAGAGCTTGACGGTTTAATTTAACCATAAGAATTTGTACAATGATTTTTAAAAAACCTTTGGCCTTAGTGGCTTTCCTTCTTTTACATTAAAAGTGCTGCTGCAGTAACCCGTGTGGAAGAGAACATCCTCATCACCTGCCATTTTGTCAATGAGGCCACATCTGACCATCCTATTTAAAGCTGAAACCCCTCTCCCCCCAGCTGTCTTGATTCTCCTTGCCCGGCTCTAGTTTTTCATCATATCTGCCAACTTCTAACATTCTGTGGGGTTTATTCATTGATCGTTTCATTGTTTATTGCCTATTTCTCTTTCCAGAAGGTATTGTTCATAGGGAATGGATTTTTGCTATTTTACTCTATCGAAATGAAGTAAAACAGCCCTTGGCATATAATAGACACTCAATAAATGCTTGCTGAGCTGAATGAATGAAAAAGTGTAGAGATAAAATGATTCAGAATTCAGAGGAAGGGGTATGATTTGGAATTTGGAAAAATTTGGAGAGGTCTAAAATAGGGAGTAACTTTTTCATGCTTATTTTCAATTTTAGCATATCTTGTACTTCTTCAGTGATAAAAGAGGAAAGAAAGGGCTAGTTTTCCTCTCTGTCAAATCAGAGAGATGATTTTAATTTTGTTCATTTTTTTAATGTTTTCAGTAGAACTCAAGGGTACTTACTTTGGTGGCTTTTATTCATTCTATTATTGCTTACAGAAACAAAATAAATTAATATTTAAGAGATGACTAATTTCATACTGAAATAGCTTGACATTTAAGCTGGTTAGAATTTTCCATAGGCTAAAACAATTTATGTTTCAATTAAAAAAACTTGAGTCATTACTGTAGTATGAAATTTGATACCATCAAGCTAGAAGCAAATTCGAAAGTCTCTCGCTGCAACCAAATGTCAGGAAAATTTCATTTTTATTTCTGATGTGCTGATTTCTTGACAATTTTAATATTTTTGTTGTTTGTTTTATTTTAAAAATAATTTGTTCTTATTATTCCTTGCTGCTATGTTAAAGAGTATCCCCCCACACCCCATGTGAAATATTGTTTGTGGCAGCTGACATTATTTTAAGCATAGAACATTTTTCAGAAGGTTTTAATGCTTTTAAACTTTCTAAGCTCTGTAAAATTGCACATTTTCTAATTTGAAGGGCATTTATTTGATTTGAAAAGTAGAATGTTTGCATGAGAGAAGAAAAGTGCAGGCAGGAAGGGTGACTTGTATATAACTGACCTGTTTCTAAAGAATAGTACACATAATAATAGTATTGGGTAAAGTAAAGAAGGGGGTTTAGAGAAGTTGTTTTCTTAATGTGAAATTAAATCAGTATGAAATTCCAAATGAAGAGTCAGTATTTTTCCAAGATCTCCAATTAGAATATATAGTTACCTCCAACACAGAATGCTGAATAATCTGCTGCTTGTTTTTTTAATTAGAGATCTTTTGCTCAGAAATGATGATTTCACAATAGTTGTTAATTTCAAATACTACAGGTTTTCTTCTCCCTTTGGCGCTTAGCAGGAGTGTCCTTTATTGGGAATGGTGTGTCTGAGATTCAGTTAGATCTCCTTGCGAATTCTGAATGAGCAGTTTAGGGAAAGTAGTTGTACTATCTCCCCTCCCCTTGACCAATTTACACTCTAAAGATCCTTGGGACATTTAGCACTTAAATGCTAAATGAGATAATCTGTATTTGTGCTACATTAATGACTATATATAAAATAAAGTCTCAATGCTTTTCATAATTTGAGGGGGAAACATATGGGGATGCTTATGCTTGGCTGGAAGAAAAGTATTCCTGGCTTGAGATGTCATGTAGTTTAAAGCCTATCAAAAGTGAAAATATTTTATATAGTCTTATATCCAAGATAGACAAAAGTTTTGTTTTCCTACATTTGACCAATAGGAAAGCTCACATGCTTCATGGAGTTTTTTTTTTTTTTTTGATGTGGACCATTTTTAAAGTCTTTATTGAATTTGTGACAATATTGCTTCTGTTTTGGTTTTTTGGCTGCGAGGTATGTGGGATCTTAGCTCCCCAACCAGTGATTGAACCCGCACCCCCGTACTGGAAGGTGAAGTCTTAACCACTGGACCGCTAGGGAAGTCCCCGTTCATGGAGTTCTGTTCATGTAGTGGAGGGCGATGCCATCATCCATGTTTTATGGAGGCTTAAGGAAATGAAATATGAACAAGTTAGAGCACTCTTCTTATTTTATTTATTTATTTATTTAATTTTAAAAATTTATTTATTTATTTATTTGCGGTACGCGGGCCTCTCCCTGCTGTGGCCTCTCCCGTTGTGGAGCACAGGCTCCGGACGCACAGGCTCAGTGGCCATGGCTCACGGGCCTAGCCCGTCCGCGGCATGTGGGATCTTCCCAGACCGGGGCACGAACCCGTGTCCCCTGCATCGGCAGGCGGACTCTCAACCACTGCGCCACCAGGGAAGCCCCCTCTTCTTATTTTAAATAAGCAGATTCAAGCTTATAAAAAAGTTCTCCCCAATTTTACAATCAAGGTTTAGAATTATTAGAAATGATGGCTATTGTTAAATAGTAATACACTAAAGCTGGATCTCATAAAGCAGTACTTCCTTAAAATAAACAGAAGAAGTGTTAGGAATATAAATGTGAAATTGCCTCTAGAACCTCTACCTGCCAAATAACCCCTAGGTTCTAATGAAAAGTGTAAGTTCTGTAGTTGAAAGCATAAAACTCAAAAGTGTTATTTCAGAAGTTCTTGGAAAATGTCAAAGTTCTAGAATTTAGTATTTGATAAATATTCTGTATCCACCCCTCTCTCCTGTTGTCTGTGGGGGTCTTTGCATGCATCCCTAATTTGACACTACCAGCTGAGCCAGAACAACTTTAAATGTATATGTCTATATTATCACCTCTTTGAACCTGTTTATTATTACAGATGTGCTGTACTTGTCCACATTTGGCATCCACGAATAGCAGGACATTCTTGTATTTAAAAGCTCTCAGATAGCTGGGTGTTTTCTCTCACAAAGCAATCATATGTGTGGCTTGTCCCTGTTGGACAGTCTGACAATTTAAAGAGATTTTTTTAACTAGAGAAAAATGAAATGGTTATTTCCCTCCTCTCTTCTCTTTCCCTGGAAGTTTCCACCTGCCATTATGCAAAATGCATAAGCAACCAACTTTTACATCTGAACGAAAAGAAGATAGGGAGGCTAGTGAGAGGGGAACTTGGGAATAGTTAAAGCTTTTGAGGGCTTTGTCATGAGCCCAGAACATGTTAAATAAAATCAGACCCAGGCAAAAGTTGCATCTCACTCCACCCTCTCTAACTATTGGTTTAATGTGAAAGATAATGAATCTGGGTTTATTTAGTCAGTATCAAATTAAAAACAATAGGTAACTCTGGCATGATACCTGGAGAGACATTTGGATTTGTCCTTGCTTCTTCCTGCCTTTTCTCACATTCCTGAATGTTCCTTGCCCCTTTAGGACTTGATGTAATACAAGCTTCATAAAATAGCCAGACCAAAGTATAATAGAGACCCACTATAACACAGCTCTCTGTTAAATGGATACAAGCAAAAATAGGTCAAATCGTGTTCTCAAAAGCATGAAGTGATATCATACGTGCTATGCAGGAAAGTCAGCCTGGAGGAGGTTAGCAGCGAAAGTGAAAGGTTCCATTTCATTCTCTCTCAGTAGAATTCTTTACTATTTGTGTGGTATGAGTAGATGCTTTGGACGCTCTGACCGCCACAGACAAGGAGCGTGCGTGTCCATCGTGCTGCCTTTCCAGATACTATTTAGAAGCATCTATTGAAGGGAGATTGATACATAGCTTGTTGGTTTTTCTTTCACAATGGAGGCTTCCTATGTTTTATCCTTACGTTCAGTAGCATTGTTTTCCCCTAAATTCTAAATCCATAAGCCATCAGTAGACACAGATGGGGACATAGGTTCATGGCATTTCTGAGGTATATACATCACCCAGGGAAATCCCCTGCACTCTTCTGGGGCAGAAAACTAGCTGTGTCTTGCTGTCCCATCCTCAGTATTTCCATTGCCCCGTCTTTAATTTTCTGTATTTCCTTCCTGTTTCTTAGGCAGCCTCATCACAGTTTGGCCAACTTAATCAGAATACAGTGGTATGCTTGTAAGACAGGGCCTGTCCCACACAGTAAGCAGCCTTTCCGTAGGACTATTCTTGGCAGCGCTACAGTCGGTTTAGGAAAAGCAGCTATGAACACTGGTTTCGTGTGCAGTGAACACTGCATTATTAGACCTTCTCTGCTACTTTTACTTGTTGTAAAAGGGGGGACATTTCTGATTTTGTATTATTTTCTAAAAGTACATGACCAATTTTACTTTTTTTCTGAAAGTTTTTTTATACATTCATAAAAGAATAAAAGCATGATTTTTTGAGTCTAGTTTAAAGATGGCAGTGGAAGGGCATTCTGTGGACCAGTGCTGTCATATAGAAATATAATGCAAAGCACAAATGCAAGCCACATATGTAACTTTAAATTTTCTCATAACCTCTTTTAAAAAGTAAAAAGAAACAGATGAAATTAATTTTAATAATACATTTTAGTTAACCTGATATATTCAACTACTGTCATTTTGATATGTAAGTGTTGAAAATAGAAAACTTAAAAGTGAGATACTTTATAGTCTTTGTAATAAAATTTCATTATCCGGCATGTATTTTATACTTACAGTGCATCTCAAATCAGACTGACCATGTTTAAAGTGTCCAATAGCCAGAATGACAGTTGCCACTGAAGTGGACAGCACAGCTATAGAGTAAGATGAGACTATAGACTGTAGCCTATATTATAAAATATAGACTAAGAATCTCTGGCAATAACCTGTTTTAAAACAGAGCTGCTTCTTCTGTGCTAATGATATAGACTGTATTTTTCCTTCTAGAAATTTTATTGTCCTTAATTGATATCATTTCAAGGAGTTAGAAAGGAGAAGGGTAAAAGGCAATTTGCAAAGGCAGTGACATAAACGTGTCAATTCACCTTACTTTTGTCCCTATTTGAAGCAGTTCTTGGAGAATATCTTTAGCTTAGTATTAGGATTACTGTTGCCGCCTCTGCATTTCATCTAATGGGTCAAGGTGAACAGCTATAGGTGGATCACCAGTTATTTCAAAGGATTGCTGTAAACGTCGACCACCCACACCCATGCAGTTGTACATGGGAGAGTTTACTTTGTAAGAGCGATTTTCTGGAAGCAATTTCCCCTTTGAAAATGAAGTTGGAAATATGATTTTCCTGGATCTATCTGCTTAGACCATATTGTCTATTGTCTTCACATTCCTTTATGAAAAGTTTAAATATGACAAAGCTATTTTTAAACTGATAGAGCATGCATTCAGAGATAAATGCATTAACCTCTGAAAAGAGCAACAGACAACAACAAAATGAAGACTTGTTCTTCTCTCACTTCTTTATTACTCACTTCTCATCTTCTTTTTCACACCCTGAAACTCTCCAGCTGCTCATCTATAACTTGCACTGACACTGATTCTGGAAATGCACCTGATCAGACACTGGTTTATCCCTGGAAGCCTAAGAAACTTTTTTTTTAACTTTCATAGAAAAAAATAGAATACATAGCTGGCACTGCTTGGAATAGAATTTCCAGTTGCTTAAATTTCATGAATACAAACTGGATTTAATGGCTTTAAAATTTAAAACAGTCACCTTTAGTTTATCGACTGAACTGGATTTTTGAGCATTGATAGGTGTGATGTAACTATTTTGATAGATTTAAGGTAAATGGTTGAAAGAAAAAGCAGTTAATTTTATCTGCACAGTTCAGTCTTTTTAAAGCTCTATGGGGCAGCCTCTATGTTTCAGGCAATGAGGTTGATGCTGGAGATAAAAAGATGATGCAGTTAGACACAGTCTCAGGCCTCAGTGACGAGTGTCCAATAGGAAACGTAATAGAAGTAAACCAGTAGCCAAGATACAATATATGACTATCAAAGTATGTACACAAATAGTATTTGAGGGAATTTATGGGGTGCTGGGAGAGCATAGAGGTGATGCTTCGTGGGGAGTAGCTAGAATAGTGAAGGAAGGAGTCAAGAGGGACCAGTGGACTAAGACACTAAGGGACCAAGTGCCTACGAGCTCAGTGCAGTCACTGTATAGGATATTGGTGGTAAGAGTAAAAGAGCTAGAGAGGATGGAGTTACGGTCAGAGATTAAGACCAGGATTGGGACATGCGAGTGGGTGCTGGCCTACAGCAAAGGTTAAAGTTCCAGAGATGCTAGAGGTAGAGGCTGGTGGGGCTCTTGTGCTCAGTGGAGGTGGAAATTCCCTCAAGATGATGGCAGGAGCTGTTGTGCAGGGGATACTTTATAATCAACCACTTATTTATCGTCTCTAACTTAACAGGACCCGCGTGGGATGGTGATAGCCCCACTCCCCAAATATTCTCCTCCTCTCAGGTTCCAGTCCTCAGTAAATGCCACTTAACATGTATTCATTTGCTCATGGCAAAATCTTAGCAGTCATTCTTGATACTTTCTTTTCCTCACTTCCACGGTTCATACGTCACACGTTTCAATGATAATGTCACAAAAGCACTTTTTTTTTTTTTTTTTTTTTTTGCGGTACGCGGGCCTCTCACTGTTGTGGCCTCTCCCGTTGCGGAGCACAGGCTCCGGACGCGCAGGCTCAGCGGCCATGGCTCACAGGCCCAGCCACTCCGCGGCATGTGGGATCTTCCCGGACTGGGGCACGAACCCGTGTCCCCTGCATCGGCAGGCGGACTCTCAACCACTGTGCCACCAGGGAAGCCCACAAAAGCACTTTTAAACGCTATCCTGTACGCTCTGTCTCCATACCCCAAAACTACTGTATTAGTCTGCCTGATCCATCACAATTAGCATCCTAACTAGACGTCTTCCTTCCCTCCTCACCTCCCACCAATTCCTTTCCTTTCTTTAGTGGTCTCCAAAATTTTTACTGTGAATCATTAGTAAAAACATTTCGAGCATGTGCCTCTACAGTATGCATATCTAGTTATAAATTACATACACGCACTACTGTGTTCCTGTACCAATACACTAGATATATATTTAAAACGTATGCAAAGGGAGAAATGTTAAAAAGATGAAAATGAAGTCGTTTTAAATGTTTTAATTGTGCCTGCTGATAATACAAAACCTTTTTGCTGTCACTAAAAGTTATTAATAATGAGAACAGTACGATTTGTATGTCCCATTACCTTTCCAGATCTGGATGTAACACTCCATATTATGGTAATTCCCAGTTCTACTTCATAGTACAGTTGATTTTGATTCTTCATTTGATGGCTGTCATGTCAGAAAAACCTAACTCATGTAGACACAAATGAAAGAAGTACATGTTTAAATTTTGCCTTTTAAACATCGTACTCATCTTTACATACTGTTCACTAGTTGTGAAAATTATTTTCTTCAGTTAGGAAGTATCCATCTTCTCTAATGCCAAGCCATCGTTTTTAAGGTTAGCCCGTGTTCAATATCCACTGAAACCCTTTGTTTGGGAGACTTTTCTACAGTTGGTAAAATCCTTCTTCCAAGTTTGCTAAGTATTAAGACATGTGATTTGATAAGCGGCACCCCATTTGGGGGAACATATATAACAGTGACAATATCTGCAAACACCCATTTACAGTTTTTCTTCCATTGTACACATTAGAAAACTTCTTTCGAACAGCAGTTGCCGTCTTATATACCTTATATCCTTTAAAGGGGTAGAGACTAAATGAGTTTGTTTCAAAATACCTGCCAAGTAGCATCCTGCAGAAAACCTTTCTCATCAAGAAGCAGGCCATCAAACTTTAAAAAAGAAAAATGCATAGATGACCTTTAAGTATTACACCATGCAGCATGTGCCACCGGTATGTTGGTGCCTAAGATTTTCATGGCCACGCCCCATCTTATTACTTGTACAAAAACTCTACAATTTAAAGATCTTGGTTTTATAAAAGGAATCACATTGCTGATATCCAATAGCCCCATAAATTCGAATGCACCAGAATATGCTGACAGCAATGGAACAAGGGAGCCCCTGTCCTCCTGCCCATCGTGGAGATCGTGTTCTTCCCTCAGCATTCCTCTAGAGACAGAGGGACCAAGTGAAGGCACTAGGGTCATTCCATACAGTAAAATGTTCGTAGCAGTTTAGTAAAAATAAAGGAAACGAGAATTGTGTTTCTTTTCTCTGCATTCCCAGGAGTTTTTTTGTCAACACATGTAGTGCATGCACAGAAATTAAAACCCAAATCTGCTGCCCATTCTTCATTTGCCTCCCGTTGCTCTGAGAATAAAGTTTAAAATCTTTAATTAGCATGATTTCTGTATTCATGCATAATTTGGACCCTGCCTACCTCTCAAACTCATCTCGTGGATTCACTAGAATCATGCTACGTGGGCCTTCTTTCAGTTCCCTGATTGCACCAAGCTCTTTTTCACACCGGTCCCTTCCCTTCCCATGCTCTGTGCCCTGGCCTTGAATGTTCTCCATACCCATCACCTTGCTGACCACAGAGATCCTTTGGATCTCACATCACATCTCTCATCAAATGTGATGGGATGTCACATCTCTCCAGACATCCCATCTGACCCCTTCAATCTAAATTATTCCTCCTCTTTATATGCGCTCATCGCATATCTTACTTTGGCTTAACTGCACTTAATCATGATTTGTAATTATGTGTTTATTCATGAAGGTATTTGTCTGTCTCACTCAGGAAGCACCAAGGGTGCAGTAGCTTTTCTCCCAACCCATTCCAATGGGCCTTTATATCATAACACTCCTCCTTTGAAATTTATGGCATTCTCCATAATACTCTTTACCATCCTCTTCTCTGTTATCTACCCACTTCCTTGTGACACCCGAAAATTCATTTGGCTTCTGGGACGTTTATTCAACAAAGATTTATAAGTGTCAACAATGTGCCTGTACTGTGCTAGGCAGTTGAGATAAAACAGTACACACCATGAAACTTAGAAATATATTGCTTTGAATGGTCTTCCACTTTTAAAAAGGAAGACTCCACTTATAAACATCAGTGTTGCATTCACTTAATATAGCAGGAGTTCATAACCTTTACTGGGTTTCATCCTCTGAGTTTGTTAAGAGCTCTGATCCCCTTTCACAGTGAAAAATGCACAAATCCTAACAGTGTATATACAGTTTTAAGAGGTTCATGTAGCCCCTGAAGCTCACAGTTGGGTGACACTTCTTAAATCAATCATCTTGGGAACCAAAATATTTACATTCTCTTCTTAAAACCCTGGGATAGAGAAAGACAAAAAGGTGAAATGGAGAATAAAGAAGTGTGCCACAACTTCTGTCTCTGGAGGAAGGGAAGGGAGTGGATTATAGGAGAAAACCTTTTCTCGTTGCTGCCTGATACCATAGTTACAAAACACTGGTCCAGAACAGCAGTCTCCACAATTGTGTGTGTGAATCCCTGAAAGTATTTTGAAAAGTGAGGTCTGTCCATGCATATTTTTAAGCTAAAATCTAAAATATTCCATTTTAGGTTAAATAATCGCAAAGGATATCATTATCAGTGAACAGAAACACACTTAACTACGACTATTATATATCTTTTTAAATGTGCCAGTGAAATATGAATGTCACAGTGATTGATACCCACCATAAATCTAAATAACACATGAAGAACTTCTTCTCATTGCATCCTCTTAGATGGTACACAATTACATAAAATAGTGGTTGCCAGGCTTCTCCACTATAAAGTTACTCTTTTCAATACGTAATTAATATATATATTGTAGGGAGGTATTTTGAGAGTTTATGATTGTCTCTTTCATCATCAAACTCTCATTTATTTATTTATTATCAGTACAGTTTCATGGATTTCTGCTCTAATCAGTGAGTTAACAGTCCATTACAAATATCATTTATTTTTATCGTCAAGTTGTCCCAGTCTTGGGACAAACTGTCTTCTGTGTCTTTTGGCATATCCCCATGAATCTCTGAGAAATCTTTACTTATGGCACAGTAAGATGTTGCAGGATCAATGTATAATTGGTATTTTTTGCACAGCTATCCCAACATCACCCCCCCATCATAGAGGCTCCACATTGTACTGACAGACAAATATCTAGTTACTATAACTCAGTCATATAGAAATGTGGAGAATTTTATTTTATTAAAAAGTATATAAATTATTTTGCTTCATGAATTTTAATACCCCCATCCTTACAACACAGTACAATGTTGTATAAGTTGGATAAGCTCCATAATATGGATTGTTAAAGTGACCCCAGACCAGGGGGGAGAATTTCAAAGGTGCTCAGTGACACAAAGCCAATATGTCACTACAATGACAAAAGTTAAGAAGCTGAGTTGACTCCACTAGTGAATATCTGATTTTGCAGCCCCACCTCATTATTAGTGCAGTTAATATTATATATTATCCTTTTGTAATTTTAGATGAAAGATATTTAAAATCATGGTATTGATATTATCTTTCTTGACATTGTTTTTATTGACACTATCATACTTAATCTTTACACAGTTATGTTAAAATATGTGGTATTAAGAAGTGAAGAAACTGCTAACTAAAAAAAGTAGTTTAGATTAAGGAGACCTTATGAATATTACATATACTTTCCTGAAAATCAGAGAAAAACATCATGTACTGTTCTGTCAAGATAATGTGACACTCTGTAATCCTTTTAGTTTTTTTTTTTAACCTGGTCTGTAAAGAGAATAACTGGAATTGTTCTTTTAATAGTACAGTTCAACAATACAACGAAATGGCAATACTTCAGAAAATGAGCTAATGATAATTGTCAGGAATTATAGTCTAGGCAACCTCTGAAATTGGAATGCAAAGTAGGCTTCAAATTATTTTCACAGATTTAACCAGAGGGATGATTTCAACTCAGCTACCTGCTTTTTTTTTTTAGCTACCTGCTTTTAATATTTAACTTGCCTCAAGTCATTAAGGTAGATAAGCATCTGAGTACTGAGAAGAGTAAATTAAAATCCCACTGTCAGAAGGGACAGGAAAAAGCAGTGGTCAAAGACAAGAACCTCAGTAGTCCTATGCCTGGTGAAGAAAGTTACTTAATGGCCATTAAATCCTAAATGTTCAGCTTTGCTTTAGATCCTTGGGGAAATGTTCTCTATCCATGTTACTCTGCCCACACTGGAAACAATGATTAGATCAGCACATAAATAGAATATTTACTTTAAAGAAAAGTTGAGGCTTTTCTAATTATTATCCAATACTTGAGTTGGCTGGTGGTAATTGTGAAAACCTTACAAAAACCTTACAGCGTTTCAGGTAAAAATTCCTCATCCAGTTATGACTCCATGAAAGGGACTGGCTTACCTGTAACGAGTGATTATTATCTATAGTTAATTGAGTGAACAAGAGAAGAAAAAATAAAACCTATTAGAATAGAAAATATGGGTAAGGTAGGGTAAGATCTGTAGGGAAAAATCACTAGAAAAGACTGTAGCTCTGCAAAAAAATGGCCTTGTACATGAAGTAAGAATGGGAAGGGAGTGATTCAAGGAAAATGATTGGTGGGAGGGGCTTTGAGAGAAAGAAAATCCAAATTGTTATTTTACCATGGAGGACCAGCAGAGTTGCTGTTGCCAGATTTCCAAATTACACCACAGATTTCCACTCTGAAGTAGCTTCCTGCAAATAACTGCTGAGATATTCATCTTTGGAAATGGACAATTAAGATATTAGCAAATTTTGATTATTATTTATTAATGATCAAAACCCCAAACTCTATAAACAGTATTGTAGAATTTCAAAGCTAATAAGTAGTTAGAGAAAGTGGGGTAGTCATGATCTTGGGGGGAAAGCTGAAGCAGAAAATACAGAGTTTTCCGATTTAATGGAAATGTACAGAGGGCTAAAGACTTGTTCAAGAGGACAAACTTTTGGGTGGTTCTGAAGGTCATAGTGAACTAGAGTTAATGTAAATGAACAAATAATTTGGGTTAGACTTGTTCTAAATTTGAGGAATTTCACAGGCTCATCTAGATAAATGAAGCAACAGATCTAAAATGAAATAATGTTCAGCCTCTTGGTGATTGTTGAATTTTATAGAAAACAGGACTCATGGGATAGCATGGCTTAAAATTGTAGAGCCTTTTTTACATTAGCTAATATTCGACCATGATATTTCAGGTAACCCCAGATGGTGGGGAGACGGTGACTTTTGACATGTGGAGAGAACGATTTTAGATGACATGCATCTGGATTCTGTTCTCTTATCAAGAGTCAGAGGAGGATTAAGACTTCCTGTCACAGAAGCATGGCTCAGAAACAGATCAGAGGGGAAAAAAGTGTGAGGAAGTACTGCTCCTCACAAATCAGCTTTACTCTCTTGGAAAAACATGTCGCTGACATTTTGTAGAGTTGTTTGGAGGAAAATAATCTTAGAAACGCAGTTGATAAAGACCAAGCATTTAAAAGACCTGCAATTTAAAATATACTTTTCAAACTGAGAACGCTGAAAATTCTCTTAAGTTCATGTTGTATTGGGTTGGCCAAAAAATTCATTCGGGTTTTCCCTGGAACATGAAAACCCGAACGCACTTTTTGGCCAACCCAATACTTTCCGTCACTAAGAATGACTACTCCAGTGAAGACTGACCAAGCGTAAAGACAAGGATACTTTCAGAAGTGGAATCATTAACAAATATGAAAAACAGGGCAGAGAATTATCCTTCATCACACCGCAGTGTATAGTAAGGTATAAAAAAATCATACTTTAGTAAACAGCGTTATGGTTCAGAAATATTGACTCAAATATTCTCAATCATTTTTTATTTTCTTTATAACATTAAAAATTAGGGTCCTTCAAGATATTTTTTACTTTGATATTTAGATAATATTTACAAAGATTCCCAGTGGCAGTTCCTGTCCAGTTTTG
The DNA here is from genome assembly GCF_949987515.2 of Delphinus delphis. Classification (NCBI taxonomy): domain Eukaryota; kingdom Metazoa; phylum Chordata; class Mammalia; order Artiodactyla; family Delphinidae; genus Delphinus; species Delphinus delphis. Next base: position 141,958,622 of record NC_082683.1, on the reverse strand, counting down.
ACATGTGCGTTTATCAAATAAATAGCATTCCTGAGAGATCTCTGCCCTCACAGAGTTTATTCAGGGCTGCTATGCTATATGCTGAATCTACGCAGGCAATGTTATAACATCAGTAAGGGGGGAGTTAAAAGGAAAATAACTACTCAAAATTTCTGCACCTCCAGAAAGTTAGCCCTAAGCTCAAGGTCTGCTACATGGTAGATATTCACTAGGTGATTGTTGAAATCCACAGTTTCCATGTTTACATACTTTTACCTTTAATATCCTTGCCTATATATATTCATTATTTTATATAGTTGTAATCAGAATAAAGACAACTTTGTTTTCTTTCACTTTACGTAACACAATCATAATAGAAGAGTTGACTGACTTCACATAAACACTGACTTCTTAAATGACATTTATCTCAATATTGTGCTATTCAAAATATAGTTCAGAAAATATTTTCTTTCATACTGACTTTTTCCTTTGCTAGAAATTCTTGCCCAGGTTAAATTTCTTTTTTAAATTTTTTTAACATCTTTATTAGCGTATAATTGCTTTACAATGGTGTGTCAGTTTCTGCTCTACAACAAAGCGAATCAGCCATATATACACACACGTCCCCATATCTCCTCCCTCCCGCATCTCCCCCCCTCTCACGCTCCCCATCCCACCCCTCCAGGTGGTCACAAAGCACTGAGCTGATCTCTCTGTGCTATGTGGCTGCTTCCAACTAGCTATCTGTTTTACGTTTGGCAGTGTATATATGTCCATGGCATTCTCTCACATTGTCCCAGCTTACCCTTCCCCCTCCCCGTGTCCTCAAGTCCATTCTCTAGGAGGTCTGCATCTTTATTCCCATCTTGCCCCTAGGATCTTCTGACCATTTTTTAAAAATTTTAGATTCCATATATATGTGTTAGCATATGGTATTTGTTTTTCGCTTTCTGACTTACTTCACTCTGTATGACAGTCTCTAGGTCCATCCACCTCACTACAAATAACTAAGTTTCATTCCTTTTTTATGGCTGAGTAATATTCCATTGTATGTATGTGCCACATCTTCTTTATCAATTCATCTGTTGATGAACACTTAGGTTGCTTCCATGTCCTGGCTATTGTGAAAAGAGCTGCAGTGAACATTTTGGTACATGACTCTTTTTGAGTTATGGTTTTCTCAGGGTATATGCCCAGTAGTGGGGTTGCTGGGTCATATGGTAGTTCTATTTGTAGTTTTTAAAGGAACCTCCATACTGTTCTCCATAGTGGCTGTATCAATTTACATTCCCACCAACAGTGCAAGAGGGTTCCCTTTTCTCCACACCCTCTCCAGCATTTATTGTTTGTAGATTTTTTGATGATGTCCATTCTGACTGGTGTGAGATGATATCTCATTGTAGTTAAGATTTGCATTTCTCTAATGATTAATGATGTTGAGCATTCTTTCATGTGTTTGTTGGCAATCTGTGTATCTACTTTGGAGAAATGTCTATTTAGGTCTTCTGCCCATTTTTGGATTGGGTTGTTTGTTTTTTTGGTATTGAGCTGCATGAGTTGCTTGTATGTTTTGGAGATTAATCCTTTGTCAGTTGCTTCATTTGCAAATATTTTCTCCCGTTGTGAGGGTTGTCTTTTCGTCTTGTTTATGGTTTCCTTTGCTGTGCAAAAGCTTTGCAGTTTCATTAGGTCCCATTTGTTTATTTTTGTTTTTATTTCCATTTCTCTAGGAGATGGGTCAAAAAGGATCTTGCTGTGATTTATGTCATAGAGTGTTCTGCCTATGTTTTCCTCTAAGAGTTTGATGGTGTCTGGCCTTACATTTAGGTCTTTAATCCATTTTGAGCTTATTTTTGTGTGTGGTGTTAGGGAGTGTTCTAATTTCATTCTTTTACATGTAGCTGTCCAGTTTTCCCAGCACCACTTATTGAAGAGGCAGTCTATCCTCCACTGTATACTCTTGCCTCCTTTATCAAAGGTAAGGTGACCATATGTGCGTGGGTTTATCTCTGGGCTTTCTATCCTGTTCCATTGATCTATATTTCTGTTTTTGTGCCAGTACCATACTGTCTTGATTACTGTAGCTTTGTAGTATAGTCTGAAATGAGGGAGCCTGTTTCCTCCAGCTCCATTTTTCTTTCTAAAGATTGCCATGGCTATTCGGGGTCTTTTATGTTTCCATACAATTTGTGAATTTTTTTATTCTACTTCTGTGAAAAATGCCCGTGGTAGTTTGATAGGGATTGCACTGAATCTGTAGATTGCTTTGGGTAGTAGAGTCATTTTCATAATGTTGATTCTTCCAATCCAAGAACATGGTATATCTCTCCATCTATTTCTATCATCATTAATTTCTGTCATCAGTGTCTTATAATTTTCTGCATACAGGTCTTTTGTCTACTTAGGTAGGTTTATTCCTAGATATTTTATTCTTTCTGTTGCAATGGTATTCTTTCTGTGGGTGGGAAGTAAGGGTGAGCTTGATAAGATAGAGGGCAGTGATCCTTAGCCGTAAGGAATCTGCCATGTAGTTGGTTAAGTGGATCAATGGAGTGATAAATACTTATGGTTTCAAGTGAGCTTCCTGTAAACTTCCTACATTGGAAGTTTCCAAGATAGTGAACTTTCATCTTTTTTAGGCCATCCTATTGATCTTATCTGATTAAGGAAAACTGCCTTAAATTTGGGTTTGGAATCACTATTGGGGAGGAAAATACTGGGCCTCTGTAACCATGAGATTTTGCTACCTTGAAAAGCTATCAGATGTTAATAAGTGTTCCTAGTTGGTGATGAAGATGTTAGTGATTCTTCTAAAGTGAAAGGGTTAAACCTTCTTTAAGTTTTAAAAGGTTACATCCAGTAAGGATGGGGAAGCCCAGGTTCTGGGATAGCCTATTCAGGTATTGTCATGCAGAGTTGTAAGAACAATAGCAAAGGTTAGGGAGCTGGTAAGGAGAAGGGAAAGAAAAGGAAGTTGATTTAAGGGGTCTGTACAAGAGGCATGATGTTCTTCACCGTGAGATGAGGCATTAGTAGCATCACAGGCTTCTTAGAATGCTGAGGAGGCTCTGCAAAGACTAAAAACCTTGAGGAAACATACTTTAAACCTTTACTATAAATAGGCCTGGCCAAGTCTCCCTCCAGAGAGAAACAAGATTATCCCAGCAGAGTCAACTAAGAAGCAGACTCTTTTTACTGGAGTATGTAACCAAAACATGATTGATTTGCCTGCCATTCATTCATTCATTTGTCTAACAAATGCTTATTGAATTCCCACATGTACACTCTTCTAGGTTCTGAGAATACCGAATGGGACATGGCAGACAAACCCTTTCTATTACCATGAAGACATTTAAACTAATCATTGTAATAAGTTTGTGATGAGAGTAATGCTAGGGAAGTCCAGGATGATGTAGCTACAAATATCAAGTGATCCTGATGTTGTCGAGGGGATCAGGAAATGGCTCCATAAGGATGTCTAATTTAGGATGAGTAAAAAGTATCCTAGAGAAGGACAGGCAATCAGTATTCTGGGCAGAGCAAATAATAACTAATGAATGAAAGAAGGAAAAGAAAAAGTGGCGTATTTGAGGAAATTAAAGAAATGTTCAGGATGGGCCCCAAGGGTAGACTTTGAGAGGGTTGGGGGTTAGAAATGAAGCTGAAACAGTAGGTAAGCCCTAGAACATATGAGCCACTTTAAAGAGTTTGGACTAAGTGAAATGGGAATCAATTGAATAGTTTTATGCAGTGGAAAATACTTGATTGATTTATGTTTATTAAGGGGCACTCTGGCTGCTGTGTGAATGCATTTAAGGGAGATGGACTTAAGTCAGAAAGACTGGTTAGGAAGCTGCTGAAATAATATAGATGAGACAAAATGGTGGACTGGACTATAGTTTTAGCAATGGGAATGGAGAGAAGCGAAAGGAATTGAGAGAAAAAAGGTAAATCAGCAAGACTTAGGATTGATTTGATAAGACTGGGTGAGAGGAAGAATAAAGGATTATACTGAAGTTCCACTTGGGAAACTTAGTGGTTAATGGTGTTATTCACTGTGATAAAAAATTAAATAAGAATAGGTTTAAGAAGTTAAAGGATTTCATTTGGAGAAGTGCTGAGTTTGAGATGGCCAGGAGTCATCTTAAGTGAAGATGTTTCATAAGCAGTCAGTTGTATAGATACTGAATTCAGTAGGGAGACTTGACCTAAAAATATGTATTTGAGAGTCATCAGCAAATAGACAGTAATAGAAATAATTGAAGGGATATGGTTATCCAGGGAACATGATAAGAATAGAAGCCTGAGGGACAAAGGTAGTTACGAGGAGGATGAAAGAAAATGATCCCATGAGGTTGATGGAAAAGAATTAACTTGAATGGTTTAAAAAAAAGCCACCATAAAAATGTACTGATTTGGAAATTAAAAGCAAAGACTGATTGGGAGTCATCATCAATGCCATTTGCAGCTGTAAAGATCAGGCAAAAGAAGGACAGAGAATGGTGCACTGAATTTAGTGACAAGGATGAGATCATTTCCAGTAGCGTTTGGAAGGCAAGCAACTGTAGCACTCCATTTTCTTCCTTTTCTTGTAAATCAGATCACTGGGCTGTGAGAATTATGTGAAAGTTAAGAATACATGGAATACAGAGGAAGACCTCTTCTTTGGGTCAAGTGCATAGCTATCACCATCACATTCATGGTGATCCTTTAGGAGCTATTTCTGCTCACTTGGAGTCCTCAGCTTTGTTATTGCTAAGTGGTGTCGATTTGCTTAGTTTTAGGGAGATAACATACTATTTGAATAAACTGTTGAAAGATTTTTTTTTAATCCAACAAAACAAACATGTTTTAATGCATAAGGATTCATTTTAATTATCCACAAGCATTAATGTTTCAATTGAGAAAAATATTTACTTGTATAAATTTGATGTTTTCTGGACCTTATTTTTTAATGTCTTAGAAAACAAAAGAGCACCTTCAGAGTTTGAATGTACAGTTTTGTCACCATTCAAAGATACGAGTCTGTACTTTAGGATACTATGTGCTATTTGATGAATAATGACTACATTGGTATAGGCAATTCTGTAAGGTCATGAATTTTTTAAAGAAATGGGAATAAATAATAATTCTTTACTTTGATGGCCTTGGTTTAGTTTTTGAGGGACTCTTCTTTATTTTTCTTTTTTTTTCAAGCTTTGAGTTTGAGTGGCTATGTTCCTGAAGTCTTGTATCTTGAAGAATAGTAGAAAAATAAGGCACAATAGAGAGGGAATAGATAGCATTATTGATTTAGATAAGTAGTCCTAGTGCATATTTTTATGAGTAAATTTTCATTCTTTCCAGTATCTTTAGGAAATTATGGCAATGGATCCTCACCCTAAAATAACCTGCTATAGGGTGGATTTCCACATAATGTGAATTTGCCTTGCACTCCTCCTAAAGATATTTAGTCTTTAGAATTAATAAGATTTTACTGGTGAGGAAAGATAATATGTCGTAGTTAAACCTCCAAGTTTGAATCCTGGCTCCTGGCTCTACCACATATGCATTGTGTGTCTTAAGTTTTATAACCTCTCTAGTCTCAGTTTCTTCTGTGGAAAATAGAATCTTCCCCAGAGAGTTGTTGTAAAGATTAAATAAGTTAATATTTTTAAAAGAGCAATGCCTACCACATAGTAGGCACTATCTATGCATACAAGATTTTACTCAGTCTCATTACATAGACCTGTATTAATAACGAGAATCCTTTTTATTATGAGTTATATATGTTTATTGAGTGGTACAATGAATTCATTATTACATTTTACAGTATTATTCCAGTTGTAATACTGAGTAAACATAAACACTGTCTTGCATTGACCTTCATTTGACTGATGAAATACATCATTCAATATATCTGGCTAGGATGATTGTTCACCTGTATTTTTTTTCCCTTGCTTAAAAGGCTTTTAATATAAAGCAGATAATTTTTTGCAACATTTCCCAAACTTTTCATTATCCAATTGGCTGAGGCTTCTCAACGATTATCATTTCACAACAATATCTCCATTTTCACCTTCTTTAAATGAATTGGCCTCATAGATGTGCCATTAAAACAGAGCTTCACTCTCAACATATTTTTAATTTTGTATTCAAACAGTATGAAGGATTCAGCCATAACAGTGAGTGGATTTCTGATACATGCTACATGATGGATGCAACTAAGTGAAAGAAGTCAGGCACGAAAGGCTACATATTGTATGGGTCCATCTATATGAAATGTCCAGCAGTGGCAAATCCATACACACAGAAAATATTACACATTAGTGGTTGCCAGGGGTTTGGAAGAGAGGGAAATAGGGAATGACTCCTTAAAATGGATGTAGGTTTCCTCTTGGGGTGATGAAAATGTTTTGCAGCTCGGCAGTGGTGATAGTTGCACAACATGGTGACAGTAGTACATTCCACTGAATGGTACAGTGAATTGTAAAATGATCAAAATGGTGAATTTTGTGTTACGTTCATTTTACTACAATAAAAAGGAGAAAGGATTAGGGAAAGACTTAGAGTTTGGGAAACTAAGGTGAACCGGTCCAGAAACAGACAGCTCTACTGTTCAGTGTTCTCTCAGCTCTCCCAGTGCATTAATCCTCAGAAAAAAGTAGCCTGAACTTGTAGATGATAGTCATTCAACACAGTCCAGGGAAAAGTAAATAAAATAAAATCCAACTCTTCTTCTTCTTTTTTTTTAGAGGGATATTGTTTTACTACTAATTACCAGCATTTAGTAATGATAAGCCAAACATTAAGCCTTTAGGAAATTTGTGAACTCCTTCATTTCTTACAATAACTCTGTCAGATTGGTACCAGTATTTATCACCATTGATGAAGAAACTCAGTTTCAGAGGAAGACACTGAGGCACAGAGAGGTTGAATGTAACTTGTCCATAATTGCCCTAGCTGCTATGCTAGTCTGCTTCATCAACCACTATCACCACTATCACATTTCTTTTTTTTTTACATCTTTATTGAAGTATAATTGCTTTACAATGGTGTGTTAGTTTCTGCTTTATAACAAAGTCAATCAGTTATACATATACATATGTTCCCATATCTCTTCCCTCTTGCGTCTCCCTCCCTCCCACCCTCCCTATCCCACCCCTCCAGGCGGTCACAAAGCACCGAGCTGATCTCCCTGTCTGTGCTATGCGGCTGCTTCCCACTAGCTATCTACCTTACGTTTGATAGTGTATATATGTCCATGCCTCTCTCTCGCTTTGTCACAGCTTACCCTTCCCCCTCCCCATATCCTCAAGTCCATTCTCTAGTAGGTCTGTGTCTTTATTCCTGTCTTACCCCTAGGTTCTTCGTGACATTTCTTTTTCTTAAATTCCATATATATGTGTTAGCATACGATATTTGTCTTTCTCTTTCTGACTTACTTCACTCTGTATGACAGACTCTAGGTCCATCCACCTCATTACAAATAGCTCAATTTCGTTTCTTTATATGGCTGAGTAATATTCCATTGCATATATGTGCCTCATCTTCTTTATCCATCTATCCGATGATGGACACTTAGGTTGTTTCCATCTCCTGGTTATTGTAAAAACAGCTGCAATGAACATTTTGGTATATGACTCTTTATGAATTATGGTTTTCTCAGGGTATATGCCCAGTAGTGGGATTGCTGGGTCATATGGTAGTTCTATTTGTAGTTTTTTAAGGAACCTCCATACTGTTCTCCATAGTGGCTGTACCAATTCACATTCCCAGCAGTAGTGCAAGAGGGTTCCCTTTTCTCCACACCCTCTCCAGCATTTATTGTTTGTAGATTTTTTGATGATGGCCATTCTGACTGGTGTGAGATGATTATCTCATTGTAGTTTTGATTTGCATTTCTCTAATGATTAATGATGTTGAGCACTCTTTCATGTGTTTGTTGGCAGTCTATATATCTTGTTTGGAGAAATGTCTATTTAGGTCTTCTGCCCATTTTTGGACTGGGTTGTGTGTTTTTTTTTGATTGAGCGGCATGAGCTGCTTGTAAATTTTGAAGATAAATCCTTTGTCAGATGCTTCATTTGCAAATATTTTCTTCCATTCTGAGGGTTGTCTTTTCGTCTTGTTTATGGTTTCCTTTGCTGTGCAAAAGTTTTGAAGTTTCATTAGGCCCCATTTGTTTATTTGTGTTTTTATTTCCATTTCTCTAGAAGGTGGGTCAAAAAGGATCTTGCTGTGATTTACGTCATAGAGTGTTCTGTCTATGTTTTCCTCTAAGAGTTTGATAGTTTCTGGCCTTACATTTAGGTCTTTAATCCATTTTGAGCTTATTTTTGTGTATGGTGTTAGGGAGTGATCTAATCTCATACTTTTACATGTATATGTCCAGTCTTCCCAGCACCACTTATTGAACAGGCTATCCTTTCTCCACTGTACATTCATGCCTCCTTTATCAAAGGTAAGGTGACCATATGTGTGTGGGTTTATCTTTGGGCTTTCTATCCTGTTCCATTGATCTATCTTTCTGTTTTTGTGCCAGTACCATACTGTCTTGATTACTGTAGCTTTGTAGTATAGTCTGAAGTCAGGGAGCCTGATTCCTCCAGCTCCGTTTTTCGTTCTCAAGATTATTTTGGCTATTCGGGGCCTTTTGTGTTTCCATATGAATTGTGAAATTTTTTGTTCTAGTTCTGTGAAAAACGCCAGTGGCAGTTTCATAGGGATTGCACTGAATCTGTAGATTGCTTTGGGTAGTATAGTCATTTTCACAATGTTGATTCTTCCAATCCGGGAACACGGTATATCTCTCCATCTATTTCTAGCATCTTTAATTTCTGTCATCACTGTCTTACAATTTTCTGCATACAGGTCTTTTGTCTCCTTAGGTAGGTTTACTCCTAGATATTTTACTCTTTTTGTTGCAATTGTAAATAGGAGTGTTTCCTTGATTTCACTTTCAGATTTTTCATTAGTGTATAGGATGCCAGGAGATTTCTGTGCATTAATTTTGTATCCTGCTACTTTACCAAATTCATTGATTAGCTCTAGTAGTTTTCTGGTAGCATCTTTAGGATTCTCTATGTATAGTATCATGTCATCTGCAAGCAGTGACAGCTTTACTTCTTCTTTTCCGATTTGGATTCCTTTTATTTCCTTTTCTTCTCTGATTGCTGTGGCTAAAGCCTCCAAAACTATGTTGAATAAGAGTGGTGAGAGTGGGCAACCTTGTCTTGTTCCTGATCTTAGTGGAAATGGTTTCAGTTTTTCACCATTGAGGACGATGTTGACTGTGGGTTTGTCATATATGGCCTTTATTATGTTGAGGAAATTTCCCTCTATGCCTACTTTCTGCAGGGTTTTTATAAATGGGTGTTGAATTTTGTAAAAAGCTTTCTCTGCATCTGTTGAGATGATAATATGGTTTTTCTCCTTCAATTTGTTAATATGGTTTATCGCATTGATTGATTTGCGTATATTGAAGAATCCTTGCATTCCTGGAATAAACCCCACTTGATCATGGTGTATGATCCTTTTACTGTGCTGTTGGATTCTCTTTGCTAGTATTTTGTTGAGGATTTTTGCATCTATGTTCATCAGTGATATTGGCCTGTAGTTTTCTTTCTTTGTGACATCCTTGTCTGGTTTTGGTATCAAGGTGATAGTGGCCTCGTAGAATGACTTTGGGAGTGTTCCTCCCTCTGCTATATTTTGGAAGAGTTTGAGAAGGATAGGTGTTAGCTCTTCTCTAAATGTTTGATAGAATTCGCCTGTGAAGCCATCTGGTCCTGGGCTTTTGTTTGTTGGAAGACTGTTAATCATAGTTTCAATTTCAGTGCTTGTGATTGGTCTGTTCATATTTTCTATTTTTTCCTGATTCAGTCTTGGCAGGTTGTTCATTTCTAAGAATTTGTCCATTTCTTCCAGGTTGTCCATTTTATTGGCATAGAGTTGCTTGTAGTAATCTCTCATGATCTTTTGTATTTCTGCAGTGTCAGTTGTTACTTCTTTTTCATTTCTATTTCTATTGATTTCAGTCTTCTCCCTTTGTTTCTCTATGAGTCTGGCTAATGGTTTATCTATTTTGTTTATCTTCTTAAAGAACAAGCTTTTAGTTTTATTGATCTTTGCTATCGTTTCCTTCATTTCTTTTTCATTTATTTCAGATCTGATTTTTATGATTTCTTTCCTTCTGCTAACTTTGGGGTTTTTTAGTTCTTCTTTCTCTAATTGCTTTAGATGCAAGGTTAGGTTGTTTCTTCGAGATGTTTCGTGTTTCTGAAGGTGGGCTTGTATTGCTATAAACTTCCCTCTTAAAACTGCTTTTGCTGCATCCCATAGGTTTTGGATCTTCATGTTTCCACTGTCATTTGTTTCTAGGTATTTTTTGATTTCCTCTTTGATTTCTTCAGTGATCACTTGGTTATTAAGTAGTGTATTGTTTAGTCTCCATGTGTTTGTATTTTTTACAGATCTTTTCCTGTAATTGATATCTAGTCTCATAGCATTGTGGTCGGAAAAGATACTTGATACAATTTCAATTTTCTTAAATTTACCAAGGCTTGATTTGTGACCCAAGATATGATCCATCCTGGAGAATGTTCCATGAGCACTTGAGAAAAATGTGTATTCTGTTGTTTTTGGATGGAATATCCTATAAATATCAATTAAGTCCATCTTGTTTAATGTATCATTTAAAGTTTGTGTTTCCTTATTTATTTTCATTTTGGATGATCTGTCCATTGGTGAAAGTGGGGTGTTAAAGTCCCCTACTATGAATGTGTTACTGTCGATTTCCCCTTTTATGGCTGTTAGTATTTGCCTTATGTATTGAGGTGCTCCTATGTTGGGTGCATAAATATTTACAATTGTTATATCTTCTTCTTGGATCTATCCCTTGATCATTATGTAGTGTCCTTCTTTGTCTCTTCTAATAGTCTTTATTTTGAAGTCTATTTTGTCTGATATGAGAATTGCTACTCCAGCTTTCTTTTGGTTTCCATTTGCATGAAATATCTTTTTCCATCCCGTTACTTTCAGTCTGTATGTGTCTCTAGGTCTGAAGTGGGTCTCTTGTAGACCGCAAATATATGGGTCTTCTTTCTGTATCCATTCATCCAATCTGTGTCTTTTGGGGGGAGTATTTAGTCCATTTACATTTAAGGTAATTATCGATATGTGTGTTCCCATTCCCATTTTCTTAATTGTATGGGTTCGTTACTGTAGGTCTTTTCCTTCTCTTGTGTTTCTTGCCTAGAGAAGTTCCTTTAGCAGTTGTTGTAAAGCTGGTTTCGTGCTGCTGAACTCTCAGCTTTTGCTTGTCTGTAAAGGTTTTAATTTCTCCATCAAATCTGAATGAGATCCTTGCTGGGTAGAGTAATCTTGGTTGCAGGTTTTTCTCCTTTATTACTTTAAATATGTCCTGTCAGTCCCTCCTGGTTTGCAGAGTTTCTGCTGAAAGATCAGCTGTTAACTTTATGGGGATTCCCTTGTGTGTTATTTGTTGTTTTTCCCTTGCTGCTTTTAATATGTTTTCTTTGTATTTAATTTTTGACAGTTTGATTAATATGTGTCTTGGCGTATTTCTCCTTGGATTTATCCTGTATGGGACTCTCTGTGCTTTCTGGACTTGGTTAACTATTTCCTTTCCCATATTGGGGAAGTTTTCAACTATAATCTCTTCAAATATTTACTCAGTACCTTTATTTTTCTCTTCTTCTTCTGGAACCCCTATAATTCGAATGTTGGTGCATTTAATGTTGTCCCAGAGGTCTCTGAGACTGTCTTCGGTTATTTTCATTCTTTTTTCTTTATTCTGCTCTGCAGTAGTTATTTCCACTATTTTATCGTCCAGGTCACTTATCCGTTCTTCTGCCTCAGTTATTCTGCTATTGATCCCATCTAGAGTATTTTTAATTTCATTCATTGTGTTGTTCATCGTTGTTTGTTTCATCTTTAGTTCTTCTAGGTCCTTGTTAAATGTTTCTTGCATTTTGTCTATTCTATTTCCAAGATTCTGGATCATCTTTACTATCATTATTCTGAATTCTTTTTCAGGTAGACTTCTATTTCCTTTTCATTTGTTAGGTCTGGTGGGTTTTTATCTTGCTCCTTCATCTGCGGTGTGTTTTTTCTGTCTTCTCATTTTGCTTATCTTACTGTGTTTGGGGTCTCCTTTTTGCAGGCTGCATGTTCATAATTTCTGTTGTTTTTGGTGTCTGTCCCCAGTGGCTAAAGTTGGTTCAGTGGGTTGTGTAGGCTTCCTGGTGGAGGGTAATAGTGCCTGTGTTCTGGTGGATGAGGCTGGATCTTGTCTTTCTGGTGGGCAGGTCCACGTCTGGTGGTGAGTTTTTGGGGTGTCTGTGGCCTTATTATGATTTTAGGCAGCCTCTCTGTTAATTAGTGGGGTTGTGTTCCTGTTTTGCTTGTTGTTTGGCATAGGGTGTCCAGCACTGTAGTTTGCTGGTCGCTGAGTGAAGCTGGGTGCTGGCATTGAGATGGAGATCTCTGGGAGATTTTCACCATTTGATATTATGTGGAGCTCAGAGGTCTCTTGTTGACCAGTGCCCTGAAGTTGGCTCCTCCTCCTCAGAGGCACAGCACTGACTCCTGGCTGCAGCACCAAGAGCCTTTCATCCACAGGGCTCAGAATAAAAGGGAGAAAAAGTAGAAAGAAAGAATTACTAGAAATAGGGAAGGAAGGGAGGGAAGGAAGGGAGGGAAGAAGGGAGGGAGGGAGGGGGGAGAGAGAGAAAGAAAGGAGGGATGGAGGAGGGAAGGGAGGGGGGAGAGAGAGAGAAAGAAAGGAGGGATGAAGGAGGGAAGGAAGGAAGGAGGGAAGGAAGGAAGGAGGGAGGGAAGGAAAAAAGAAAGAAAAGATAAAGTAAAATAAAATAAAGTAAAATATAATAAAGTTATGAAAATAAATAATTATTAAGAAAAAAATTTTAAAAAAAACAACGGACAGATAGAACCCTAGGACAAATGGTGGAAGCAAAGCGATACAGACAAAATCTCATACAGCAGCATACACATACACACTTACAAAAAGAGGAAAAGGGGAAAAAAATCATAAATCTTGCTCTCAAAGTCCACCTCCTCAATTTGGGATGATTCGTTGTCTATTCATGTATTCCACAGATGCAGGGTACATCAAGTTGATTGTGGAGCTTTAATCCGCTGCTTCTGAGGCTGCTGGGAGAGATTTCTCTTTCTCTTCTTTGTTCTCACAGCTCCTGGGGTTCAACTTTGGATTTGACCCCGCCTCTGCGTTTGGTCGCTGGAGGGCGTCTGTTTTTCGCTTAGGACGGGGTTAAAGGAGCCGCTGATTCGGGGGCTCTGGCTCACTCAGGCCGGGGGAGGGAGGGTTACGGAGTGTGGGGTGAGCCTGCGGTGGCAGAGGCCGGCGTGACGTTGCACCAGCCTGAGGCGCGCCGTGCGTTCTCCCAGGGAAGTTGTCCCTGGATCCCGGGACCCTGGCAGTGGGCCACGGGCTGCAAAGCCTCCCCGGAAGGGGGGTGTGGATAGTGACCTGTGCTCGCAACAGGCTTCTTGGTGGCGGCAGCAACAGCCTTAGCGTCTCCTGCCCGTCTCTGGGGTCCACGCTTTTAGCCGCGGCTCGCGCCCGTCTCTGGAGCTCTTTTAAGCAGCGCTCTTAATCCCCTCTCCTCGTGCACCAGCAAACAGAGAGAAGAAAAAGTCTCTTGCCTCTTCAGCAGCTCCAGACTTTTCCCCGGACTCCCTCCCGGCTAGCTGTGGTGCACTAACCCCTTCAGGCTGTGTTCACGCAGCCAACCCCAGTCCTCTCCCTGTGCTCCAACCGAAGCCGGAGCCTCAGCTCGCAGCCCCGCCCACCCCGGCGAGTGAGCAGACAAGTCTCTCGGGCTGGTGAGTGCCGGTCGGCACCGACCCCTGTTGCTGCGCTCTCCTCCGCGGCTCCAAAGCTCCCCCCACTCCACCACCCGCAGTCTCCGCCCGCGAAGGGGCTTCCTAGTGTGTGGAAACCTTTCCTCCTTCACGGCTCCCTCCCACTGGTGCAGGTCCCGTCCCTATTCTTTTGTCTCTGTTTATTCTTTTTTCTTTTGCCCTACCCAGGTACGTGGCGGGTGTCTTGCCTTTTGGGAGGTCTGAGGTCTTCTGCCAGCGTTCAGTAGGTGTTCTGTAGGAGCTGTTCCATGTGTAGATGTATTTCTGGTGTACCTGTGGGGAGGAAGGTGATCTCCGCGTCTTACTCTTCCGCCATCTTCCCCTCGTCCCTCCAGCTGTATTTTTAATGTATGTCTTCAGCATTCTCAAAACACCTCATGCTTTAAAGATCTCCAGAACTCTGAGTTTAGGCAATCTGTAGCACTTCTGGTGAGAATTTCAGAGACCTCAGGCCATGGTGCCACTTGGTGCCTAGAACCTGTGAGTTATATTCTAGGGAGGAGTGTCCCATTTTTTCAATTTTATATCACTTATTCTGTATCTGGTATTCTACTGTAAGCTCTTTAAGTACCTTTGGCAAGCCATATCATCATCACCAGCCTCATCATCATAATTACTAATTGTGTAGTCCTTTATATTTTAAGAACACAGACCCCCACACATGTACACACACATGCACACACACAAAAATTGTTTCTCCTGTGAAATAGATTATTATGACCTTATTTTATAGATAAGGAATCTGAAACTCAAAAAAGGTTACATTGCTCGCCTGTAGGCACACAGGTAAGTGACAGAGCTGGAACTGGAGGCTTCTTCCCACCTCCTGCTAAACCCTCTTCCCTCTGTTTTCTGACATTTTCAGCTGCAGCCCTATGACCTCCTGAGATTGTCTTTCCACCCTTGGAAACTCCAGAGAAATTAGAAAAAAAAAATGTCCCCCAAAGTGGTATGCTACCAGCCTCTGCCAGGGATTTAGTGCAATTAAAGATAAGAAAGTAAAGAGTTATGGATTAAGACAAGTCTGAGCTTTCCTTGCATTTAGCCTTTTCCTAATTTGCAGGAATCACTAATTTGTGGAAACACCTGGCTCTACAGAACGCTGTGTATGTGTCATTAGTGCAACCTGAGAGATCATGGTGACTTTGTGAAACCTGTGTCTGGAGAAAAATCAGATCAAGTCTAAGGAAGGTTTTCATTCTTCCTTCAATTTATCATGACCAGTTAAATTTCAAATCGCAATAGAGAGATGATTAAAATTTCTAAAGAATTTTCTGTGCAGGTGCCATGATCTAGTGAAAGACAGAGGTTACCTAAGTGTGCAGAAAGAGGAAACAGAGGGGTGACTGGGAACCCAGAGTCTGAAAACAGTAGGGATTAGATGGAAATTTCACAGTGTCCTCAAAATCTGAAAATATACATGTCTTTTGATCCGGTGTTTCCACTTCTAGTAATACTTGAACACATCAGCAAAGGTATGGTTATAAGAATGTTCACTGAAGTATTATTTTCCGTAGCGAAAACAAACAAAAACCAAATCCATATTCATCAATAGGGGCATGCCACATCCATCATCCTGCGGAGTGCTAGGCAGCTGGTAGAAACTATGAGGTAGTATAACGAGTACTAAATGGGAAAAATGACTAAAATTGGTTAAGTGGGGCAAAAAGCCATTTGCAAAACAACGTGGTTAATATAAGACCACTTTTGCAAAAATATTAATGATCATCAAAATGGAAGAGGAATAAGTAAGGTTAGCACAGAGAAGAAAAACAAGTGGCAGTATGTGTGCTACACTGTGTCTCACTGTTATCATTGAGATGTGAGATTACAGAGAACTTGAATTTGGGGGGATATATTCATTCATTTCACAGGTATTTCTTAGAAGTCAGCTACATACCAGGTACTGTCTAGGTGCTGAGGATATTCATAGAACTTACATCTTAATTGGAGGAGATAGAAAATTAGCAAATGTATTAACATTTGAATTCTGGGTAAGCAAAGACTATTATTATTAACAATAAGAAGATTTTATTATTGAAGTATAGTTGATTTACAATGTTGTGTTAGTTTCAGGTGTACAGCAAAGTGGTCCAGTTGTACATACATATATATATTCTTTTTCAGATTCTTTTCTTTTATAGGTTATTACAAAATATTGAGTATAATTCCCTGTGCTATATAATAAGTCCTCGTTGGTTATCTATTTCATATATAGTAGTGTGTATCTGTTAATCTCAAACTCCTAATTTATCCTTCCCACCTTCTTGTTTTCTATGTCTGTGGGTCTATTTCTGTTTTGTAAATAAGTTCATTTGTATCATTTTTTAAGATTTCACTTAAGCAATATCATATGATATTTGTCTTTGGCTTACTTAGCATGATAACCTCTAGGTCCATTC
This sequence comes from Delphinus delphis, assembly GCF_949987515.2. Lineage (NCBI taxonomy): Eukaryota > Metazoa > Chordata > Mammalia > Artiodactyla > Delphinidae > Delphinus > Delphinus delphis. The sequence continues at coordinate 141,942,333 of NC_082683.1, read as the reverse complement.
ATATTGCTGAAAATAGCATTATTTAGTTCATTTTTATGGCTGAGTAATATTCCATTGTATATATGTGTGTATATATGTATATACACATGTACACATGTGTGTGTATATATGTATATGTGTGTGTGTGTATATATATATATATATATATATATATATATATATATATATATATACACACACACACACACCACATCTAATAAGAAAATATTTTTAAGATAGAAATATGAGAAGACCATTACCAAAGAAAAAGGGAGGCAGATCCTGTGAAGGTCAGTGGCCTTACTGGAGGTAAAAGTTTGGTAACCAAAACAAAGCTAATGGAAGCAACTCAACAAGTGGTTGATCTCCAAAATATACAAACAGCTCATGTGCTCAATATCAAAAAAGCAAACAACACAATCAAAAATGGGCAGAAGAGCTAAAGAAACATTTCTCCAAAGATATACAGATAGCTAAAAAGGACATGAAAAGAGGCTCAACGTCACTAATTATTAGAGAAAGGCAAATCAAAACTACAATGAGGTATCACCTCACACCAGTAAGAATAGCCATCATCAAAAAATCTACAAACAGTAAATGCTGGAGAGGGTGTGGAGAAAAGGGAACCCTCCTACACTGTTGGTGGGAATGTAAATTGGTGCATCCACTATGGAGAACAGTATGGAGGTTCCTTGAAAAACTAAAAATAGAGCTACCATATGATCCAGCAATCCCACTCCTGGGCATATATCTGGAGAAAACCATAATTCGAAAAAATACATGACCTCAGTGTTCATTGCAGCACTATTTACAATAGCCAAGACATGGAAGCAACCTAAATGTCCATCAACAGAGGAATGGATAAAGAAGATGTAGTACATATATTCAATGGAATATTACTCAGCCATAAAAAAGAATGAAATAATGCCATTTGCAGAAACATGGATGGACCTAGAGATTGTCATACTGAATGAAGTAAGTCAACAACAGAGGAAGACAAATATCATATGATTTCGCTTATATGTGGAATCTTAAAGAAATGGTACAAATGAACTTATTTACAAAACACAAATAGAGTCACAGATGTAGAAAACAAACTTATGCTTACCAAGGGGGAAGGGGGGGAGGGATAAATTGGGAGTTTGGGATTGACGTATACACACTACGATATATAAAACAGATAACTAATAAGAACCTACTGTGTAGCACAGGGAACTCTACTCAATACTTTGTAATGACCTATATGGGAAAAGAATCTAAAAAAGAGTGGATATATGTATATGTATAACTGATTCACTTTGCTGTACAGCAGAAACTAACACAACATTGTAAATCAACTATACCCACTAAAAATCAATTTAAAAAAATAATAGACCTAATTTTAGGTCCATAAGTTCAGACACTGCCTCCAGACTTCAGGCATGATTGAGCGGCTTGCTCAGATGGATGTCCTTTAAGTAAGTGATTATTTCTCATTACACACTTGTATGTGGGAGGAAATTGAATATAGTTGTTGATTCTTACACTTTTCAAAGACATTTATTTAAACAAAAATGTAGATTCTTAGCTGTTCCCTTTATAATATTAACCTTACTACGAAGATAAGCTCATCATAGAAAACAGTATATTAGTATTTGTTCTTTTTACACTTAGAAAATTATGAATCCTCAAATGTAACAGATTAATTCCTCTTTAATAAGATCACTAGTAAGGTGGGAATAAAAGATAGAAACGTTTAGTTTTCATCAATAATTACTGTTTTATTTTATTTCATTTTTTTAACATCTTTATTGGAGTATAATTGCTTTACAATGGTGTGTTAGTTTCTGCTTTATAACAAAGTGAATCAGCTATACATATACATATATCCCCATATCTCCTCCCTCTTGCATCTCCCTCCCACCCTCCCTATCCCACCCCTTTAGGTGGTCACAAAGTAATGAGCTGATCTCCCTGTGCTATGCGGCTGCTTCCCACTGGCTATCTATTTTACATTACATTTGGTAGTGTAAATATGTCCATGCCACTCCCTCACTTCATCCCAGCTTACCCTTCTCACTCCCCGTGTCCTAAAGTCCATTCTCTACGTCTGTGTCTATATTCCGGTCCTGCCCCTAGGTTCTTCTGAACCTTTTTTTTTTTAGATTCCATATATATGTGTTAGCATACAGTATTTGTTTTTCTCTTTCTGATTTAGTTCACTCTGTATGACAGACTGTAGGTTGATCCATCTCACTACACATAACTGAATTTCATTTCTTTTTATGGCTGAGTAATATTCCATTGTATATATGTGCCACATCTCCTTTATCCATTCATCTGTCGATGGACACTTAAGTTGCTTCCATGTCCTGGCTATTGTAAATAGAGCTGCAATGAACATTTTGGTACATGACTCTTTTTGAATTATAGTTTTCTCAGGCTTTATGCCCAGTAGTGGGATTGCTGGGTCATATGGTAGTTCTATTTGTAGTTTTTAAAGGAACCTCCATACTGTTCTCCATAGTGGCTGTATCAATTTACATTCCCAACAACAGTGCAAGAGGGTTCCCTTTTCTCCACACCCTCTCCAGCATTTTTTGTTTGTAGAGTTTTTGGTGATGGCCATTATGACTGGTGTGAGGTGATACCTCATTAGAGTTTTGATTTGCATTTCTCTAATGATTAGGGATGTTGAGCATCCTTTAATGTGTTTGTTGGCAATCTGTATATCTACTTTGGAGAAATGTCTATTTAGGTCTTCTGCCCATTTTTGGATTGGGTTATTTGTTTTTTTGATATTGACCTGCACTAACTGCTTGTAAATTTTGGAGATTAATCCTTTGTCACTTGCGTCGTTTGCAAATATTTTCTCCCATTCTGAGGGTTGTCTTTTGGTCTTATCGTTTCCTTTGCTGTGCAAAAGCTTTTAAGTTTCATTAGGTCCCATTTGTTTATTTTTGTTTTTATTTCCATTTTTCTAGGAGGTGAGTCAAAAAGATCTTCCTGTGATTTATGTCATAGAGTATTCTGCCTGTGTTTTCCTCTAAGAGTTTTATACTGTCTGGCCTTAAATTTAGGTCTTTAATCCATTTTGAGTTTATTTTTCTGTATGGTGTTAGGGAGTGTTCTAATTTCATTCTTTTACATGTAGCTGTCCAGTGGCACTTATTGAAAAGGCTGTCTTTTCTCCATTGTATATTCTTGCCTCCTTTATCAAAAATAAGGTGACCATATGTATGTGGGTATATCTCTGGGCTTTCTATCCTGTTCCATTGATCTATATTTCTGTTTTTGTGCCAGTATCATACTATCTTGATTACTGTAGCTTTGTAGTAGAGTCTGAAATCAGGGAGCCTGATTCCTCCAGCTCCATTTTTCTTTCTCAAGATTGCTATGGTTATTCAGGGTCTTTTGTGTTTCCATACAAACTGTGAAATATTTTTTCTAGTTCTGTGAAAAATGCCACAGTTGATAGGGATTGCATTGAATCTGTAGATAGCTTTGCGTAGTACAGTCATTTTCACAATGTTGATTCTTCCAATCCAAGAACATGGTATATTTCTCAATCTATTTGTATCATCTTTAATTTCTTTCAGCAGTGTCTTATAGTTTTCTGCATACAAATCTTTTGTCTCCTTAGGTAGGTTTATTCCAAGGTATTTTATTCTTTCTGTTGCAATGGTAAATGGGAGTGTTTCCTTAATTTCTCTTTCAGATTTTTCATCATTGGTGTATAGGAATGTGAGAGATTTCTGTGCATTAATTTTGTATCCTGCTACTTTACCAAATTCATTGATTAGCTCTAGTAGTTTTCTGGTAGCATCTTTAGGATTCTCTATGTATAGTATCATGTTATCTGCAAACAGTGACAGCTTTACTACTTCTTTTCCGATTTGTATTCCTTTTATTTCTTTTTCTTCTCTGATTGCTATGGCTAAAACTTCCAAAACTGTGTTAAATATTAGTGATGAGAGTGGACAACCTTGTCTTGTTCCTGATCTTAGAGGAAATGGTTTCAGTTTTTCACCATTGAGAATGAAGTTGGCTGTGGGTTTGTCATATATGGCCTTTATTATGTTGAGGTAAGTTCCCTCTACGCATACTTTCTGGAGGGTTTTTATCATAAATGGGTGTTGAATTTTGTCGAAAGCTTTTTCTCCATCTATTGAGATGATCATATGGTTTTTCTCCTTCATTTGTTAATTGATTGATTTACGTATATTGATTGATTTACGTATATTGAAGAATCCTTGCACTTCTGGGATAAACCCCACTTGATCATGGTGTATGATCCTTTTAATGTGCTGTTGGATTCTGTTTGCTAGTATTTTGTTGAGGATTTTTGCATCTATGTTCATCAGTGATATTGGCCTGTAGTTTTCTTTCTTTGTGACATCTTGGCTGGTTTTGGTATCAGGGTGATGGTGGCCTCGTAGAATGAGTTTGGGAGTGATCCTCCCTCTGCGATATTTTGGAAGACTTTGAGAAGGACAGGTATTAGCTGTTCTCTAAATGTTTGGTAGAATTCACCTGTGAAGCCATCTGGTCGTGGGCTTTTGTTTGTTGGAAGATTTTTAATCACAGTCTCAATTTCAGTGCTTGTGATTGGTCTGTTTATATTTTCTGTTTCTTCCTGGTTCAGTCTTGGAAGGTTGTGCTTTTCTAAGAATTTGTCCATTTCTTCCAGGTTGTCCATTTTATTGGCATAGAGTTGCTTGTAGTAATCTCTCATGATCCTTTGTATTTCTGCAGTGTCTGTTGTTATTTCTCCTTTTTCATTTCTAATTCTATTGATGTGAGTCTTCTCCCTTTTTTTCTTGATGAGTCTGGCTAATGGTTTTTCAATTTTGTTTATTTTCTCAGAGAACCAGCTTTTAGTTTTATTGACCTTTGCTGTTATTTTCTTTTCCCTTGCTGATTTTAATATTTTTTCTTTATATTTAATTTTTGATAGTTTGATTAATATTTGTCTTGGCGATTTCTCCTTGCAGTTATCCTGTATCGGACTCTCTGTGCTTCCTGGAGTTGATTATCTCCTTTCCCATATTATGGAATTTTTCAACTATAATCTCTTCTCAGTCCCTTTCTTTTTGTCGTCTTCTTCTGGGACCCCTATAATTTGAAATTTTGTGCATTTAATGTTGTCCCAGAGGTCTCTGTGCTGTTCTGACTTCTTTTCGTTCTTTTTTCTTTATTCTGCTCTGCCGTAGTTACTTCCACTATTTTTTTAAATTAATTAATTTATTTATTTATTTTTGGCTGTGTTGGGTCTTCGTTTCTGTGCAAGGGCTTTCTCTAGTTGCGGTAAGCAGGTGCGGGCCTCTCAGTATCATGGCCTCTCTTGTTGCAGAGCACAAGCTCCAAACGCACAGGCTTAGTAGTTGTGGCTCACAGGGCCAGGTGCTCCGCGGTATGTGGGATCTTCCCAGACCAGGGCTCGAACCCGTGCCCCCTGCATTGACAGGCAGATTCTCAACCACTGCGCCACCAGGGAAGCCCTATTTCCACTATTTTATCTTCCAGGTCACTTATCCGTTCTTCTGCCTCAGTTATTCTGCTATTGATTCCTTCTAGAGAATTTTAAATTTCATTTATTGTGTTATTCATCATTGTTTGCTCTTTAGTTCTTCTAGGTCCTTGTTAAATGTTTCTTGTATTTTCTCCATTCTATTTCCAAGATTTTGGATCATCTTTACTATCATTGTTCTGAATTTTCAGGTGGACTGCCTATTTCCTCTGCATTTGTTTGGTCTGATGGGTTTTTAACTTGCTCTTTCATCTGCTGTGTGCTTCTCTGTCTTCTCATTTTGGTTAACTTACTGTGTTCGGGGTCTCCTTTCGCAGGCTGCTGGTTCATAGTTCCTTTTGTTTATGGTGTCTGCCCTCAGTGCCTAAGGTTGGTTTTGTCGGTTGTGTAGGCTTCCTGGTGGAGGGGACTGGTGCCTGTGTTGTGGTGGATGAGGCTGGATCTTGTCTTTCTGGTGGGCAGGACTGCGTCCAGTGGTGTGTTTTGGGGTGCCTGTGACCTTATTTCGATTTTAGGCAGCTTCTCTGCTAATGGGTGGTTTTGTGTTCCTGTCTTGCTTGTTGTTTGGCATAGGGTGTCCAGCACTATAGCTTGCTGGTTGTTGAGTGGAGCTGGGTCTTAGCGTTGAGATGGAGATCTGTGGGAGAGCTTTCGCCGTCTGATATTATGTGGAGCTGGGATGTCTCTGGTGGACCAATGTCCTGAACTTGGCTCTCCCACCCAGTGGCACAGGCCTGACACCTGGCTGGAGCACCAAGACCCTGTCAGCCACATGGCTCAGAAGTACAGTGCTCCCAAAGTCCACCGTCTCAGTTTTGGGATAATTTGTTGTCTCTTCAGGTATTCCAGTGATGCAGGGAACATCAATTTGATTGTGCAGATTTTTTTTTTTTTTTTTTTTTTGTGGTACGCGGGCCTCTCACTGTTGTGGCCTCTCCTGTTGTGGAGCACAGGCTCTGGACGCGCAGGCTCAGCAGCCATGGCTCACGGGCCCAGCCGCTCCGCGGCATGTGGGATCTTCCCAGACCGGGGCACAAACCGGTGTCCCTTGCATCGGCAGGCAGACTCTCAACCACTGTGCCACCAGGGAAGCCCTGATTGTGCAGATTTAATCTGCTGCTCCTGAGGCTGCTGGGAGAAATTTCCCTTTCTCTTCTTTGTTCTCACAGCTCCTGGGTTTCAGCTTTGGATTGGCCCTGCCTCTGCATGTAGGTCACGTGAGGGCATCTGTTCTTCACTCAGACAGGATGGGGTTAAAGCAGCAGCTGATTAGGGGGTTCTGGCTCACTCAGGCTAGCGGGGAGGAAGGGGTACGTAATGTGGGGTGAGCCTGCAGCGGCTGAGGCCGGTGTGACATTGCAACAGCCTGAGGCACACTGTGTGTTCTTCCAGGGAAGTTGTCTCTCGATTAGGGGACCCTGGCAATGGCAGGTTGCACAGGCTCCCGGGAGGGTAGGTGTGGATAGTGACCTGTGCTTGCACACAGGCTTCTTGGTGGCTGCAGCAGCAGCCGTAGTGTCCCATGCCCGTCTCTGGTGTCTGCACGGATAGCTGCGGCTCGCGCCCATCTCTGGAGCTCATTTAGGCGGTGCTCTGAATCCATCTCCTCGTGCACCTCGAAACAATGGTCTCTTGCCTCTTAGGCATGTCCAGACTTTTTCCTGGACTCCCTCCCGGCTAGCTGTGGCGCATTAGCCTCCTTCAGGCTGTGTTCACACAGCCAGCCCCAGTCCTCTCCCTGGAATCCGACCTCCGAAGCCTGAGCCTCAGCTTCCAGCCCCCACCCACTCTAGTGGGTGAGCAGACAAGCCTCTTGGGCTGGTGAGTGCTGGTCGGCACCGATCCTCTGTGCGGGAATCTCTCTGCTTTGCCCTCTGCACCCCTGTTGCTGCACTCTCCTCCGTGGTTCCGAAGCTCCCCCTCCGCCCCCCGTCTCCACCAGTGAAGGGGCTTCCTAGTGTGTGGAAACTTTCCCTCCTTCACAGCTCCCTCCCAGAGGTGCAGGTCCCATCCCTATTCTTTTTTCTCTGTTTTTTCATTTTTCTTTTGCCCTACCAAGGTACGCAGGGAGTTTCTTGCCTTTTGGGAAGTCTGAGGTCTTCTGCCAGCATTCAGTCAGTGTTCTGTAGGAGTTGTTCCACGTGTATATGTATTTCTGATGTATTGTAGGGAGGAAGATGATCTCTACATCTTACTCCTCTGCAGTCTTGAAGATCTCCTACTGTTTTATTTTAAATAGCAAATTTCAGGGCTTCCCTGGTGGCGCAGTGGTTGAGAGTCCGCCTGCCGATGCAGGGGACACGGGTTTGTGCCCCGGTCTGGGAAGATCCCACATGCCGCGGAGCGGCTGGGCCCACGAGCCATGGCCGCTGAGCCTGTGCTCTGCAACGGGAGAGGCCACAACAGTGAGAGGCCTGCATACCACAAAAAAAAAATAAATAAATAAATAAAATAGCAAATTTCACACTGCTCAGGATTATCTGTACTGTAAACTAGAAGAATTTAATAACATGTTGGACAATGATTAACTGTATTGTTCAAGACCATATTAATCAGGTTTTCTCTTTGTGTTTCTGCACCATCTTTAAGCAGGCTGCAATTTTCCATCTTTAAAATTAAATTGAAACTGGTAGAGAAACAACTGAATCTCTTAACTGTTTATGTTAAAATATTATTTTGAAACTTTCTTGATAGTATTCATCAAGTTTCTACTCAGTGCCTTCTCTATGCCAGACACTAGATGTTTTATATACACCAACGAATGTAGTATAGACTCCAAACTCAAGAATGCTTAGTCTAATCAAAAAGACAGCTAGGTATATAGAATAAGAATATCAACAGTTGGAGGGTTTACTTATAAGTGCATTTGGAGTGATTCAGCATTTTTTTACCACTGACTGATACTGCCTATACTTTTCTAACCAGAGAGTCCCCCCAAAGCAGAATTAAACATTCAATAATTGCTTTTAGAGCTAAGTACAGTCATACACGGTCCCTTATGGGAACAGTAAGAATCTTCAGGCTGAATCACTATAAATTTAGTACTTCTTTCCCTGCAAGTTCCCTTTAAGTTGCCTCAGTGATTAAGGAATGCTTGATCTTGCCAGTTATGCATGCCACGAAGTTCTCATTTTTCCAGTTTGCTTTTTTCAGAACCAGACCCAGAAAACAAACAATTATTTCTTGCTAGGTCAATACAAGTGGGAAATAAAAGACCTTTATAAAATAAAGGTAGATCATCAAATGTGTGCATGTATGTGATTATGGATGGATGAGGAAGAGTTGGTCTGCCATGTGCCACCTTCTAAGGATATTTGAACAGTTTTCGTACACACACATACACACAAACATATCTATGACCATCCGAGTGCATGTATACATCATGTTGAAGTAGACGTACATACATATGCTCTCTTATAAATCAGATTTTCAGTATAAATATTTAGAACCCAACTTTGTCCGATCAAGCTGCTATAACAAAATACCACACACTGGGGATCTTATAAACAGCATTGATTTCTCACAGTTTTAGAGATTCAAGATCACAGTGCCAACATGACAGAGTGAGGACTCTTCCTGGTTTGTAGACAGAGCCTTCTTACTGTGTCCTCACATGGTGGAAGGGGTGAGGGATCTCTCTGGAACCTCTTTTGTAAGAGTGCTGATCTCATTCATGAAGGCTTCACTTCATGACTTAAGCACCTCCCTAAGGCCCCACCTCCTAATATAATCACCTTTGCAGTTAGTATTTCAACATATGAATTTTCAGGAGACACCAACGTTCAGACTGTAGCAGAAACCATCAGTTTCTGATCACATCCAAATTTTAAACAAAAAGCGACAGAGATAAAAATAAGACAAAACAAAGCAGTAGTTATTTGCTTGCCAGGTAAAAAGGAGCCCATTTCACTTAAAAATTGAGTTCTGTGGAGCTCCCTAATCCAAGAGCAGAAGTGCTAGCAATAGGGAATGGGGGAGTTGTTCCACGTTAGGAGATTATTCTAAGAGATATCCTAGATTATTAAATTCTAGTTGGTTACGAAAAAGATTATAAAGTTTCCCATGGGATGGGTCATTATTCTGTTTCAGGTCACTAAGGTGCAGATATAATTTTAAAGAGGTCAAAGAAAACAGTATGCACACGCTTAGCACTTGGCAATGTCTTTTTCTTCAACCTCAAACAAAGGCCACAATGATAACTATACAGTGATAGGCTCTTGCAGTTGAAGTGTATTACCCAGCCATCCTGCTAGGTGTGTGCTGTGAAGATGCCTGTTCCACAGCTGAGGAAATGGCAGCTCAGACAGGTTAACTTCACTAATTCCACAAACATTCATTGAGAAACTATTCCTTGGACTTAATCATTCTCCAATGGGCCTCAAAATGAACTTGCCAGGCCTTGTTTATTTGCTTTCCCTGGAATCAGAAACAAAGTATTTTATTGCTTATTTAGTAAATAGAGGATTCCTAAATGACCAGTGTGGGGTTGGAGTCAAAGTTCTTGCACACACCATTTCTGCTCTCTAAAATCTCTGTTTATATCCTGAGCAAACAGCATCACCTCTATGAGAACCAACCAGGTCACCTGGGTTCACACTCCAGGCTCTTTTACCCTGTCTTGCTGCTTCTCCTATGTCTTATTGCCTTCTCTACATTCAAATACTTCTTTAAATTACAGATTAAAAAAGAAACAGAGCTTTAAAAAGTTAGAGATTGCATTTTGATCAGAAGTTTCGATGACAGGATTTGTTTCCCAAAACAAGGGCATCTAGTACCTCTAATATAATTTGGTTAATAGAGTTTAAGCTCACAGATTCATTTTTAGAGTCATATCTATATAAAATGGAAGCTTCTTCCTCACAACTTGCCTAAGTACCTCAATTGTCAGACCTCTCATATTACAAAAGTCTACAATGTTCTTTTCAAAACCTCCAAATACAGTGATCGGAAGGTAAAGCACACAAAACATTGACTGTCCTGTTGGTGTCTCTGTCATTTCTCTGCGTGCATGTTCTAGGTGGGAGAGTTCAGAGCCCATGCTGCTGAGTGGACAGCCAACGTCACGGCCGAATTCAAGGAAACCAGGAGGCGGCTGAGTGTGGAGATTTACGACAAGTTCCAGCGTGCCACCTCCATAAAGCGGAAGCTCTCCGCAGAACTGGCTGGAAACCACAACCAGGAGCTGACTCCCTGTAGGAGGACCCTGTCAGTGAACCACCTCGCCAGCGAGAGGGATGTCTTGCCTCCCTTACTGAAAACTGAAAGTATCTATTTGAACGGATTGACGCCACACTGTGCAGGCGAGGAAATTGCTGTTATTGAGAACATTAAATAGCCCTCTCTTTGAAGAGCCCTAGGCATAGCCATAGGTGAGGACTTCTATATGCTCTTTTTGACTGTTGTCGGTAGCGTTTTTTAAATTGTGCATGAGCTCCAAAAAGGAAAAAAAAAAAAAAAATAGATACACCTATCATGGTCATCTACCATCAAGAGAATTTGAATTCTGAGCCAGCACTATCTTTTTGATGATTCTTGTTGAATGGTCCACTTTCTTTGACCAGTGGAATAAAACAAGCAATGTCTGATGCCTTTTTGTGCCCAGACTGTTTTCCTCTCTCTTTTCCAAATGTGCCAAAAGGCCTCAGAATGAATTATAATTGTTTCCGGTAATAATGTAGCTTTGAGGGATCAGTCCTTAACTTTTCAGGGTCTACCTAACTGAGCCTAGATTATGGACCATTTATGGATGACAACATTTCTTTTTGTAAATGGCAAGAAATTCTTTTATGCAGCCTTTTACCTAAGAAATTTTCTGTCAGTGCCTTATCTTACAAAGAAACAGAACCTCTCTAGCTAATGTGTGGTTTCTCCTTCCCCGCCCCACCCCTAGGCTCAACTCCGCAGTCCTTTACCCCACAACTCCTGTTTGAATACCATACCTTGCTGGAAACAGCGTGTAAAATGACCGGAGTGATGATGCCCGAAGAAGGACTAGATGCCAAATTAGATGGACATTGAAGCAACACTCAGAAACCCTAGCGTTAAAGGCACTGCAGAGAAATGAGGTGCAAAGACGGCCCCTCTGAGTATTTATTTGACTCAGGTACCAATGGTACATATATACAGTGTAATTATTACCAGGCCAGTAAAACTGACTGCTCTCAATCAGTCCCTTTTTTCCTGGCAGTATTTAAAATTTATCATTTTTGACTAACTATATATACATCTTTTAACAGTGGAAGAAGGAAAGCCATATATATATATATCCATATATATACATAAATGATCTGACAAAACTATGAAAATGGGTATTCTTGAAGGCGAATTTAGACAGTTGGTGTGAATTGCCATTTGGATGAAAAGAAGACAGTAAAACGATGTGTTACAAGCATTTGCTAATAAACATTGTACTGCCAGCATCTATTTGCTTTTTGATGTATGAAAAGCTCATATCATTTTCTTTCCTTGGGTAACTTCTGCCAGATGAGGGGCGGGAATGTAGGAGGCAGAGCTGGGCACAGTCCTGACCTTCTGTGGGTGTACCTCTGGAGTTGTGGCTGAGTGTGAGAGCAGAGTTGAAACTGGGATCACTGTGATTTTGCACATGGAAAAATGCAGATTGCAGGCATAATTCATCTCTGACATTAGAGAAAAAGCTGTTATAGCACAATTTAAATCTTGAGAGTTTTTTTTTTTTAAAGATAGAAAAGGCTGTTAATCCTCTTTAGTTTAATTTTATATCTTGCAACTCTTTGGATGTTTTCAAGATTCAGAAGAAATTCAGTAAAGGCACCTAGTAGATTGCTACTCTTTCTTTTATTTTCATACACAGATCTGCTGTACATTGTAAATATAATTTGTAAAATGCAGAAAGAAAATGATTTCCCTAAATATAATTGCAAAACATTACTTTTATTCTTGGGGGTCAGGGGGTGTATCTGAATAAGTGGCATTCAGATTAGGGTCTTAAAAAATAAACCCAGGATCTTAAAAAAAAAAAAACTTAATAGATGCTTATTTTCCAAAGTTTAAATTTAAGCTAGAAATGTAAATATTCAGTTAACTTGTTGAAGGTACTTTTATAAACTTAAAAAATTCTAACCAAAATTTTAGAAAGTCAGGCTCTTTTAGAAGGAAAGCTACACCCACTTCCTCAATAACTGTTCTGAAAGTTCATATGGTGGAATGCACCATGTATAAACTGTGAATTGTATTGACAAATAAAGTTTGTAATTAAAGTCGGCATTTTCTGAGTCTCCTGCTTGCTGCTGAGGATTTAGATCTGATTCTGGCTGTGCAGAACTCCAGAACTCCACTTATGCTGAGTTTTTGTGGCTCCTTTGTTCGCAGTATTCAAGAAATATTTTTGATGCAGTATTACTACCCTTGTTAAATACATGCAGATGTTCTTCTTGGTGGCTGTTAATCAAAAGTAAAACCCTGATATTTCACTTTTAAAATATGATATTTTAAAGAGCATATAAATTCAAGATGGTTTCTATTAAATTATATTATATCAATATCTTAAATCATTGTTAGGCCTTGTCTTGACACTGAAGTAATTGGAATGCCGAACATGGGCACCTGAATGTTTTTTGTAGGAAAAGTCAAACATCCTGGCAGTGTTGAAGCCTAAAGAAGGTAGTTGCCAACTAATCTTCTAAACCTCATACCCCCAATATTTGGACTACATACCTTGTCAGTATCTTACATAAATTTATTTATTCATTCCCAGGCACCTTGATACTCAGTAAATATCCTAAAACTGATCCCCAGCATTATCCTTAAGATAGATTGGGGAAAATCTAAGGAAACGTGTGTGTATTATATCAATTTTATTTTTTCAAGTTTCATTCTGTTTACTTCTTGTGGAGAGAATATTGACAAAGGTTTTGACATAGTTTATGAGTTTATTTTTTCAATGGACCAGTTTAAGAATGAGTAGTTTTGCCCTGAAGGATATTTGGGAAAATAAAAAGTACCAAACCCAGCAAGGATCAGGAACCTGTCTGATCTGGAATCTTAGACATGGATTCTAGACAAGGCTTTCTATCCACCTTACAACTAGTAAATTTAAAATGACTGTTTTGGAGTTCTATTAATTTATTACATAAATCTATGTACTTTGCTGCCATAGTTCATGTGACACTGCCTTTTTTTTCAATAATATTTCACTCTTGCAATACAGGAAAAAGTGAAACTTCTAAAGCCAAGAAGGAATTGAATAATTTGTCTTGGCCGTCAAAAAAAATGAGAGAAGGGTGTAAGGCTTGGTCTTTTTCTCAAATTCTAAGGAACATGACATAAAAGGAGGACTAAATCCCACCTCACTTTGTATAAAACAATCTGTAGAATTCATTGATTCTGAACGCCAAAAGTTCAGACTAATTTTACATTGAACACCAGAAAAAAATATTTAGACATTCTGAAGACTTGAGATAGCTATTTATGCCTAGGACTATTTTTGTTTTCCTTTAAAGAAAAATGTTTGCTGTTCTAGTAAAATCATAACTTATTTGTGGTTTGCATTCCTTATCAAAGTGTGAGTATAAATTTGCTTTTGTGTAAAGTAAAAGCTGTCTCTATTTGAATACTCGTAACTGCATTAAAATTAATATATGATTTTTGCTTCAGCATGACTTTACTTAAATGTTCTTTTCCAGAGAAACTTACTGGTCTTGCGCATGCTCATCTGTTGGTTCTGAGATGGTATGGAGTAACCTGGTTACTTTTGGTAGAAACTTTTGGCAGTAACTTACTGTGGCTATCTTAATAAGGGGGCATCTTCATAACTCCACGGGCCTCCTTCATCCCACCCCACCTCAAAGGATTATACAGCTTTTGTTTCACACATGGTACTTCCCCTCCCAGATCTCAGCTACCCCTTCCTAAAAGGCAGGGATTCGTTCCCATAACCAGGACTTTTGACTCTGCTCTTTTGTTTGACTCAACACCATTTGTTCACTAAGCCCCAGTTTATACTATTTCTAATATTCATAAAAACATTTGTTATTCTCCTAGGATTAGCATTATAAAATATGTTCACGGTGTTATGCTCGTCTCAGTTTACAGCTATGTTGTTTTCTTTTTATCTGTCATTCTTTTCCAAAGTACTTCTGTACATTCACCAAAGACTCGCTGCCTGGTCTTTATTCTTTTTCTTTTGCCCTCTCAGATTGGATTTCTCTCTGAGCTCCATCTTCATCTAGCTAACTCCAGTTGGATATCTCCATTTCTCGAAGGCACCTCAGCATAACTAAGACTCTCATTATCTTTCCCCAGATCTGGGCCTCCTTAGGTGTCACCTATTTCAGCAAATGGCATCACCGTCCATTTGGTTGGGCAAGTCATCTTTGATGTCATCATCTCTCCTTCCCCCATACCCACCTATCACCAAGACATATTGACTTGCACCCTGAATGTGTCTTGAGTTTATACAAAGTCATAACCTTTATCCAAGCCACCGCCATACTCCCCCTTCTATTAACTGCTTTTGTTTCATTCTCTGCTCCAGATGAAAGAGTGGTCTTTTTCATATGCAAATCTGATTATGTTACTGTCCAGTTCAAATCCACTAATTGTCCTTCATTTCTTTAGGAATAAGACCAGAATCCTTCAGATGGGCCTTCTTTTAGCCTCCCTTATACCATCCTCTCTGAGCTCATATTGTATCACTCTCTACCTCTCTGTATCCCAGCCCCAGTGGATTTGTCTTTTTCTATGAAGTTATGCCTGGAATGCTTGCTCTCTTTTTCCTCCTCAACTTTTTTTCACCTAACAAAATCCTCCTCATTCTTCATAACTCAGCTTACGTATCAATTTCTCTGATAAGCTTTCCCTGACTCCAATTCAGGTAACTTTATAATACACTCTATAAAACCCTGTTTATTTCCCTGTTTATGATTAGATTCATCACTATTCCTCTTGATCATCTATCTTTCCCACTAGAATCTAACTCATTTGTTTTCGCTCACTAAAGTACTTTTATTTCCAAATACTAGCAAAGTACATATAGTAGGTGCTCAAAAAATACATGATGAATAACTGAATGGAGATAAAAACAGGGACTTAACTATTGTAACCATCTGCAGTATAAATATCCCACATTTTCTCAGCTCTGCAAACATTTATCTGTCCTCTTCTACTGGCTTAGTAGTAAATGGGATACAAATATTTCTCTTATTAACTGACAGGCTGGTACTAGTTACTCATTGTATATAAAAAAATCAAAACCAATTCTTCAACTAAGGAGACTTGCAGTTTGTCATTATACACTCTTACTTGTTCTAAACAAGGGTTTCATTATTTTCACTTTCAAATTTTGGCTTCCCATAGATACTATCAAAGCTTTTCAATTATAATTTAATCCTGAAAATTTGTTTAGAAATTAAGTGTAAATCATATTTGCTAATACTAGGAAATGGGTGCCTTTTATTAGTAGAAAGCTAAATGCACATTATCCTTGCCAAATGAAATTCAGCTTTTTCATGCTTAAATTTATAAGCAGTCTGGGAAGAAATCCATTATTGGGTACATCTTGAACTGTATCCAACTGAGAGTATTAGTCACTTACATGGTATAATTTTGAAATCAACTCATAGAGTAAACATTAGTTTGTATCCCATTGATGCCTGACTTTCGTAGATGGTATCTCTTTCTACACTATACAATTAAGAAAGAGTAGTGTGTAGACAATTTTTATCATACTACCTATTTTGTTTAAAAAACATTTTAGACTTTTAAATGTTATTGATATTAGACTATGTTTTCGGAGTTTTATTAAAAATTCTAAATGAGCATTAGTAAGTGGTAATATCTGGTGCAGACTCAAATTTTATCATTACCCAAGTATTTTAGAGATGGAAAGATAGCATCAGATACTATTAGGATATCTATCTAACCCATTTTGTTTCTCAGGTGCAACAATTAAGAGTTTATGCATGCATTGAGAAAGTTTAATATTGCCAAGGTCTAGATATATGCAAACTGATTAGCCAAGTGTATGAATCTCTTCAGTGATTACCTTGTATGCACAAAGAAAATATTACTCTGTTCATGGTTTACCAAGTCAGCATTTTTCAAGAGCTTTTAATGTGCCAATCACTAGAAATACTAAGCCAATTAAATGTCTGCTTTCTAGGAGATGGCAGGACATGGACATGCAGCACAGATGGAGGGAATGTCTCGGTGGAGAGGAGCCCTGGACAAAAAGGCTCTTGCCTGTTTATGGTCCTGGAAGGCTGAGGCAGAAGGGAAGGGAGAAGAGCTAGCAGTGGAGAGTTACTGAGTCAGAGTGAAGAAAAGTACCTCAGTTGAGGCCCCAATAAGGAGGCCTCTGAATAAGAGGTGCCTGAATCTGAGTGACTACAACTCTCTGCAGAAGATTCCAGTGCTCTGGCTATGGGAAGGGCAGCTTCCACGACAACTGCCAGACAAAACCATGAAATCGCCTATGCTGGGGGCTGAAAGATCACACATAGCATTTTGGCCTGGAGCCAGACTCCTCAGAAAGAACTGTGATCCCTTTAGGAGTATTTTGCATTTGGCAGTAGGAAAGTCATTTCAAACCTTAAAATAGGGAGCGTTGTGAATAGATGTGTACTTCTAGAACTATCACTCTGGCAAAAGTGTGGAATAGATGCTGAGGGGAATGACATGAGAAGTATGGCAGGAAGTCCCTGAGAGAGAGATTTGGGTCTGAACCACAGGAGGGCACTGGGTAGATGTGGGCTAGGAGGAAGGGGGAGAAGGTTTTGAATTGAAGGCACCTGCTGGGTCACCGAAATGAAAACCCTCCATGGACACTTAGAATACTCAAATGAGTTCAGGTCAGGGACCCTGGGAAGAAAAATGAATGTGGGAATCACTGACGTTAGAAGTCTGCACGTTGAAAATGAGAAGTTGATGTCACCAGTCAATACTGATAAATAAAATTCCCCTTCTAAATATTAACCCGGTTTTAAATGTTACGTAGATTAGGTGTATTTCGATGCAAGTCAGAACAATCCTCTCATATGAGTTAAATAAGAAGATCTGAGAACATTTTCAACCTAAATGTTAATCAAGCATTACTTGTGGGCTGGTATTCTAGTAATTACTGTGTACGTTTTCTTTGTGGTAAACAATTTTTATCAGCAAAGCATATATATATATATATATATATATATACACATATATATATATTTATATAAATATATTTTAGCCTCCATTTATTTTAGCCCTGCTTACACTACTTAATTTGGTTCTGTTAATTTTAACGTATGTTCCCGGGACATCTTCTCTTCTTGGAAAGGAGAAGTATAACTAAGTTGTCCATTAAAATAGAAAAACAGAAACGAAAACATACATGACAACTCTAGTGGACACCGTTGCTATTAGGGGCCAGTGGCCCCATCCCCAGCTGCTCTGAGTTTTGGATGATCCAGTTCACAGCCACCTGCTTCTCTAGAAAGCAACCCTATGCAGATTAGAAGACACCTCAACCTTTTGCAGCTCCAGCCCTTCCCCAATATGGGTGACCCACAGCCAGTAATTGACACGGGGATAACAAAACACTGACATCTTAGCCCTAGGTGGCACTTAACTCTGTGCTGCAACTTACACTCCAGAGCTCTCTGTGGAGCCAGGCTGAGGCCAGATTCCAGCTGAGACCACATCCTTGCTTAGCACCTTCCTCCATTCTCTCCCATTTTCCTCACTCCCTTTCTCCTGAGTGCAAGTCTCCAAATATCACGTGCACCCAAATCCTTGCCTCAGGTTCTTTTTTGAAGACAACTATAGATGTTACATATTGGAGTAGAAGGTAAAGGCAGGATGGGGAGAAATAATTTTTTTAATACAGAGATGATAACTCTGAGCACTTATTCCACTTCTGTTTTCTAGGCAGCCACATTGAAAAGTGAAACATTTATCAGTAAACCAATGACTTGTTTCCCATTGTCCATGATAAGCAAGTGTATCCACATCTCATGAAAACAAAGTCTTTCCAGCACTGAGTTCTAAAAATAGACATTTTATATGGGCCTTCATATAGGTAACACAGAGAGATGCAGGAGAAACAGAACACAACATTCAAACCAAAAAAGTTGTAGTGGTTTCTACGACTGTTTTCATATTGGTTCTAGATATAAGATAATGGAATATCACCAATTTTAGTTTAGTGAAAGCATTTCTTCTGCATGAGTCAAAATTATATGATTCAAGTGCACATCTTTCTGATACCTGTCTTGGTAACATTTTGAATTTCCACAGCAGTGTTTTACAAATTTCAGTGTCTCTAAGAATAACCAGAAAGTTGGATTAAAGGGCAATTTTCTGAGTCCCATCACTAGGGAAGCTTGTAAAGTAGGTCTAAAGTGAAGCCCAGAAAATTGCACTTTCATACGTATGCTCATTGTTCAGAATTCACACTTTGAGAAACTAATGTAGAAGACTGTAGAAATGGTTTCCCAAATTTTTATTTCAGCACAGTTTTTAATAAGCATTGGATAGCAGAAACTTCATGGTGTTATTCTCTGATAATTTGACCAAAATACTGGCATGTGTCATTGTAAATTGAGTATGGATTGATAAACTTTATAGATTGAATATGCAGATGAAGGTACAGAATTTCATTGAGAACAATGAAGTCAGCCAAGTTTGACATAGCCCACATGGAGGCTGGCCATAAGATAATCCTCTGTGGAGGTGTGCTCAGGAAAAAGCAATGAATATATTTACAATTCATGTAGGAATTTTTAAAATCTTCCTTATTAATAGTTTATAATTAATAGTGAACTTTTCCCTAGAGCCAGTTTCAGCTTCATGTTTTATCACTTTTCTGCATCCCATTTGGAACATTTTTTTAGGATTCTGAAAAGGACAGTTATAAAATAGCAACATAAGACACACAGGGAGACTCAGAGAAGATGGCGGAAGAGTAAGACGCGGAGATCACCTTCCTACCACAGATACATCAGAAATACATCTACACGTGAAACAACTCCTACAGAACACCTACTGAACACTGGCAGAAGACCTCAGACCTCCCAAAAGGCAAGAAACTCCCCACGTACCTGGGTAGGGCAAAAGAAAAAAGAATAAACAGAGACAAAAGAATAGGGACGGGACCTGCACCAGAGGGAGGGAGCCGTGAAGGAGGAAAGGTTTCCACACACGAGGAAGCCCCTTCGCGGTCAGAGACTGCGGGTGGCGGAGGGGGGAAGCTTCGGTGCCGCGGAGCAAAGTGCAGCAACAGGGTTGCAGAGGGCAAAGCGGACAGATTCCCGCACAGAGGATCGGTGCCGACCAGCACTCACCAGCCCGAGAGGCTTGTCTGCTCACCCGCAGGGGCGGGCGGGGTTGGGAGCTGAGGCTCAGGCTTCGGAGGTCGGAGAGGACTGGGGTTGGCTGCGTGAACACACCCTGAAGGGGGCTAGTGTGCCACGGCTAACCGGGAGGGAGTCCGGGAAAAAGTCTGGAGCTGCCGAAGAGACAAGAGACTTTTTCTTCCCTCTGTTTCCCGGTGCGCGAGGAGAGGGGATTCACGCCGCTTAAAGGAGCTTCAGAGACGGGCACGAGCCACGGCTATCAGCGCGGACCCCAGAGACAGGCATGAGACACTAAGGCTGCTGCTGCCCTCACCAAGAAGCCTGTGAGCGAGCACAGGTCACACTCCACACCTCCCCTCCCGGGAGCCTGTGCAGCCCGCCACTGCCAGGGTCCTGTGATCCAGGGACAGCTTCCCCAGGAGAATGCACGGCGCGCCTCAGGCTGCTGCAACGTCCCGCCAGCCTCTGCCGCCGCAGGCTCGCCCCACATCCGTACCCCTCCCTCCCCCGGCCTGAGTGAGCCAGAGCCCCCGAATCAGCTGCTCCTTTAACCGCGTCCTGTCTGAGTGAAGAACAGATGCCCTCAATCGACCTACACCCTCAATTGACCTACACGCAGAGGCGGGGCCAGATCCAAAGCTGAACCCCGGGAGCTGGGCGAACAAAGAAGAGAAAGGGAAATCTCTCACAGCAGCCTCAGAAGCAGCAGATTAAAGCTCCACAATCAACTTGATGTACCCTGCATCTGTGGAATACCTGAATAGACAACGAGTCATCCCAAATTGAGGAGGTGGACTTTGAGAGCAAGATATATTATTTTTTCCTCTTTTCCTCTTTTTGTGAGTGTGTATGTGTATGCTTCTGTGTGAGATTCTGTCTGTACAGCTTTGCTTTCACCATTTGTCCTAGGGTTCTGTCTGTCCTTTTTTTTTTTTTTACTTAAAAATTTCTTTTCTTAATAATTTTTATTTTAATAACTTTATTTTTTCTTACTTT
The DNA here is from genome assembly GCF_949987515.2 of Delphinus delphis. Classification (NCBI taxonomy): domain Eukaryota; kingdom Metazoa; phylum Chordata; class Mammalia; order Artiodactyla; family Delphinidae; genus Delphinus; species Delphinus delphis. The sequence continues at coordinate 141,921,540 of NC_082683.1, read as the reverse complement.
ATTTTATCCTATTTCTTTCTTTCTTTCTTCTTCTCCCTTTTATTCTGAGCCATGTGGATGAAAGGCTCTTGATGCTCCAGCCAGGGGTCAGGGCTGTGCATCTGAGGTGGGAGAGCCAAGTTCAGGACACTGGTGCACAAGAGACCTCCCAGCTCCACGTAATATCAAACGGCGAAAATCTCCCAGAGATCTCCATCTCAACACCAAGACACAGCTTCACTCAACGACCAGCAAGCTACAGTGCTGGACAACCTATGCCAAACAACTAGCAAGACAGGAACACAGCCCCATCCATTAGCAGAGAGGCTGCCTAAAATCATAATAAGGCCACAGACACCCCAAAACACACCACCAGACGTGGACCTGCCCACCAGAAAGACAAGATCCAGCCTCATCCACCAGAATACAGGCACTACTACCCTCCACCAGGAAGCCTACACAACCCACAAAACCAACCTTAGCCACTGCGGACACACACCAAAAACAATGGGAAATACGAACCTGCAGCCTGCGAAAAGGAGACCCCAAACACAGTAAGATAAGCAAAATGAGAAAACAGAAAAACACACAGCAGATGGAGCAAAGTAAAAAGCCACCAAACCTAACAAATGAAGAGGAAATAGGCAGTCTACCTGAAAAATTATTCAGAATACTGATAGTAAAGATGATCAGAAATCTTGGAAAGAGAAAAGAGAAAATGCAAGAAACATTTAACAAGGACCTAGAAGAACTAAACAGGAAACAAGCAATGATGAACAACACAATAAATGAAATTAAAAATACTCTAGAAGGGATCAATAGCAGAATAACTGAGGCAGAAGAAGGAATAAGTGACCTGGAAGATAAAATAGTGGAAATAAGTACTGCAGAGCAGAATAAAGAAAAAAGACTGAAAAGAACTGAGGACAGTCTCAGAGACCTCTGGGACAACATTAAACACACCAACATTCGAATTATAGGGGTCCCAGAAGAAGAAAAGAAAAAGAAAGGGACTGAGAAAATATTTGAAGAGATTATAGTTGAAAACCTCCCTAATATGGGAAATAGTTAATCAAGTCCAGGAAGCACAGAGAGTCCCATACAGGATAAATCCAAGGAGAAACATGCCAAGACACATATTAATCAAACTATCAAAAATTAAGTACAAAGAAAACATATTAAAAGCAGCAAGGGAAAAGCAAGAAATCACATACAAGGGAATCCCCATAAGGTTAACAGCTGATCTTTCAGCAGAAACTCTGCAAGCCAGAAGGGAGTGGCAGGACATATTTAAAGTGATGAAGGAGAAAAACCTACAACCAAGATTACTCTACCCAGCAAGGATCTCATTCGGATTTGATGGAGAAATTAAAACCTTTACAGATAAGAAAAAGCTGAGAGAGTTCAGCACCATAAAACCAGCTTTACAACAAATGCTAAAGGAACTTCTCTAGGCAAGACACACAAGAGAAGGAAAAGACCTACAGTAACAAACCTAAAACAATTAAGAAAATGGGAATAGGAACATACATATCGATAATTACCTTAAATGTAAATGGATTAAATGCTCCCACCAAAAGACACAGACTGGTTGAATGGATACAAAAACAAAACCCGTATGTATGCTGTCTACAAGAGACCCACTTCAGACCTAGAGACAGACCTAGAGACTGAAAGTGAGGGGATGGAAAAAGATATTCCATGAAAATGGAAATCAAAACAAAGCTGGAGTAGCAATTCTCATATAAGACAAAATAGACTTTAAAATAAAGAATATTACAAGAAACAAAGAAAGACACTACATACGATCAAGGCATTAATCCAAGAAGAAGATACAACAATTGTAAATATTTGTGCACCCAACATAGGAGCACCTCAATACATAAGGCAAATACTAACAGCCATAAAAGGGGAAATTGACAGTAACACATTCATAGTAGGGGACTTTAACACCCAACTTTCACCAATGGACAGATCATCCAAAATGAAAATAAATAAGGAAACACAAACTTTAAATGATACATTAAACAAGATGGACTTAAATGATATTTATAGGACATTCCATTCAAAAACAACAGAATACACATTTTTCTCAAGTGCTCATGGAACATTCTCCAGGATAGATCATATCTTGGGTCACAAATCAAGCCTTCGTAAATTTAAGAAAATTGAAATCGTATCAAGTATCTCTTCCGACCACAACGCTATGAGACTAGATATCAATTACAGGAAAAAAATCTGTAAAAAATACAAACACATGGAGGCTAAACAATACACTACTTAATAACCAAGTGATCACTGAAGAAATCAAAGAGGAACTCAAAAAATACCTAGAAACAAATGACAATGGAGACACAACAACCCAAAACCTATGGGATACAGCAAAAGCAGTTGTAAGAGGAAAGTTTATAGCAGTACAATCCTACCTTAAGAAACAGGAAACATCTGAAATAAACCTAACCTTGGACCTAAAGCAATTAGAGAAAGAAGAACAAAAACCCCTAAAAGTTAGCAGAAGGAAAGAAATCATAAAGATCAGATCAGCAATATTGAAAAAGAAATGAAGGAAATGATAGCAAAGATCAATAAAACTAAAAGCTGGTTCTTTGAGAAGGTAAACAAAATTGACAAACCATTAGCCAGACTCATCAAGAAAAAAAAAGGGAGAAGACTCAAATCAATAGAATTAGAAATGAAAAAGAATTAACAACAGACACTGCAGAAATACAAAGGATCCTGAGAGATTACTACAGGCAACACTATGACAATAAATTGGACAACCTGGAAGAAATGGACAAATTTGTACAAATGCACAACCTGCCAAGACTGAACCAGGAAGAAATAGAAAATATGAACAGTCCAATCACAAGCACTGAAATTGAAACTGTGATTAAAAATCTTTCAACAAAGAAAAGCCCAGGACCAGATGGCTTTACAGGCAAATTCTATTAAACATTTAGAGAAGACCTAACACCTATCCTTCTCAAACTCTCCCAAAATATAGCAGAGGGTGGAACACTCCCAAACTCATTCTACGAGGCCACCATCACCTTGATACCAAAACCAGACAAATATGTAACAAAGAAAGAAAACTACAGGCCAATATCACTGATGAACATAGATGCAAAAATCCTCAACAAAATACTAGCAAACACAATCCAACCGCACATTAAAAGGATCATACCCCATGATCAAGTGGGGTTTATTCCAGGAATGAAAGGATTCTTCGATATACACAAATCAATCAACGTGATACACCATATTAACAAATTGAAGGAGAAAAACCATATGATCATCTCAATAGATGCAGAGAAAGCTTTCTACAAAATTCAACACCCATTTATGATAAAAACCCTGCAAAAAGTAGGCATAGAGGGAACTTTCCTCAACATAATAAAGGCCATATATGACAAACTCACAGCCAACATCGTCCTCAATGGTGAAAAACTGAAACCATTTCCACTAAGATCAGGAACAAGACAAGGTTGCCTACTGTCTTCACTATTATTCAACATGGGTTTGGAAGTTTTAGCCCCAGCAATCAGAGAGGAAAAAGAAATAAAAGGAATCCAAATCAGAAAAGAAGACGTAAAGCTGTTACTGTTTGCAGATGACATGATAGTATACATAGAGAATCCTAAAGATGCTACCAGAAAACTACTAGAGCTAATCAATGAATTTGGTAAAGTAGCAGGATACAAAATTAATGCACAGAAATCTCTTGCATTCCTATACACTCATGATGAAAAATCTGAGAGTGAAATTAAGAAAACACTCCCATTTACCATTGCAACAAAAAGAATAAAATATCTAGGAATAAACCTACCTAAGGAGACAAAAGACCTGTATGCAGAAAATTGTAAGACACTGATGACAGAAATTAAAGATGATAGAAATAGATGGAGAGATATACCGTGTTCCCGGATTGGAAGAATCAACATTGTGAAAATGACTGTACTACCCAAAGCAATCTACAGATTCAATGCAATCCCTATCAAACTACCACTGGCATTTCTCACAGAACTAGAACAAAAAATTTCACGTTTTGTATGGAAACACAAAAGACCCCGAATAGCCAAAGCAATCTTGAGAACGAAAAATGGAGCTGGAGGATTCAGGCTCCCTGGCTTCAGACTATACTACAAAGCTACAGTAATCAAGACAGTATGGTACTGGCACAAAAAAAGAAAGATCAATGGAACAGGATAGAAAGCCCAGAGATAAACCCACACACATATGGTCACCTTATCTTTGATAAAGGAGGCAAGAATATACAGTGGAGAAAAGACAGCCTCTTCAATAAGTGGTGCTGGGAAAACTGCACAGGTACATATAAAAGAATGAAATTAGAACACTCCCTAACACCATACACAAAACTAAACTCAAAATGGATTAAAGGCCTAAATATAAGGCCAGAAACTATCAAACTCTTAGAGGAAAACACAGGCAGAACGCTCTATGACATAAATCACAGCAAGATCCTTTTTGACCCACCTCCTAGAGAAATGGAAATAAAAACAAAAATAAACAAATGGGACCTAATGAAACTTAAATGCTTTTGCACAGCAAAGGAAACCATAAACAAGACCAAATGACAACCCTCAGAATGGGAGAAAATATTTGCAAATGAAGCAACTGACAAAGGATTAATCTCCAAAATTTACAAGCAGCTCATGCAGCTCAATACCAAAAAAACAAACAACCCAATCCAAAAATGGGCAGAAGACCTAAATTTCTCCAAAGTAGATATACAGATTGCCAACAAACACATGATAGAATGCTCAACAGCATTAATCATTAGAGAAATGCAAATCAAAACTACAATGAGATATCATCTCACACCAGTCAGAATGGCCATCATCAAAAAATCTAGAAACAATAAATGCTGGAGAGGGTGTGGAGAAAAGGGAACCTTCTTGCACTGTTGGTGGGAATGTAAATTGATACAGCCACTATGGAGAACAGTATGGAGGTTCCTTAAAAAACTACAAATAGAACTACCATACGACCCAGCAATCCCACTACTGGGCATATACCCTGAGAAAACCATAATTCAAAAAGAGTCATGTACCAAAATGTTCATTGCAGCTCTATTTACAATAGCCAGGACATGGAAGCAACCTAAGTGTCCATCAACAGATGAAGGGATAAAGAAGATGAGGCACATATATACAATGGAATATTAGTCATAAAAAGAAACGAAATTGAGTTGTTTGAATTGAGGTGGATGGACCTAGAGTCTGTCATACAGAGTGAAGTAAGTCAGAAAGAGAAAAACAAATACCGTATGCTAACACACGTATACGGAATCTAAGAAGAAAAAAAAAAAAGGTCATGAAGAACCTGGGGTAAGATGGGAATAAATATTATAGACCTACCAGAGAACGGACTTGAGGATATGGGGAGGGGGAAGGGTAAGCTGTGACAAAGTGAGAGTGTGGCATGGACATATATACACTACCAAACGTAAAATAGATATCTAGTGGGAAGCTGCCGCATAGCACAGGGAGATCAGTTCAGTGGTTTGTGACCACCTAGCGGGGTTTGATAGGGAGGGTGGGAGGGAGGGAGACGCAAGAGGGAAGAGATATGGGAACATATGTATATGTATAACTGATTCACTTCTTTATAAAGCAGAAACTAACCCACCATTGTGAAGCAATTATACTCCAATAAAGATGTTAAAAATAAATAAATAAAAATGGGGAAAAAAAAAGACAGAATTATCAGATGTGTTGAAGTGATATAGCTGTGGTATAGGCTGGAGAGATTTAAAGTTTTTCTCTTAGCGTCAACAGAGTTTTAAAAGTGAAGCAAGCTTGGTAAGCCAGTCATAAAATAGCTAAATTAGTGAAGTTCAACCACGTATTAACTGTGATTGAGGGAGAGAGATTAACAACTAAATACAACAAGTTAGAAAAATAAAACAATATGGCGTCTAATTGATCAGAGTTTCTCAACTTCTCTGCTCTTGATATTTTAGACTGAATGCTTCTTTGTTGTGCGAGCTATTCTGTACATTGTAGGATGTTTGGCAGCATCAGTGGCCTCTGCCCATGAGATACCAGTAGTATCCCCAAAATTTTGACAACCAAAAATGTCCTTGAACATTGCCATATTGTTACCAAACCAAACTTGGGTCCACTCTCTCGGTTGTAGTGAAGGAAAGTGCAGCCTTTATTACAAGGCCAAGTAAGGAGTACGGTGGGGCAAATGCTCAGAAGACCTGAACTCTCCAATGGCTTTCAGGGAAGGGTTTTTAAAGACAGGGTGAGGTAGAGGGTTACAGGTACATGATCAGCTAGTGGACATTCTTCTGATTGGTTAGTGGTGAGGTAATTGGAGTCAACATTATCAACCTTCTGGTTCCAACCATTCTGGGGTCTACTTGCTTGTGGTCAGCATGCAGTTAACTTCTTCCACCTGCTGGGTATTTCAGTATCTGCAAAATAGCTCAAGGATATGGCTGAGAATATTATCTATAGCCCCTGGGAAGGAACTAAAAGTCCTTGACTTTGTTTAATGGCTAAACTATTATTATTTTGTCTTGCTTGACTGTTTTCCTACATTTTCTCATTTGTCTCATTTCAGGGAAGGCCTAGGAGGCTAAAGTTTTTCTACAAACAAGAGGCAGGTGGAAGACTTGCGGGGGGGGGGGGTCTGTCCTGGAAAGGTTCCATAGGTTCCTACCCAGTTACAGGGTGTCCCCTTGGGGCAAAATTACTCCTAATTGAGAATCACTGAACTACACAGTTGTATATATTATAGTAAGGAGTTTAGTAACATCAACCAAGAGGAAAAGAAATACTCTAGCAAGAGAAATAGGTGGACAGCTAATTAAATATATGCAGTTGAGAGATACAAACTAAGGAAAACTGGTTCAGACTGAAAATTTGTTCAAGCCAAAAGAGTGAAACCAATGAATGAAGGGAGCTAGCCAAGTTGCCTGTAATTCCTTCTGAGTCTACTTGACTCAAGTGCTAAACAGAGAGTTCCCTTGTTAGGTTTAGATTAAGCGGAATTAAAACCATTTTGACATTGTGGTCTGAAATTCTCACATTGCCCATCCATGGGCAGCCATTATAACCAAGGGAAGTGGTCAGATAAGTGGTAAGCAGTTCCATCTGCTGTGCTTGCCAAAGCCTGCATAAGCTAGGTCTGCATTTTGGAGGTTAGTAGCCTGGGACTAAGCCTTTCTCAAAACGCTTTTCCCCCAAGAGTCATGTAAATCCTCTTTGAACATTTCCTCCACATGTTGTCTAAGGAAGTCCACTGCAGTGGTGTAGACTCCCTTGTAAAGGTCTTACTCTCATCTGAATCCCAGTAGCAATTTCCTTCAGCAAAACAAGGATCTTTGAGTTTCAGTGTAGGAATTAAAAAATGCATTTCCTACTCATGTGTGAATGCTCTCCCCATGGCAGAGCTGAATTTTAAAGGTTTAACATTTGCAGTTTGCTAATTTCTTATGATCAGCTATGGAACATGACCAACGTTACAACAAGGGACTCTAATTTTTGTGAATTATTTTGGCAATGGCTCTTAGCAGAAAGATATCTATTTAATCAGATCCTGATAAACTTCTGCCAATTAAGTGTTGCAATGCCCTCTGCACAGGAAATGCACCAAAGAACAGAGATTTGGAATGCTTTGACTTCTGTGCTCTACTTAGCCAAGTGCATCTGGGCTTTTCCAAATTTCTCTTCATTGACTGCTCTGAAAATGTTACCTAATTAGGTGGATCTGATCTCTTGTTAATGTGACTGTGAAGAATCAGGCTCTATGTCAACCTTCCCCAAAATATTTAGCGAAACACTACCCTTCAGGATTTTCAGGGAAAAAAAGAATATTTTGTGGTCAAAAAATTGGGGATACACTGTATAGTATATCCTGTTCCTTACAGATCCACAAATAACATCAGCAAGCTGAAGGCTTTGGAAAATCCTGTAGTAACAAATCAGTATTAATTACCTCCAAATGTAGCTACTTAAAACAGATGTTTATTATCTCACAAAGTTTTAAAAGATCAGGAGTCCTGGAATGACTTAGCTGGGTGGTCTGGCTCAGGGTCTTTTGTGAGGTTGAAGTCAAGCTGTTGGCCAGGGCTGCAGTCATATGAAGGCTTGACTGGGGCAGGGAGATCTATGTCAAAGATGACTCACTCACATGGCTGTTGGCAGAAGGTCTCAGGACTTTACCATGTATACCTCTCCACACCACTTCTGAGTGTCCTCCTGACATGGCAGCTTTTCCCACAGAATGAAAAAGAGAGAGCAAGCAGGAAGCTACAGTACTTTTTATGAGCTGGTTTTTGAAATCATACATGGTCACTTCCATTTTTATTCTATAGGTTAGAAGTGAATCACTAAGTCAAGCTAACATGCTAAGAAAAGGGAATTAGGGAGCACTTTGAAGGGAGCATCAAAGAATTCTTTGGTTATTAGAGATATAGGTTAGACTGGTTCTCCATACGTGAAGTACATTCCATCTTGATGCACAATTAAGTATGCCTTTATTACATTACATAAATATGCCTTTATTACATGCCTATATATATGTGGTATATAATATGTCTATATGGTATATGGTAATATATGCAAATACTTTATTAGCAGAAAATATTTTTCACATGAACAATATTTCTAACAAGAAATGGGTATCAATTGCCCTGTGAGAGTTGGACGACATTAGTACGCGTCTTAAGTGAAAACCCTGACAAATCTATTGTAGATCCAAATAGTAGTATATGTTACAGGTGAATATGTGACAATGGCTTTTGAGAGAAAAAAATCAAGAATGATTAGCCTAATTTTTGTTTGGGTGTATTTGCTCACATGCAAAGCATACTAATGATGACAATGCAAATGTCCCTAATTGCCAAAGAGTTGTCCTCTATTCCATGGGCACAGTCCAGTGTTCCTCACCAGTCATTTTAAAGATGTTTGCTTGAAATAATTAACAAATGACGTGAGAGAATGTAGATAGCTCAATAAAAAACCACAAGTTGTAACTGGACTGGATAAGAGAGAAACATTAGTTTTATGTATTCCTTATGCTTTATTTTAAAGAATCTATAAATTTATCACCCCATATCCTAATGTATCTAATGCACTACATCATACCACAAATTAAAACAGATTGTTCCAAGATCTCACAACTCAGCATGCCAGAATCTCAGAACCCCATATTAATGCCATTCTCATTTATCTGAAAACAGATAAAACTCGCTTTTGCTGGATGTCACACATTAAGTTCTAAAGCAAATATTTTAAAGAATCAGATCTACTGATTCATGTAAGTACATAATATCACTTTTGAAATAACACGTACAAGTTTTGAATTGGAATTTCATTAAGATATGTACAAAAAAATTCAAGATATAAAATGGTGTATGCCTCCAGAGTTATAAAGACACTGGCTAGATTTGGGGGAGGTAAGATCTCATTCATCTCAAGGTTCACAGAAGACCTCATGGAAGAACAAGTTTTGACATTAAGAATAAGTGAAAATCTTTGGAGTCTTTTCACTTCTCCCCCTTACCTCTCCCCCCACTTCCATAGGTCATCATGTCAGATTGTTTCTATCCCCTAACAATATATGTGTCACAGTTAGGGAACCCCAGGAATCAGATATAGCCCCCAAATAGGGCTAGATATGCAAGACATTTATTTGGGGGGAAATACTTGTGTTAGTTTCCTAGGACTCCCATAATGACGTATCACAAACTGGGTGGCTTAAAACAACATATTCATTGTCTCACAGTTCTGAAGGCTAGAAGTCTGAAATCAAGGCATTGGTAAGGCCATGCTTCCTCCAAGGCCTTCAGGGGAGAACCCTTCCTCATCTCTTCCTGCTTTGGGTAGCCCCAGTGTTTCCTTAGCTTGTGGTATCATAACTCCAATCCCTGCTTCTGTCTTTATGTGACTTTCTTCCCTCTTTGTCTTCCAAATTTCCCTCTTCTTATAAGGACAGCAGTCTTATTGGATTAAGGACCCACCCTAATGACCTCATCCTAACTTGATTATATCTTCAAAGACCCAATTTCAAAATAAGATCATATTTACAGGTACCAGGGGTTAGAACTCCAACATATCTTTTGAGGGGACACCATTCAACCTATAACAACACTTAGGAAATATAAATGGAGAGGGAGCAGGAGTGTTCAAAGAGTGTCTTCTGATTTCAATGTGAGTCTGATACCTATGAAAGGAGGAAGGAAGGACAAATTGGGTAGGAGGAAATTCAAATCACAATACAGTTTTTAAAAAGTTCTGGCCACGCTGATGGGGAATTCCCAAAGTTTGCTATTAAAAAATCCCACCTCAGGCAGAAATGACCTTGTTCTAGTAACCCCACTAAATACAGATATTGGCTGGGAATATTTGTAGGAGTAGGAAACCCTGGACCATTGCTACCATTGGAGGAATCCACTTCAGGCAGGAATGGTCTGGTCCTAATATCCCTATTGTCTTCAGCTCCTGGTTGGGAGCAGCCCTACAAAAGCAAAGCCTTGAGTGAACTAGGTGGTAGATCCAAAAATGTGTAAACTAGAAGCTGCCAATCAGCTATACACTGTGCAGCAGGTTTTCTTGAAGTGAGATCCGAATGGGGCACCTCCATGACAGACACAGGTAGTTTACAAACCCTGCGGGGAAAACTGGGCGAGTGGGAAAGTGGGCAAGAGGACAAGCACCAGTAAAGGTATCAAATGGTTCCTTGTTCCTTGGTTTTGTCCAGATCTTCACTGACTTATTGAATTGAATGTAGTTAATATGGTGACAAGAATTTGTGTTCTCATTCTTAGAAAATCCAGACTCTTCCACTTTTATTTTGACCTGCCTTAGTCCTGATCCCATATAGACTCTTGTCTTGACATCTATGATCCAAAATGTATTTGTGACAAAGGTAATAATTTGATATGAAGGAAAAAAGTGAGTGAGAAAGTTTTAAAGATAACTGTGGCTAGATCATGGACACCTTAAGACTGTGGTTCTTGGACTTTCATTCTGTTTACAAATTGTTATGGAATATTTATTATGGTTTCAGTGAAAAGGAGTCCTTTCACTACAGGCAAGAAATCATAACTGCTCCTCACTGTGGAAGTAAAAGTACAAATGATGTCTACTCTTTTTTAAAAGAATACTAAATATGAAGAAAATATAAATATTTTCATTACCTACTGTTTTTTAAAGTGCATCTGGGTGAAAATCTCTGTGTGTTATTTGTAGAGTTTTGCTTCTGGTGCCAAAAATCATTTCTCCAGGTAAACATATTCTATTCGATCTCACTGCCCAGTTGCAAGAAAGGAATTGTTTACCTTTCAGATCTTAAGGGAGTAGATTATTAGAAAAGGAAAAAAAAAAAAAAAACAACTATACAAGTCAGGACTGACCCAGAGGCAGGAAAGTTTCTGGAATATCCCAGGGATGATGCTGGCCATAAGCCAAATATACCAGGAAACCTTCCTTTACCTTTTAAACAAATCTGTATGTCTAATGACTCTGAAACTAGATTAGGTGTAATCATGTCAAATGGGTTGGTATAATTACAGCATATCCAATTACATCTATTCGGAAGCAGTATTTCTTTCTTTGATCAATTAAAGTTACTAAGGGGAGACTTTAATTAGTGCCAGCCCTCTGAGAATGAAGACTATGAAGATTAATATAGCCTGGAGTATTAGGGATTTCACAAGTCTCATTTGCAGAGACTCATTTGCAAGAAGTCTCAAATGTAATTTCAAAAGAGATATAAATATTACCCAGTATTTAAAAATCCTTCTCACTTCTGGGATATTGTCCTGAGGAAGTAAGTTTAGGCAGGAAAAAAATCTATAAATTCGAAGATGTTTTAGAAGTGTTGATTATACAACTAGATTCCCCAGTTATATCATTAGATCACAAGAACTGATGGGGTCACACTGTTAGTAAGAACTTGAAGTTCTTGGGTCTTTTTCTCACCTTCTGGCAAATGCTCTTCCCCCAGGTATTCCTAGGCATCCCCATAAGTGTCTCCCATATGCCCACAAGCAAGTCTCCTGGGGAGCATCATTCTTGCTTTGTGTCTCCCCCCAGGCACTGCCTCTCCCATCAGCTGTTGCCTCTACTGCTCTTATGAAACACTCCACCTGAGAAATCTGTGACTCTTCCATTGCTTAAGCTCGGCCACTGATGGTGGCAAAATGAAGAGTATCCCAAAGCAATTTTGCTTCATGACCTCAATAGTACTCAATTCAATACTGAGAAATTGAATTTTTAAAAAATTATGTTAGTTTCTACTTACAGCCCTTTACCTCCCATACATAGAAATGAGTCCATATGGCTGAACTGCGTTAGGATTTTGAGTGGCAGCTGCCATGCTGAACTGAAAATCAGTATTCCTTTCTGATCCTGGTGTATTGTTGCTATGCTAAAATCATCACGCTGTCCCTCTTTTCCAGGTTCCCATCCAGACAGGCTTCTGTTGGGCATGGGATATGAGTTAGCAAGACATGGCTAGATCTATCTGAATTTCAATTGAGGCTCAAATTTAAATCTTTGCTACATTTCCATTATCAAAAAACTAGAAACAAAGTGAATTCTCAGTAGATTATAAAATGAAAAATTCAGTCAAATGTGAATATTATAAATGCTAAATATTAAAGCACTGCAAATATATGGGGAGATATGGAAATGTATAGACTCTAATGTTAGGTATAAAAAATTACTTAGCAATCCCATTTTATATACCCAAAGATTATAGTAATAAGCATATGTGAAAAAACAAGCCATACAAAAGCATATATAGTGCATTGTACATATGTATTATATATATTGTACATGTATATTATATTATACTATATTATACTATACTATATATATAAGAAAAATTATGCACTTCTCAAAATTATTGTGTGGAGCAGAGAGAAACGTACAGTAACCCACCGACACTTGAACAGTTGACTAAAGTTCAGTAAGATCCCAAGAGAAAGGGAGGGCAGAAAGAAATGGTCTCAGAGCCTGGAAAGTAATTCCGGTCCAGAGAATGGGGGGCGCAGTGGCCAAGGTGGGAGACCACACTGGGGTATGACCCTGGGGCAGCTGAAATCTTGACTCATGGAAGGAGGGTGCCAGGGGTACATTAGTTCCCTTTTGCTTTTGCTTTGGGTTGACTCGAGCTTCAATATTTGTTTCTTCCTAGAGTGTCGTTATGAAGTGTCCAGGGGCTTTATTCAGCAGCTAAAGCAAACTTATAAAACTACATTGATTTTTGTGCTTGCTCTGAACTCATTTAAACTCTCAGAGCTTCTCAATTCTTTAACTCTTCTCCCTGAAAACACCTGTATGCTCATATGCTCAGCTGTACAGCATATGGCAATTATGCAATTATATTTAATAAACAACATTAGAGTAAACCACAAAGGTATGACTTAAGTCACAATCTCCAGTGAATGTTCAGATAGGAAAAGTAAGAGAAAAATCCCTAAGCGTACTTCTGATTAACTGCAACAACTTATCTTCGTTCATGGATTTTCAGGGTTACAAGACTTCCTAAAATCTTTTCGAAAATCTAGGGAGAAACCTAAAGCTGGTCCAAGGCTGTTGAACGGAAAAGTTGGTAAGCTAAAAATAAGTATAGCAATTACGTGTTAGTGACCCCATCTTCAAGTGAAAGAGATGTGCTTATCAGAATGCCCTGGAGTCAGCCTTAAGATCTGAGTATACTTAGTAGTGACTCCTCAAACCCTGTCTAAGAACAGAGTCAAAAGACTGCTTGCATTTCCTGTGTGTAAGCCATTGATCGCTGGGAATAAGAGATATTTCTATTCGAGGTATATACAAAGAGGAAAGGAAAAAAAGATCTTAGACAACAGTGGTCTGCTGATATATATCCTGTGATGGCCTGAGATAGGAATATCTTCCAATCCTCTCATAGAAAACATATTTTTCTCTACTTGGGAGTTCATGTATCATTTTTATAATACATATTTTCTTAGGGTGTGGAATTATTGTACCTTGAAGACGGGTACTTTTTTGTTTTGTTTTACTCTGTTCATCTACAGTGCACAGTGGCTTAAGCTTTTACATGTGGAAAGTACGTTTGTGGGGCGCAGGGAAGAGAGGGAGGCAGGCAGGTGGAGGAAGTACAGGAGGGAGGGAGGAGCAGACTTTTGAAAAGTAACGCGGCAGGAGAAGGTTGTGACGCAAGTTTGTAATTTTGTTATACTTAAGAGGCTTTGGAAGGGGTCTGCACCGTGTTGTCCTCAAGTGCCTGCCAGGTTTAGTATTTTCTCAGAAACTCCAGTTTACAAATGAGCATCAGATTCTACAGGTCAGGTTCCTTGGTAAGCCATACCTGGGTGAAGGCTATCTTGCCTCTCTTCACCCAGGACTACATTCTATCATTAGAATAGCTACCATCATATTCATAACAGCCATTTAATGCTTAAAATATACCAGGAGAACCACATACCAAAGTCAGATCTGTCAGTCTCCACAGCAGCTGGTTTTCCCACTATGTAAGCTATATCCTAGGAAGCCCTATTGCCTAGAGTCACAGGGCTGCCGTGGTAAGTTACAGTCTCAGTGGGTGCCAGCAATACTTTTCTTACAAAAATGCCTCAGAGGAACTACCCTGGAGAAAACACCCAGCTCCTTTCTGAGCCAAGATTCCTTCTATGTTAGCATACTGTGTACTACCTGACATTGGAGGGTAGCTCTGGCTTTTCCAGATATGTAAGGACCACTCAACACAGACCATGTGGCTTTACTGCCACTTTCTAATCCTGCCCTAGGTCAAGGAAGAAGCCCAATTTTCAAGTCAGCCTTGAACTCTGAGATCATCTTTTCTTTTAATCCCAGATCCATCTCATCACCTATCATCAGCTGGGGTATCAGACATAGTAGTAACCAGGATGTGTATCTGGGGAGCAGCAAGGTGTGATCTTCCTCCTGCAAACTCATCATCACCCACAACCCAGCTTCCAACTCACCCCCCAAACAGAAATACACTCTGGCAAATATATTGGAGGCCAGAATAGGTAGACCCTTGAATTTCTGTAAAAAAAAAAAAAAAAAAAAAAAAAGACTGAGCTTTCTCCTCAAATTAAAAGGTGGTTGAAGTGATATCTAAATTATATAGCAGTTTCTTCTTTGCTCTATTTTTGTCCAAACTCTTTATTTTGTGCAGGTACAAGGCATATCTGTGGTGGCTCGGCAAGCTGACACCTATACAGCTTTTGACTGATGATTGTTTCTGAACAGTAAAGAGCTGGGAGAGGCTTCTGACCTAGGAAGTATTTTGACTGCTTGAAGGAGTCAAATATAATAGCAGGTTGTCACAATTTTAAGACCCAGAATGGAGGCTAGCACATGTTCTGGCCCTTTGCACACAATAAACCAACCCCCAGGCCTTTTAACTGGCCAAAGATAATCTGTTATCTTCTTATGTGGATCTAGTCAAAGATAATTAAGGTAATCATTTCTGAACCAGACTCTGTATGATATGCTTGACATCTTGGTCTTTAAACGATGTTTATTAAATTGAAATTGATGTATATTAAATTAGAAAGTTACTATTTCTTTTAATCTAGGAAATCTGTCTAGTGATAGTCTTTGCTGGAATTTGTCACATGGGATATTGGCACAGAAAAATGGGTACTTAAGTTAAACTTAAGAAGAATGATTCATGGTGGAATGGAAAGTGTCCCAGTCTTGGTTCTAGTCTTAATCCTGCCACTGCCTATGTGATGACAAGCAAGGTGAGCTTCAGTTTCCCCATCCTGCAAATACAGGGCTGTGATTGACTAATCCCTTTAAGATTAAAATTTCTGATATTATAATGCTTTCAAGGTCAAGGTGCCTTCTTTTGTAAACTCCTGAGTCATTAAGATCTACCTTTCATGATGAGAATTAGAAATGCAAATGGAAAAGAACCAAAGGCAGACCAATTCAGCCATTCAGAGATGAAAAGTAGCATGGACTCCTATCACCCATGGAAGGAATGAGTGCTTAGTTCATCCTGACATCAGAGAACTCAGTTATTTTCATTTCCAACCTTATTTCAGGCCAGCAAGATCCTTCCATTCAAGGCTGTGAGAGAAAAATCCAGGGCACTCTGATCATTAATATTTGGGACAAAAGGTGTCATGACTTTTGTTCTATTTTGAGTGGCATTCCATTCAGTAGAAATTGTAAACATGTTTGACATGTCTTAGTTGTCACTTTCCTATAGAAGAGCTTTAGAAAGCATGCTGGCATGCTGCCAAGTGGGACATTTGTTCCTCTAATTTCCCATACAGTAGCTATTTATCTGTCTCCAAGGCAATTCTAACCATAGTGTCTCAGAAGCAGATTAGAAGTTTAGAGTCAAGAAAGACCACAGGCCCTACTGGACCCAAGTAATCAAATGGTTGTCAGAGAATAAATATGAGTGAAAACCAAACAGATGGAAGATTTTTAACAACTACTGAATAGAGGTGAAGTGACTAGTTACCTCTTAATTATTAAAATATATTTTTTCAAGAGTATACATACTAAGCTACACGTTGTTTAACCTCGATAGTGAGGCATTTGCTTTTCTTACAGTAATTATTACATGAAAGTTGCTTGAATTTTGAAACCTTGCATTTCCAGCAGATACCAGTCTCAGCAATTACACTAAGGAGGGATAACAATTTTGTAGAAAATGCATTTTGATTGTCATTTTCCCCATGTTTTAATTTATACTCAAATTTAAATTATGTTCCAAAAATATTGAGGAAGCTCACATGTAACAGAAGAATCAGATTATAGCCAAAACTCAAATTTACACAGTTTTCACAGTGAGTTGGCAGACATATACAATCTTACTCCTTTGACCAATTGCAAAAATTTGTGAATAGGCTGCCTGGAAAGATTGGGACATGTTAGACTTATTTGTTTCCCTCTGTACCCAGAGAGAGGCAGTAAATTTTATTGGGCACTTATGTATTAGGCACTATCAGAGGCTTTATGAATATTGACATTTAAGCATCCTGAGAATTCAAGAAGGTGGATTTTATTTTTCTCCTTTTGCATATAAAGAAACTATGTCTCTTAGTCACCCTAATTAATTTACTTAAGGTAATATACATAATAAATGAAAGAACTGAGATTCTATCCCAGTGCCCTTGGACTGTAAGATGTGTGCTCCTTTCACTACCCGCTGTGTTTCAAACAAAATATAGTTTGAGCATTGGTTGAGATAAGAATCAACTTTATGCCCACTAACTACCCATAGGCTAATAAGAATTGTATTTCACTAAGGAGGTTGAGGAAGAAAAAAGCCATGGTATTCAGTAAGTAGAACATCCTTGTGGAGCCTTAGGAATGATAGCTGCTGGGAACTGAGCCAGAGAAGAAGCAGAAAGAACACGTTTCTTTGGGGATCCATGGAAAGTGAACAAATATAAGGAGACAATGAAAATGCAGACGGTTGGTACAGCCAGAAGAGCTGAGCCTCATTATTTGTACATTTTGAAGTGGTACATTTTAAAGGTGTAAACTTTGTACCTTCGAGAGGTTAATCTGGCTCCATGAGTTCACACTGCTTATCTACATTGCATTAGCTTCTTGTGACTTCTCGGTTAATGGCTTTCCCCCATTTATCTACTGGAGTTTTAGTGTTTCTACTTACTGTATAAGTAATCTCTATGTTAGAATCGTTCAACTTTTCTCTGCTAAAAAGAAAAGAATTGTATTTCTCCATTTTTATTCCGTATTAATTTTGTGTATGCATATATATTATATATTTATCTGAAATTTAGACTTTTTAAGTATCGCAATCTGGAAGAAGAAATGTAGAGCAAAGCATTAATGAGATGCTTTTTTTTTTAAGGTCTGGTCCTTCCCTGGTTCTATTATGATGTCAATTTTCCAGTTTTCTGTAACTGATCCTGTCATAGGTTGTCCTCAATTCCTCCTTATTACACTGATATATGTGACTTCAAACTCAGCCTTCCGATCGCCTTGGAGCCAATCTATTTTTGCATATCCAAGTACTCTGACTCATCCAGAAGCCAAGCGTATTTTGTGAACCAAGCTAAATGTGACTTTTTGGGAGCTAGAATTGCAGATACCTCCAAGTGGTCCATGTCCAGGATTGCTATGTGCCACCACTGGCAACTGCATGGGATTCTTTGGAGGAAAGCACATCGGTTTCCATGGGTGTAGTAGGAGGTCAATATCATCATTTTGTTCCCTGGGATTATACTCAGTGACCACTGTAGGTGGCACCTGTAGCAACCTTAAGTGAAGTGTAAGTTTTAGGACAAGTTGTGGGTAGTATGTTTGGGGTAGGGGAATGTATGCAGAAGACAGGAGCTCCCTTTCTCATGACTCATTTTTAGCATTTTTTTCTCTTTTTTAAAATTTTTATTTTATTGAAGTCCAGTTGATTTACAATGTTGTGTTAGTTTCTGGTATACAGCAAAGTGATTCAGTCATACATATACATAATAGTTTGCATCTGCTAATCCCAAACTCCTGATCCATCCCTCCCGCTCTCCCTCTCCTCCCTGGCAACCATAAGTCTGTTGTCTATGCTCATGACTCATTTTTCTTTTTACAAATAAGGCCTTCAGTTAAGGAAGAATGTACTGCAAACTCTGATTAAAGAAAGACTTAAGAATAAATAGCCATCCTGGAGTTCCTCCAAAGGAGGGTAGTTTCTGAAGAACAGAGAGACTTTGTTAATGAGGTTCTCGCCATGGGGTGGACCCCAGTTTGGGCTCAGTAGACAATGTTTGATATTTAATGGTATTTTGGCCATCGTTGTTTTCTTAATATAGCACTTCAAGGAGAAAGGAAATCAATTTTATACACATGACCTGTCTGAATGTATGATTATAACTTAATTAAAGACCATTCAGTTACACATTCATTAGAGACTCAAAATGAACTATTAAACTCTGATACCAGTATTACATTCTTCTCTCACCTTAATGTATTTACAAATAATCGTTTATTTCCTGCATCTTGGAGCACCTCAGAAGTCTTATGGTTAGCATGTGTGCAGACATCCAGATTTCCAGACAAATTCTCTTTCCAAATTATGTTTAGCTTGAGGTCTGCATCTGGGAAGTGAGCAGGCTACTACTGGCACCTTGTTTCCTCTTTAACTTGTTTTACAGTTACTCTCTCCAAAGGTGTCTGGATACTTAAGGGTTATCACTAGTGGATATTTTCTGCCCTGCCGGGTGTCCTGCAGTCGGGTTAGAGTGCCTCCTCACAGAAACTGCCTGATGTTAGGGAAGCTTTAACCACTCTGTTTACAAGTTTAAGCTTAAAAGGTCTCAAGGAGTGTGAATTTTTAAAAACTTGCTGTAAGTCAATGTATAAACAAAATTCTAATAATTAGATTTCTTCTTGTTTATTCCAAAGGTTATACCTGAAAACTCTGAATTACTAGTTACAGTTAACTCTAGGCTAGGTTCCGTTGGGCCTAAGAGGGTTACTTTGGTAATACACTATTTATTCAGAAAATGTCAGAACAATTAAGAATACAGTAAAACAAGTATATTTTTAAATATACAGCAGTGAGTTAAGAAATATTCCGGAAATTACTCTTCTCTAATGACTTATTAAACAAATAAATAAAAAAGCTTACAAACCTATAATATACGACTTTTCTTTGTTGCTTGTATGAAAAAGTCAGCTGCAAGGCAACTGGGAATATTTTATAATTGCTTTAATGCAATTTTGTGGGAGCTATCCATTATTTTGTCTGTTCTGCAACTTTCCCACCCTTCCTCTCATGACAGCACCCCAACTTTCTTTGGAGAAATATTCCTCCCCCATTCCAAGTGATTGTGTTTGTGCCTCCAATCAGAATATTCCATCGATGTGGCCATGTTACACAATGCTGGCCATCATGACTGGCTTCCTGTTACATGTGCCTCTCCAAAATTCCTTTATGCTGGAAGAAATTTGTAGACCATGTCTGTCTTTCTCAACGTGTAATTATGAACTCTCTACTCAGCGCTAGGCTCTTCCAAAGACAGTCATACCAGCCACCACAGACATAGAGATTTTTATGGCTTTGAAGGCTCAGATAATTCCTAATGCTGGACACTGAAACACTCCACTGAAGTGCTGTGGTAATAGAACCTCACGGTTCTTGTACCATTATGTAACTTTTCAATCTTCTGCTTACATCTCATGTTGTATCCCTCCCACATTTGCCAGGTTTTGGTAACCGGTATCCTCTACCAGTGAATCCAAAGTTGGATCCACAGCATGCTCTAAGCTAGCTGTACAAATCAAGGGGATACATTTTCACTTGGTAGAAAAAGGAAAAAATAATCTCAAAATTACTTAATTGAAACATGTTTGCCACAAACCTTCTCTTCCCCTCCAGAGAGGACTGATTTCTTAACGAATTGATAAATCTGTTGAAACTGGGTGAAAAAACTAACCACAAAATTGATATCAGACTTTTGAAAGTTGATTAATTTCCTGAACTCACACATAACACGAAACAAGTCAAATTCTCTGTACACCCTTACCGGGTCATGTAACCGCTGACTTGCAATAATTCAGCCTTTACAATGTGCCTCTAGCATTTAGAGGACCATCCCATTTTATGCCGAGGCAATTCTTGATTCCGTACACCAAAAGGCAAGGAGCCAGGGAGTCATAGTGAAAGTTAAAGTTCACTCTTGGCTCAGTTCTGGAGTCACTGTTGTGCCTGGGATGCTACAGACACTAGACTTGGGGTCCAACTTCCACGTAGTACCTCCAAAAAATAACCAGTATAAAGCTGTGCCTTCTGTTCAGTCTCAGCTAAGTGTTGCATTCAGAGGAAGTATACATCCAAATGTCCAAAATGAATGTAAAGCAATTTAAATCTTATGTGACAGGGAAAGGAGAGGAATTTCATGTCATGCCATTCAGCAAAACCACATAAATTCACCCACTTCCTCAAGGGTCTTTTTATCACAGTATGACATCCACCACCCCCCATGCCTACAATTCTTTCTCTCTCCCAACTATCCTAATTTCTCCCAATACATTTCTTCCTCTCTCTCTGCTTCTCCTACCTTATTTTCTTTTTTTTTTCTTCCAATGGTTCCCTGCCCTTCCTAATAAAATACACTGCAGACTTTTTAAGGTTTTGTATTAGCAGAGGTCCACTCAAGAGAAAAAAACAAGAGCAAAAAGAATTTAAATTGTTAACTAGGAAAAAAATGAAAGGGTAAAAAGAGAACTTTAGGATATTGTAGAGATAGCAACCACAAAAATTCACTCTTCCTCCAGCACTGACATAGAAAAGGGATCATGGTGGAATTATTAACATTTAGAAACCCAGGGAAGGAGCTCCATGCAGTTGAAACTCTGACCTCTGAGGAGGAAGTGCTGGTTGGCAGGTGCTAGAGTTTAATGACCAGTTCTGCAGGCCTCGAGAAAACTGAAAACCGCGTTCAGCTACTGCTCTAGGAAGGAACTCCCTCTTTGAAATAAGGGATTTTGCTGCAGTGACTCTCACAGAAATGGCAAGCAGAGAAACAGCTCACAGGAAGCAGATGGGAAGGAGCAAGTCTCTTCCATCTTGTTATCCAATTGTATAATCTACCTCTGGCGCCCTCTATTGGACAGAGCTTAGCAGAGAGCCATCTGGCAAAGCCAAAATGGAGTTCACAGAAGCCCATGCCCAGCATCACAAAACAGATTACACAAGTGTGTATTTTTTTTTTTTTTTTTTTTTTTTTTTTGCGGTATGCGGGCCTCTCACTGTTGTGGCCTCTCCCGTTGCGGACCACAGGCTCCGGACGCACAGGCTCAGCGGCCATGGCTCACGGGCCCAGCCGCTCCACGGCACGTGGGATCTTCCCGGACCGGGGCACGAACCCGTGTCCCCTGCATCCGCAGGCGGACTCTCAACCACTGTGCCACCAGGGAAGCCCACAAGTGTGTATTTGAAGTTGGGAGCAGTAATGTAATAATTGGAAGAGTCTGCCCCTTTGGCTACTTAACATCCACGCAGGGTCTCCTACATATATTTCTACTTTCGTACAACAAAATATGCTGTTTCCACCTAAGATGATGCAACTATCCTCACAAATGAAGACATTATCACCCCCTCTCCAAAAAGGAGTTACAAAGTCTAATAACCAGTGTATACACCTTGGGGCTATATATATTACTCCTTAAATTCAGTCACAATCATGTCCAAATATTCTGTTACTTAAAGACTAAATAGTAAAGCTAACCTCCAACAAGACTTGTATAAATTAATGATGAAGGAGAAGAAAACAGTTAATCTGTACAAACACATAAACACACAAAGATATATATATATATATATATATATATATATATATATATAATACACACAGTAAAGCAAAGAAGAAAATATGCATGTTGGCTACTATTTTTAATTTTGTAACTGGTCAAAAGCCACAGAAGATATATATGTAACTTTCTTCTTGCAATACCCATTCCATATTTTTTTGTTTGTTTTGGCTTATTTGGTCAAGGTTATTTACCTGGTTAGGGCTCTCAAATTCATTCCTGAAGGATCTGAATCCTTAGTGAGTTTGTCTTTTGTTGTTGTTGCAGTAATTTTCCATTAACTTTTATTTCTGTAGAAATGCTGTATGAAATATGATGACAGATGAAAAAAATAAAAACCCTTTTGCAAGTCCATGAAATGTGGTTCGGGGAAAAACGTGATGTGCAGCAAAGAAAATCAATGTTCAGAATATGCATCTGTTCCAGTGAGGACAAATCTGTAGCCATGTAGGAAGAAGTAAAATGTCATGAGTCTGTTGTCAGGTAGCTCGATAGTCCTTCTGGTCTCTGCTTTGGGCAGGTTAGGCATCTAGCCTTGGTGAGGAGAAGTCCATGTTGTTGAGGCCATGCATTGTCTCCATCCCTATCACCATTGCCATAATTGGCTAATTGGCTGCTGTGTGCATCCATGGTCATCCCTGGGATAGAGGCTGAATGACATCCATAGAATGTGTCATTTTGTTCACCTTTGTTATAGATGTTCTTTGGTGAGTAGTCACACGTAACATGAATATTTTTATACTCTGTGCCCATTCTGAGAAGTTCATCTACAGACCTCTTTCCCAGACTTGTCATTCATATTCCAATTTTATGAGGTTTTTTCCCTCAATGCTGTGACCATACAACTCAACCGTTAGCAACTGTCCATGAATCAGTGTAGAGCCATCCTTCTGATTATCTCTAAGTCCAGAGAAAGTGGACAAGCAAATATACCACTCAATGTTTGACCACTGTGTGGTTTATGCTTTGTCAGCTTTTCAGGGCTCCTCTTGAATGATGCTATAATGCTGCATCTGTCCACTTTCAGTGGGGTCTGCATATTGTGTAGAACTATCTGTAGACTAGGACTAAGTGTTTGTTTCTTTCCTCACTCACCTGTTATAAAATTATGGGACCTTAAATGAGAAGACAATGCAGCAGAAGTCAGTGTCAAAGAAGCATGAAGCACCTGCTCATGCAACTTGCTTGTCTTTTGAACCTGCTCAAGAACAATCTCATATATGCCATTACCAACTGATTGCTTCACTTATGTCTTAGTGACTCAAGTAGCACCTCATTATAATGGAGATCTCAGGTTGCATGGCCACTCAGAGTCCCATGGTTCCATGTTCAGTCTCTACCCCTGGTTCAGTAGTAAGTCAGAAGCTGTTTCTCAAAAGAAAAATAGTTATCAGCAAAAGAGGATATAGATTTTCTACAAAATCCTTAAGGTGAACACTGCAATTATCCTATTGGTGTTTATCAGAGGCTCTATACAGCATCCCTATTTGCCCTGACTCTTCAAGTATCATTGGATCTGCTGGGTCATGAGGTAAAAGTGGAAGAGCTGGTTTGCACTGTACAGCACCAAGGCTTCTCTAAACTGCGGTCCCTTCTCCAAAAGAGGCACCCTTTTAAGCTTCAAACTAACATACTCAAATTTGATATATGTTGCTTCAAAAACAAAACAAACAAACAAGGTCATCAAGCATTGTGCCTTTTAATTTTTACTGGTAGGTGTACAAAGAGCAGCAACTTGATTTTCATGGTCAAGAGCTAACTTGATAGTCTCCAGACCACTTCACTTGAGGTGGCATATACCTGATTTCACTTCGTTTATCTGCCACTCTCATGTTCACATATGAGTAAGCATCTCAAATTCTTGTTACTTACGCAAATTAGATCCAATCAGCAAAATGCCATCAGTGGCAATGAAATCAGGAATTCCATCTCAAAAATGGTATTTCCTATTTTCATAGCTGGTTTACAGAAGAGAGTCATCACAGAGCTTTATGAAGTTACAGGTACTTTACACATGCATGTGTTTCTCAATAGCTTAGTGAAGGGATTGTCTTCTGAGCCCTGTTGTGAGATGTTGTTAAAGTACTGATGTACAGTTTGCATATGATATAATTTCTCCAACATTCACATCTCCCTAAGCCTTTGAATTCCTTCCACTACATCTTTGTAGTGGAAGCCTTTGGATTCCTTCCACTACATATTGCCATGAAAGTTTTGCCAATTCCACCTAATTATATATGGCACTGTTAAGTTCAAATTCAGTCAACAAACCAAAAAAACTGCTAGAATCAGTTCTAGCTTTATGGCTTAACACACTAAATCCAGAATCTTTTAAAACTGTACCCGTATCAAGCCCAGAAATAAAATTGACCTTATGGTCAATTAATCTACAACAAAGGAAGCAAGAATATACAATGGAGAAAAGACAGTCTCTTCAATAAGTGGCGCTGGGAAAACTGGACAGCTACACACACGTAAAAGAATGAAATTAGAACATTCTCTAACACCATATACAAAATAAACTCAAAATGGATTAGAGACCTAAATGTACGACCATATGCTATAAAACTCCTAGAGAAAACATAGGCAGAACACTCTGTCATAAATCACAGCAATATTTTTTTGGGTTCATCTCCTAAAGTAAAGGAAATAAAGGCAAAAATAAACAAACGGGACCTAACTAAACTTAAAAGCTTTTGCACATCAAAGGAAACCATCAAGAAAATGAAAAGACAACCTACTGAATGGGAGAAAATATGATATGACTGATAAATGATATGACCGATAAGGGATTAATATTCAACATATATAAACAGCTCATACAACTCAACATCAAAAAAATAAACAACCCAATTTAAAAATGGGCAGAAGAACTGAATAGACATTTTTTTCCAAAGAGGAAATGAAGATGGCCAACAGGCACATGAAAAGATGCTCAACATCACTAATCATCAGGGAAATGCAAATCAAAACTATAATACAATGAGATATCACCTCACACCTGTCAGAATGACTATCATCAAAAAGAACACAAATAACAAGTGCTGGGGAGCATGTGGAGAAAAGGGAACCGTTGTACACTGTTGGTGGGAATGTAAATTGGTGCAGCCACTGTGGAAAACTGTATGGAGTTTTGTAAAAAACTAAAAATAGAACTACCATATGACCCAGCAATTCCACTCCTAGGTATATATCCAAAAATACCCAAAAATACTCACTTGAAAAGATACATGCCTCCCAATGTTCACAGCAGCTTTATTTACAACTGCCAAGATATGGAAGCAACCTAAGTGTCCATCAACAGATGAATGAATAAAGAAGCTGTGGTGGGGCTTCCCTGGTGGCGCAGTGGTTGAGAGTCCGCCTGCCGATGCAGGGGACACGGGTTCGTGCCCCGGTCTGGGAAGATCACACATGCCGCGGAGCGGCTGGGCCCGTGAGCCATGGCCGCTGAGCCTGCATGTCCAGAGCCTGTGCTCCGCGACGGGAGAGGCCACAACAGTGAGAGGCCCACGTACCGCAAAAAAAAAAAAAAAAAAGAAGCTGTGGTATATATACAATAGAATACTACTCAGTCATAAAAAAAGAATGAAATTTTGCCATTTGCAACAACATGGATGGACTTGGAGGGCATTATGCTAAGTGAAATTAGTCACACAAAGAAAGACGAATACTGTATGATATCACTTATATGTGGAATCTAAAAGTGTCAAGAAACTAGTGAATATAACAAAAAAGAAGCAGACTCAGAGATATAGAGAACAAACTAGTGGTTACCAGTGTGGGGGTAATAGAGGGGTGGTGGAGTGGGAGGTACAAACTATTGGGTGTAAGATAAGCTACAGGGATGTATTGTACAACACGGGGAATATAGCCAATATTTTATAATAACTGTAAATGGAGTGTAACCTTTAAAAATCATATTAACAATTTTAAAAAACTAAATGTAGGACTGTGCTCATGTCAGGAAGTTAGGTCTGATATTGTTTTATATCCCATTTTCCTTACTCTAGCTCCCCCCTAGAACTGACTTCCACACATATTGCCTAGGTTTCTATCAATAGATTTTTGGCAAAATCTTACAATTATTTTGGTGTATAAACTACTTCCCTCTGGGTCAGATTTTGTACTTGAC
The DNA here is from genome assembly GCF_949987515.2 of Delphinus delphis. Classification (NCBI taxonomy): domain Eukaryota; kingdom Metazoa; phylum Chordata; class Mammalia; order Artiodactyla; family Delphinidae; genus Delphinus; species Delphinus delphis. The sequence continues at coordinate 141,895,140 of NC_082683.1, read as the reverse complement.
CTATGGAGCGTACTGAGATCTGACCCTAGTTTAAGTCTAGTGGCAACAAGAGACGGTGGAGATTAATCGTGAGCAAAGAGAACTCCACTTGCAAAGCAACTGCCCCTGGCTAGATGTCTGCAAGGTTTTCAAGCAAAGGAAGGCTTATCTTTCCAGACACAGATAGGCAATCAGCTCCTACTGACAAGGGATACTCAGAGTGACTTGGGTCTAAGATTCTCAGCTTCATCTGCCTCTAACTTGGTGTGTCCATTTCAAATATCTGAGCCCTTCTTCTTCCTGAAGGCCCCAACTTTCTTGTGAGACACTTGGTGAGGCTGTGAATTCAACACATATTGTAATTCTGCAACACACAATATTTTGAGTTTAGCTTTTTGAAATACTGGTGCTGTGCCTACAAAAAAGAAGAAAAGAGAGAGAGAGAGAGACCCATTTAGGGTAGGCATGGAAGCTTCATGGTCCTCTAAATGAGACCATGACTTGAACTGGAAATTTAAAGATGTGTATTTGTCATTTCCATTCTATAAGCATTCCAATGCACTCATGAAAACCCAACCCATACCACAGTCTTTCTAGGCATCCTTATTCCCACAACAGTCAAGTGCAGTAGCCACTTGAGTCCCTGAGACCCTTGATTCAGTAAATACTTCATAACGGTTGATTGTAAGTAGTAACTTGATTAATTGTAATGAGACTACTTGCCATGGGTTATTAGAATCTCATTTCCCATTGGCAAGGAGCTCAAGAACATGACCAAACTAATCCCCAAATAACTTTGAGGATCTGTGTCATAAAATGACCCCTGGAACTAGTAATTTCTGTGTAAGTAAGTAAGGGCTCAGTCTCAAAATGGACATGACACTACCTATTTGAACAAAAATTTTAATATAAATAATGATTAACTAGTTAAAAAGTTCTTAAATAGATAAAGAAAAGCATAGCAATATAATGCTAAGATATCTAAGACACCAGCTGCAGAAAGTAGCTGCCACCCTTAGGGCTGAGGTGGCAGTGAGAAGAGGCTGGAATTATTAAAATTTAAAACTTAGATAGGGGCTCTGTGGAGCTGAAATGCAGACATTTGAGGAGGAGATGTTGTTCAGCTAGAGCTGGTGTATCTGAGCTCAGAGACAGGGACATGTGGGCTTGGGACCCAGGTCTCTGGAGGGGAGGTGCGTCAGACAGTTCTTGCTGGTGTTTCTGGATGGAGGACATGAGGAAGCTGCTTCTGCAAGTGGAAGAAAAACTACGAATTGGTTTCAGTTGCTGCCACGGGAAAGAAAGAAACTTGCTACAGGCTGAAAAAACAAGTCTGAAGTGATGTTCATAGCTACTGCCCTCAGGAGCAATAAAGAGTGTTGCTTGTTCCTCCTGCAGCCTTGCAGTCTCCCTCTAGCACCCCTTCTTGGCAGGGTTTACTAGGGAGCAGCTGGCAAAGCCAGCGTGGTTTGCAGAGTTTGGCCCTGGCAATCACAAAGCAGGGTAGAGAAGGGTGAGTCTGGAGCTGAGGACAATGACTTAATTGACACAGGATTCTCCTAGTTCTGCTCTTATGTCCATTGGCATTATGAATCCAAAGCAGGGATCTGTTTAGAAGGTAGATAAATCACGTGGCTCCCGATTCCAGAGGCATTTGGTACTACTGACAACCTGCTCCTCTTCTCCTGACTCTTGTGGTATGACTATCCCCTGGCTTTTCTCAGGCTTCTCTGACTTCTATCAAATCTCATTGACAGCCTTTTGGCTTCACCGTATCTTTCCCAAACCTGCCCTTCCCCCTGTATTTGCCTCGATAAAAGGCATTAACTTCTATATCGTCACCTAAGCTAGAAACTGAAGTCATTCCCCATCTTTTCCAGCCTGAGCAGCCAGAAGGATAACAAGATCTGTGTATTCTACTTCCTCCCTAATCATTCTCTCTCACATATCTTCCCTCCCTTCCTTTCGTTTTGCCCCTAACACTATTTAGACGATCATCATTACTCAATATCCCCTCCTAACTCACTTCCCTGCCTCTACCCTAATCCATCTACCCCACTTCCCTGCGTAAAGTCCCTCAGTGTTTCCTTCAGCTTGGTGGTTTTCACCCGAAACTGTGCCAGGATCACCAGAGGAACTTTTAAAACTACAGATGCCTGACCCCTCCCTCTAAAGGCTTCATTTAAACTGGTCTGGACAGGTGTCCAGGCTTTGATATGTTTCAAACATTCCCCAGTTGATTCTAACGTTCAGCCAAGGGGAGCTACTGCCCCAGTATCCAGTGCTTCTTATAAACTGTCTCGGTTCTATTTCTCTAACCACATGTTCAACACCTTTCTCATAATACGCCACCTGCCCTAGTCTTAATAAGCACTTGCTTTCTTGCCTCTAATGTTCTCCCCACCACTTCTCTTCCTTACAAATCCAAAATCATTTTCTAAGACTCAACACAGACACCAATTTGGGAAGTGACTATAGTTGACCCTGGAACAACGTGGGTTTGAACTGTGCGGGTCCACTTATATGCGGATATTTTCCAATCGCAAATACTACTGTACTACACAATCCGTACTTGGTTAAATCCATAGATGTGGAGGAGTCCCAGTTACTGAGGTTGACTCTAAATTATAGGGGAATTAATCCCCACATTGTTCAAGGGTCAACTGTACTGCCAACCCCTAAAGTTCTGTAATAAACAGATAACAGCACAGGTTTTGGAGTCTGAACATCTTAATCTCAGCTCTAACACTTACAACAACTATGTAGCCTCGGGCAAGTTACTTATCCTATCTAAGCTTTAAATCCTCATCTGTAAAATGGAGATAATATCTGCCCAAGAGGGTGGGTACACCAAATAAATAATGTATTAGCCCTCACTGCCCATCATAGTGCCTGGAATTGATATTATCTAAAAATCACCAGCAGCATATGCCTTGTATTTGCTTTCTCCCCCATCAATTGTAAGCACAGCATTGGCAGGGACCATATCTTTCATTTTTGTACCACAATACTTAACACAGCGGCTGACACATTGTAGGTATCAAATAAAATACCTATTAAATGAATAAAGATATGGTTCTCATTCTAGATGTCTCCAGAGTCTATAAGAGATAGTCAGAAAACTAACTTTACTCTTTGAATTTTTGTTCATTCTTTTACCTCTCCTGAAGTTATATAATGTGTGGTTCATATAGACACTCAAAAATTTTTAAAACTGACTTCCATGTGATAAGTGATATAGCACAAGTTTGTTTCCTTAATCTGCAAATTAGAATTGTTCGCCTATCTGAGCTCCCATTTGTACACAATATACCCAATTTTTTTCAATAATATTTATCAAGTATCACATGCATCAGGCATTGCCCCTCATACTGGGGGAAGATTTGTGAACCTCTACTCTGGACTATTACCTATTTAGTGGTGGGTAGCTGTTGGAAGGAAGAAAGGAAGGGAGGGAGGGAGGGAGGGAGAAAAGAAGGAAGAAAGACTACTGAGCTGGCTGCTTTCTCCCCACACCATCCTCTGCCATCTCCACCTTTACAAATTTCTTCCTTACTCTTCATGGTGTTTTTAAAGAAATTCTACAATCTCTCAAGACCTATTTCAAATACCACCCTTCCACAAGGCTCTAAGGATCCTCCAGCTGGAATTAATCATATGCCAGTAAATGTGTGATCACTGTATTTTGTGTCTATTTCACACTGCCTTCATCCCCTGCTGGAGACATTTGGTCTACCTCTGACACTTCTAACAGACTGTATTCTTTGAGGCAGGTTTGAGGCCATATATCGTCGTACCCCTCATGATATGCAGCATAGCTCAATACACACAGTGGTTATCCAACAACTATTTTTTGGCTGCAATTTTATATATTATCCAGGGTTTTTTTTTTCTTCACCCTCTTCATACCCTCACTTACTGGAATATTTGTACCACAGTCAGCAGGATTTTCGTCACTATCATCACTATTGTCACATAAGCATAAATGCTATTATGATTAGAGAAATTATAAAAAATAGTTGAAATGTAGTGAGTTTCTTTAAACTTAATGCGAAAAAACACAACCACAAAATCACTTATCTTTGAAACTTCTGCAGTGAAGGTAGAGAAATGCCATAAAAAACACAACATATTTCTGAAACCTCAATTTCCTGTGAGTCATCCTTAGGGAAATACAATATGAAAAGAATCAGCAGAGATTCCAGATGGGAAGGTTCCTTGAAATACCTTCAGAATTGCATGAAGATGTTCTCTGAATTGTTTGTGATTTATTAATCTGTACTGGGTCTGGACAAGAAATGTGTGATCCAGTCTGGTCCTTCTCTCTCTCTAAGTTCTCTTATCTCAACGGTTCGCTGTAAATTTGCTTAAGTAAGAAGGATTTTTTTTTGAGTTTACAGAATTTAATACCAATTACTGAGAACCTTCTTAGAGCCCCTTCTTTTAAGTCACTTGCTTTAAGAGCAGTCAATGTTCAGCCCTATTTTTTTATTCCATGAATCAATTATACACTCTAAAAAAAAGCAACACATCATGGAGATTAAGAGCATAGAATCTGGACTTAAATTTCCTGGGTTTGAAGCCTAACTCCACTATTACGAGCTTTGTGGCCATGAACGAGTTATTTAACCTCTTTGTCCCAGTTTCCCAATCTTACCTACCTCTTAATATGTATTTGCACCAGTAGATTAATTAACACATATCAATTTCTTAGAACAGGACATAGAGTAAGCACTCAATAAGTCTTAGATATTATTATCAAAAGTATTAAAATTTTTATCTTTCCAACCTTACCCCAAGTATGCTTCTTCCTCCCTCCCTTTCCTCCTTCCTTCCTCCCTCCCTTATTCCCTTCCTTCTTTCCTTGTCCTCCTTCTTTCCTTTTTTGCTTTCTTATTAACAAGTATTATTGAGGAACTACTGTGTGCCAATCACTCTTCTATGTGCTAGAGAAAAAGACATGAACAACATAGTCAACCTTCCTTGCATGAAGATGAGGCTTTGTTCATGAGGAGTAACCTGACAGCAAGCAAACAGATCTACAGCATAATACCAGAGACAAGATAAAGTGAATATGTGACTGTTCCAAGTACAAAGGGGGCAATGATACATAGAAATCTGAACTGAACTTAAGTGGATAATAGTTTCAGATTTCATGGTATATGACATCTGCTTGCTGTCAAACTCACAACAAGAAGTGTTCATCTAAATTTCAGTACTTTGCTTTGTCAATTTGCATTTGTTCCTGGGGTATTTGGAAGCCCAGATGGTCATAAAATAGAGCTGACCAGGAAGAAAGGGGACCTGGAGCCTCGACACATACTTCAGGGTCTGTAGGGAATCCACAAAGCCGGAAAAGCAATGATGGAGGGCAGTTCAATTTCTGGTCAGTATTAGAGAGGCCCTGGTTAAGTAATAATAGTAATGGTCACATTTTATGAATTTTGAAGCTGAGACTTCAGGAGGTTAAGTGACTTGCCTTTGTTTTATAATTTATAAAATGGGAATTGAAAAATGACTTCATGGAGTAGTTGCAGAGATTAAAGTTAATGGCTAAAAGTGAAGAATGAGTGATTCAGACCCACCATGGTCAGACTTCAAAATCCATGGCATCTCCACCAGGCAGCCCTCCTGATCCCAGAATACTAACGTCAGTATTGAGAAAGTGTTGCTACAAGAGTGAAAGTTCTTGGGCATGGGGTGATGAGTGCTGTTGGAAGAAACAAGACCTATCAGGACAGGAAAAATCCTTCAAACCAAAGGAACCAAAGTGCCTGGCATTGAATTAAGACAGAAACTGAGGCAAGAGGGAAGAGATTTGGAACGTGGGTTAGGAATGGAATTTATTAAGAAGCCCAGTTATCAGAAATGAGTGGCAGGTTGATATGAGATTAACAGCAAATTTTGCCTCCTGATTCACCATAAAATCTATAGGCTATTATATTTCCTATTTGGGGATGGAGCCAGCCCCTGTGCTTAAAGTATAGTGAAGACACGTAGAGGTCAAAAAACAGTTACGATGATGTTGAAAAAATATGTATATCACAGATGCACCATTACTGTTGATTTTAAATTAATATGCATAATCCCTAATACTTCAGATTCCTGATCCTTAGTCTTTAAATAGCAGTAGATACCATGTGTTAATATACCTGAATGTTTCTATTAGGTGCCAAGGTTCAGAGGTAGACACTGTAGTGTAGAAAGCACATGGGGCTTGAAGTTGAAGTCTGAATTTTGATTTTAATTCCCAATCCATGCGACCTTATACTTATTTAATTTCTCTCAGGTTCTGCAACTACAAAATTGACACCATTCTTGTTCTATATTGTTTATAAAATTGTTATTAAGATAATATGAATCAATACATGGAGTGTATGAAGTACTGACACAAAAATGATATTTTTGTGTTCCTGTGCAGTTGCAGGTAAAACAAGTTCTATATACTAGTACATTTAATACTGGGAACTGTCATTATCTAGGGTAACTGTGATAATCCTTTGGCCAAATTTTCCTCATAAAAATGAATAGTTTCTCAAATGCATCTATTTATAATTTTGAATTTTGTATGTTGGCTTTTCTAAAATTTAAAAAGCCAACACCTTAAGCCCAGGTTATTAAAACATTTTAGCCTAGTCACATGCAAGTGGAAGGCCACTTCTGTCAGAATGGTGATGAAAGCTCCTAAGACAGGTGTTCAGGGGTGACACCTGATAGTTGAGTGTTGAATGCTCTTCAGACGCTTCCTCTAGTGGTAATCTGAACTGAGTAGACTTCAGAGGTGGTCCTAACCGCAGATGGAAACTATCAAGAGTCCATTGTGACAACAGAACAGAAGGCAGCTGTATGATGCAGCTGACCATGTCCTACTCAGGGGTGAAGCAGAAAAGATTGAGAGCATGGTAAAAAGAATCTGACTTTTGTATGGGTTCACTTATGCAACACCATGAAAGTTACTCACTCTTCCTTACCCGTGCTTACAAAGATTCTCCAATGAGTCCTGTCATTACAAATATGCTTATTTTAAAAAAAGATTGGGATGAAAAGAGATACTTGGTTCTCTTATATTACTGCCGAGAAACACTGGATTTATATGGACCTCAATAATATTGGAAATAAGAGAAGGATTGGGTAGACAACTCCAAATGCTCTGAGTAAGTAAAGGTATAAGAGGACCTTGACCATTTTGATGATGATTGGTGCCCCTTTCTAATAGTGGGAAACTCACCATAGTCCTGTGAGACACGAGAAACTGTTTAGTGGTTTTCACTATTCACTATTTAGTGCTATTTTGATAGTATGAATCTTGAAATTCCAAGCCTATAATATGATAATGAATGCCCAGGTTGCTGGTCCATGAGACAAAGCCTTCAGACACTCCCTGACTTCACTCAAAGTGCTAGTTTTATTGACCAGAATCTTCTATCTTTGGCAGCTCATAGCATAGAAACATCAGAAATGCCCATGATAGGATTCTTTCCCTCATCAAAATTCCATCCAAATTAAAACCAGGGGCACAGTTTTCTTCCAACCAAAATTAACCTTGCAACTGTGTTGTCCAGATGTGCAATGTCCTTGACAGTTTGTTTATGGATCGTATACATGTACTGCTTTGGAAAACAGAGAAGCTGTTGTTTTGGCAGTTGACTGTCAATGAACTTGAGGTAGTTGTTTGTGGGACCTTTACTGGAAATCTGAACATCTGACTGACTCAGAGGATGGCTTTGTTTGGTTCTCTACCAATCAGTATCCTCCTCAGCCCTCAGAATCTCTTCTACAACTTAGCCTGCTATCATGTTCTATTAAGATACAGTTGTAGTTCAAGAGGGAGCATGTGGCATTTCAAATTATATACCCCAAGAATGGCATGTTCAAGTAAATTAGTTATGATTCTGGGCATTGCTCTGAATGTCAATGATTTTCTTGCAAAAGGAAGGAGAAAGGCGTATTTTTCCACTGTTTTTTTCATAGCTGATGAGTTTGTACACTGCATCAAAAGTCATTTAAGAGTCATCTTGTTATTTTCTAACAGGTTATATCTTCAATGATATACAATGAAAATTAACAGTCAGGTCATGTCTTCGTAATGTTCAAAGTTCCAGTACAATTAGTCTTTAAAAACTCCAACTAAGTCTGTTTCATTTGCAGACTAATTCTGAGTGTTATTAGTGGAGATGGTTTAATTCATTTAGAAGTTTCATTTAAAACACTGTGTGTCTTAGTCAACTTGGGCTGCCATAACAAAATATCACAGACTGGGTGGCTTAAACAACAGAAGTTTGAATTCTCACAGTTCTGGAGGCTAGAAGCCTATGATCGAGGTGCCAGCATGGTCAGGTTTTAGTGAGAGTTCCCTTTCTGGCTTGTAGACAGCCATCTTCTTGCTGTGTCCTCACTTGATGGGGAGAGGGAAAGAGCAAACTCTTTGGTGTCTCCATTTATAAAAGGATTAATCTCATCATGAGGGTCACCCCCCTACTACCTCATGAACTTCTCTAAACCTAATTATCTTCTAAAGGCCCCATCTCCAAATACCACCATATTGGGGATAGGACTTCAACATACGAATTTAGAAGGAACATAATTCAGTCCATAGCAGCCTGCTTTCTCACTGTGCATATAAACCATTACTTTCCCCTCTGAATGTACTGAACCATCCAGACACTTTAAATTGTCTCAGTTAGTGGTGTAAAATTCTCAACATAAAATCGATTGCAGTTCACTTTAATTTAAATCATATAAAATATGAAGCCTCCATCTTTGTGGAAATTAATGACTAACATGGTAGGTAAATACCTATAAAATAATAGAGTAGGAGCTATTAGTGGACTCAAAATAGGCAAAGACTAAAACAAACACAAACATGATATTTCTACCTCAAAAAGTTTGGAGTCATTGACACAATGAAAGCTAAACCATTTGGGTGTTTGTGAGCTGAACTGTCCATCTGATGAGCTTTTAAATGCTAAAAATGTTGACAGTGTGTAGGCATGTTTTAGTTCAGTAGTAAGCATGATTCATACATTATTAGGTTTATTCCCAGAACAGCACAAGGGATGGCTCAAACAAACCATTGTAGTGGGTCTATGGTGTATTTATCATTTGGAATCAGGGTACCTGGTTACAGGCTATAGGAAAAGCCCTGTATTACCACCTTTAAAAGCCACGATCCATCTCTTCAATGCCCTATTCCAGCTGGGCATTCGGCACACATTTCAACTGGGGCAAATAGGTCCCATGAGGCTTCATATTTTATATTATTTAAATGAAAGTGAACTGCAATCGATTTTATGTTGAGTATTTTACACCACTGAGACAAGTTAAAGTGTCTGGATGGTTCAATACATTCAGAGGGGAAATACATTCAACAGGCAAATAGGTCCCAGCCCTTGAATTTTCCTTAAAGTCAGTCTGCCAGATCACAGCTGTTAACAGGATAGTTTGTACAATTCTTTGGCTTTATTCCAAGAAATAGTTAAGGATCTGTGATTAGGGGAGATTCCCGAGAGATTCAGACAAATCATTGTCCGCATCTCACAAGATGCCTAAGCATAATCACACATGAAAATAAGTGCTCAAACTTTAGGCAACTCATATATTTATCTGGGATTGACATTGACTTAGAAATAAGTTTTTACTGCTCTAAATATACTGTTGACTGTGTTCCCCTTTGGAGATCTGAGTTCAAGTCCAGATTCTGCCACTTATTTATGGATCACTTACCTGAAAAATCTCTTAACATTCTTATTATCATTTATTCATTCATTCAGTTATATTAATAGAACGTTAGAAATTTACTAGTTTCTGAACAAAATACCTGGGAGAATATTATTTAATATAATGTAATAGTAACTATTTTAAAAACGGACTCTGAGTATGATATTAAATATTTTATTTCAAATGAATTAACTGAGTAATTTATAAAAGAGCAGCTTGATTTTCTATTAGTATGCTCTTTACTCATCCCCCAAATATTGGAAAATCTCTTTTACCATAATTAATTGTCAACCTATTGTTTTGTTATATTTACAAGCAACATGTAAAATAAAATAAATCTTGGAGTATTCTATAGGCAAGGATCTAGCCTCAGTCCTATGAACTCATATTTGCATAATATGAAGTCCTTAGCATTTAAATGTGTGTCTCTCCTTAGAAGAGTGATTCTCAAAGTGTGGGCCCTGGACAGCAGCATCAGCAGCATCTAGGAACTTGTTAGAAATGCAAAATCTCTCCCCTGCCACACATACACCAGACCTATTAAGTCAGAAACTTTGGGGTTGGTGACCATTAAAATAATCTGTATTTTAAGAAGCCCTTCCGGTTATTCTGATGTATGCTAAATTTGGAAAATCACTGCCCTAGAATATAAGCTTCATCTCCAGCACCTTGAATAAGTGCTTGCATTTATTAGATGCTCAATTAATAGTCATTGAATAAATGAATGAATAAATTGATACTTTTATCAATACATGGAAGAAAGAACTATGAAGACATTATCATAATTAACAAAGAAAAAGTAGGAGGAATAACAAAAATAATGGATGATAGTATCAGAATCCCAGATGATCTCAAAGTACAGTTTGATAGGTTCAGCAAGAATAAATTATGTTTATTGGATATACACTATTCTTATATTTAGATAAGGAAAAGAAATGTACTGCACCAATACTTGCTAGAAGATATGATTTGGATGTAATATGTAAAAACTTTTGAGTTTAATTTAAAATGCACTTGATATGAGTCAATAGTGTATATAGTTGAGGGGAAAAAAAGATGCTAATGTAATCTCAAGCTGCATTACAGGAAGTATGATATTCTATTTGAACAAGTATGGCTTTAATCCTCTCTATATTAATCAGACCTCGTTTGAACTATTGAGTCTGTTTCTGAGAGGGAGAGGCACACTTGAAGCATTAAAGGGGAATAAGTGAATCCATCTATCTGTTTAAAAATGAAAGTGCTGATAACTGGGCAAGGCACTGGGAATACAGGATGAATATGACACAGCCACTGATTCCAGGGAGCTCACCTATGACGGAAAAGTCAGTCATCTAAGACAGTAGCACAGGTGCCTGCCAAAAATGAGTTCTCTTAAGGTAGTGAGCGCCGCAAGGAAGACTTAGTCAACAGGCTCTGTGGCTCTTAAAAACATGTTCTCTCATGCACAGTTTTTAAAATTGGAAATTTCCAGCTTAGGGAAGAGTACACAAAGTGATGGCTATCATAAAATAGTTGAAGTGCTATCATGGATGGACACTGGGTGTTTATCTTTAAAGGTTACTTGCAGTAGATAGGGTCAATGGATGTTAACTCTGAGGAGATAGAAAGTTTGTTATAAGAAAGAACTTTCTAAAAGTGAAAGCTTTCAAAGGCTGGAAAGAATTTCTTGGAAAAGAGGGAACATAAGCTAGGGACTACTCTATAGAATACTTTGGCTTTGGAAGGGGGTTGGCGTATATAAATTTTATGATCTCTTTTTACTCTGAGATTCTATATAATTTACTATGATTCTGATTAAGATGGAGAGAAAATAATTTTGTTTGGGATATTTTTCCCACTTTATCTTAAAGAAAAAATTCTTTTAAACTCCTTTAGGTTTTATTCAACCCATAAATCCCTTAATAGTACTCCCTATTGACCAAGCCTAATAGTTAGAGGACAAGGAATTATGTAAGGTAGTCTTTGAGGACAGAGTGGAGGCAGCTGAAGAATGGAGCTGGATACAGAGCAAAACCTCATGGTGGGAAGGAAGGAATAGCTATAGATCATGTGGGGACAAAGGAGAATGCAGACTGTTAGGCAAAGAAATAAAGGTTGACATCAAACAATAAGGGACGATTGGAGGTTCTTTAGTATAGGATGATGTGACAAAACTAGCAGTTTAGGAGGTAGTATGTCAGTAGTATAAAAATTCAGCTATTAAGCAGGACTCAGATGTGAGGTTTGGAAATTAAAGTTGGGAGAAGGCAATACATGACACATTGACAAACAAGATTCATCAAGACTTGTTAACTGGCTGCAACTGCAATGAAAGAAAGGATGAAAAATTATAGCACAATTTGAAGTGTGTGGGACTAAGAGACTGATGGTGTCATTGATAGAACAGGAGCATTAGAAACAAACTTTAAGGAGCAATGATTCTCACTCCAGTTCTGATCAGGGGTGTTCCCCACACCACCGAGATTTCTCTGGCAGCACCTGGGAGACCTACAATTCAACTCCATCCTGACACTATCTACCTGGAGGTTCTGCCAGGTTAAGGGCTCAGTCCCACAAGCCTGCCCTCTACTTCAGATGCCACTTGAAAGCCCAGGCTGTCACCTATGCTTCTGGCCCACCAGCTATAAACCAAAGGTTCCCACAGCCCCTCCTTGGGTTCACTTAATTTGCTACAGTGGTTTACAGGACTCAAGAAACCAATTGACTCACTAGACTACTGGTTTATTATAAAAGGGTATAACTTGGGAACAGCCAGATGGACGTGATGCATAGGGCAAAGTATTGCGAAAGGACCCAGAGCTTCCAGGCTCTCTCTGCGTGCACCACTCTTTCCAAATCTCCACATGTTCAGCAACCCAGGAGCTCTCTGAACCCCTCCCTTTTGGATTTTTGTAGAGGCTTCATTACACAGACAAAATTGATTAGATCATCATCCATTTGTAATTGAACTTGATCTTCACCCCTTCTCCTCTCCCCAGAGATCAGGACGTGGGACTGAAAGTTCCAACCCTCTAATCACAAGGCTTTTCCTCCTGGCAACTGGCACCCATCCTGAGGTGCTTCGCAAAAGTCACCTCATTAACATAACACACCTTGATTGCTCTCATCCCTTGCAAATTCCAAAGGTTTTAGGAGTTCTGTGCCAGAAATGGGAAAAGACTACATACGTATTCTGTACTATATATCACAATGTCACAAAGAGTCTAGATGGAAACATCCTGGAGACATTTAAAAAGTTTTCAGATCATTTCCTCAGCTCATGATTTCCTCATATCAGGAGAGAGCCTTACCTGACAAGAATGATTCAGTTATGTACAGAGTTATAGCCTTAGTGAGCAAAAAGTTTTTCTCCCATTTAAGATTTATTGTTTGAATAGAAGATAATTAAATTACTATTGGTCCATGTCACTTTACTTTTTGTTAACTTTCTATTAATTTTTTTACATCAATAACAACAAAACAAATTTTTTTTTTTTACATTTTTAGTATTTGTCATTATTTCAATGTAAAATGGATTGCAGCAGTGCCCATTGCTGCTGGGACAGCTGCAGTTGGTTATCTAACTTACAAAAGATTTTATGTTAAATATCATCACAGCAAATCTATGGTAAACCTTCACATCCAGAAAGACAACCCCAAGATAATACATGCTTTTGACATGGAGGATTTGGGAGATAAAGCTCTGTACTAACATTGTTGGAGGTCCAAAGTTCTCATTCTGTGATGGATTTCATGCAAAACACAATGAAAAGACTGAAGACAACATGGAACCTAAGTGAGAGAGTGGCATGGACATATATGCACTACCAAATGTAAAACCGATAGCTAGTGGGAAGCAGCCACATAGCACATGGAGATCAGCTCAGTGCTTTGTGACCACCTAGAGGGGTGGGATAGGGAGTGTGGGAGGGAGGGAGACACAGGAGGGAAGGGATATGGGGATATATGTATATGTATAGCTGATTCACTTTGTTATAAAGCAGAAACTAACACACCATTGTAAAGCAATTATACTCCAATAAAGATGTTAAAAAAAATTTAAAAAGAAAAAAGAAACTTAAATGGACAGTTTTGTTGCTGCAAACCAACTTGTCAGGATTGTGTAATTGAATGACTACCACTTTTGTCTAATTCATCTTCCCTGGGTTCTAGATGTGACATATTGCAAACTGCAGCTTTCATATTCATGGCATTTGCCTTACTTGTTGAACCACTGTGGTGCACATAGAAGGCAAGTCATGTACTGGTTCTCTGAGGAAGGGAGCAAATTCTCTTCCTACAAGGTCATTAAAATTACAATGTAATACTGTTTTGATAGAATACAATTTAACTGTATATTAAATTATTACTTTATTAAAAATATACTCTATGTTGAAGAGCATATGGTATAACAGTATTTCTCTTATATGACTAATCATTTCTTTTTTATAAAACATTTTATTATAGAGAATATCCTCCATATATAAAAGTAGAGAGAATAGTATCAACTTATGGCCAATCTTCTTTTATCTCTTCCCCACCACAAATTAAAGAAAATTTTAGACACCGTATTATTTTATCTCTAAATACTTCAGTATGCATCTCTAAAAAATATGGACTTTTAAAAAATATATAATCACAATGCTATTACTGCATCTAACAAAACTAATTAATCCTTATTACCCTTATATACCCAATTATCTTATAATTTTATTATAGTTTCCTTTTTGCTTTGTTCACCTATAACAAATAGCCTGCCAGTTATTTCTCCAGCAAGAAAGGGTTTATTCAGAATGAGCAAAGAATTGCAATTTGGGGTCTGCAGCCATGAAGAGTCATGTGCCATTCCCTCTGCAGATAGGAGTGGAGAAATCTTTTAAAGAGGGGAAAAGAAAATAGGAAGGGGTATTTCTCCAGCTGATTAAGAGGGAGGATTGGGAAGAGCCTCTGTAGTTGAGAATTGGGAGGACGATGGAAAGGCTGGTTAGAGCACTGGAGGCACCTGAAGTACTTAAATTTGTAATGACCTCTTTTCCAATGTCCTGGATCTCTGCAATAACAGCAGAAAATAGGAGGGTTTTGGTTTCATTTAGGGGCCTTCATTTGGTAGAGGTGAAGATTAAAAATTTTAGCGGTCTTCCTTTTAGGTGACTCATCTAGAGTATGAGAGAGCTGGTTTACTAGATTAACCAAACCTGGAGTGGACATAGTTTCCCATTCCATTTTAGTCCTTTTTACTAGAAAAGAAAGATCTCAGATTAGCCCATTAATAAACAGAGTTAAAAGCTACCCGGGTGAAATTAATATCCAAAGAAGACCAGAATTTTCTTTTAAAATGATCTGAAGTTGATTGTAATAGTCATGAACAGGTTCATCAGATTTTTGTGTGCAAGGCTAAATTTTGTTCCAATCAACAGGCTGTGGAAAAGCCCTAGGAATTGCCTGATGAAGTCACCTAGTGATACCCAGATCCTGATCATATAATATGTCAGGCTGGCCAGTTGTAATCCTAGAAAACTTGTCAGGTTTTTCCAAATTAGTGATTTCCATCCAGTGTTGGGCCTGGTCTTCACCAATAAGCATGTGAATTAGCTGATGTAAGTCAGGGAAACCAAGGTGATAAATCTGAATGACTACATTCAATTCCTCAGAAAATCTGTGAGGATCTTCAGTTCGTTTGGGAAAATCTTTGACTGTGGCTCACAGTTCAGTCCAGGGAATATAAGAAATTAAGAGTTTAGCCTCTAGATCCTCAGAAGGCTTAATTTTAAAGGACAAGGTTCTGATAGAAGAAAAGGAGGTGGGGAGAGTTTCAGGCAAAAAGGGAAGTTTGGTGAGAGAATTAGTATGGGGGAACTGAGGGTACAAAGAAGGTGTAGGTGGCATCTAAGGAAACAATGAAGATGGCACCAGAGGCAGAGCCTGAGACAAAGAAGACAGGCAAGAGGAGCGTGAGGTTTCAGAAGCCATTTTATCTTTCTTTAATCATTTGTTTGCCTCAGTTAATCTTAAAATCTTATTTTGCAGAGAGGTCATTCTAAGCTCCTGACAGCATCTGGAAACCTCAAAATACCAACTGAAATAGGTGCTTCATTCAGTTTGGGAAATTTTAAAGCTACGATTTTTCAATTCAGTTTTTTTTTGAATTTTATTTTATTTTTTTTATACAGCAGGTTCTTATTAGTTATCTATTTTATACATATTAGTGTACATATTTCAATCCCAATCTCCCAATTCATCACACTACCACCACCCCTGCCACTTTCCCCCTTGGTGTCCATACGTTTGCTCTCTACATCTGTGTCTCAGTTTCTGCCCTGCAAACCGGTTCATCTGTACCATTTTTCTAGGTTCCACATACATGCATTAATATACGATATTTGTTTTTCTCTTTCTGACTTACTTCACTCTGTATGACAGTCTCTAGATCCATCCACGTCTCTACAAATGACCCAATTTCGTTCCTTTTTATGGCTGAGTAATATTCCATTGTATATATGTACCACATCTTCTTTATCCATTCATCTGTCGATGGGCATTTAGGTTGCTTCCATGACCTGGCTATTGTAAACAGTGCTGCAATGAACATTGGGGTGCATGTGTCTTTTTGAATTATGGTTTTCTCTGGGTATATGCCCAGTAGTGGGGTTGCTGGGTCATATGGTAGTTCTATTTTTAGTTTTTTAAGGAACCTCCATACTGTTCTCCACCGTGGCTGTATCAATTTACATTCCCACCAACAGTGCAAGAGGGTTCCCTGTTCACACCCTCTCCAGCATTTGTTGTTTGTAGGTTTTCTGATGATGCCCATTCTAACTGGTGTGAGGTAATACCTCATGGCAGTTTTTATTTGCATTTCTCTAATAATTAGTGATGTTGAGCAGCTTTTCATGTGTTTGTTCGTTATCTGTATGTCTTCTTTGGAGAAATGTCTATTTAGGTCTTCTGCCAATTCAGTTTTAGGAAAAGTAAAATTGGGGGGATTTCAAAAGTTCCCCATAATGGCCACTGATGTTCTAAATTGCCTTTGGTGAGGTTGGTCCATTTAGTTAGAAATGCTCAAGAGGAAGGACTGTCATTCTTACACAATAAAATCTGCTAGGGTCCCTGTGGGGAGGGGGGTTATGGGGGGAGTCACTCTCAAAATATTTAGATAAGTGGGATCCCATTTCTTAGAGATTTTTCTCTAGAGTAAAAGAAAAAATTTTAAACAGCTCAAACAGCTTAAACAGCTCAAACAGCTTAAACAGCCTACAAGTCTAACACCAGTCAGTTCTAAGAAATGGTTTTGTCCAAGTTATATATATATTCTTTTTCAAGTTATATATACATTCTTTTACATTATAGGTTATTATAAAATATTGAATATAGTTTCCTGTGCTATACAGTAGGACCTTTTTCTTTATCTATTTTACATATAGTAGTTTGTATCTGCTAATCCCAAACTCCTAATTTATCCCTCCCTATCCCTTTCCGCTTTGGTAACCATAAGTTTGTTTTTTATGTCTGTAAGTCTGTTTCTGTTTTGTAAATAAGCTCATTTGTATCACAGTTTCGATTCCACATATAAATGATATCATATGTTATTTGTCTTTGCCTGACTTACTTCACTTAGTATGATAATTTCTAGGTCCATCCATGTTGCTGCAAATGGCATTATTTCATTCTTTTTTATGATTGAGTAGTATTCCATTATATATATATACCACATCTTCTTTATCCATTCATCTTTTGACGGACATTTAGGTTGCTTCCGTGTCTTGGCTATTTGAAATAGTGCTGCAATGAACACTGGGGTGAATGTAGCTTTTCAAATTAGAGTTTTCTCCAGATATATGCCCAGGAGTGGGATTGCAGGATCATATGGTAACTCTATTTTTAGTTTTTTAAGGAACCTCTGTACTGTTTTCCACAGTGGCTGCACCAATTTACATTCCCACCAACAGCGTAGGATGGTTTCCTTTTCTCCACACTCTCTTCAGTATTTATTATTTGTAGAATTTTTGGGCATCTTTCCATGTGTCTATTGGCCATCTGTATGTCTTCTTTGGAGAAATGTCTATTTAAGTCTTCTGCCCATTTTTTGATTGGGTTGTTTGCTTTTTTGATATTGAGCTGTATGGGCTGTTTATTTTGGAAATTAAGCCCTGGTTGGTCGCATCACTTACAAATATTTTCTCCCAGTCTGCTGGTTGTCTTTTTCTTTTGTTTATGGTTGCCTTTGTTGTGCAAAACCATATACATTTGATTAGGTCCCATTTGTTTATTTTTGCTTTTATTTCTATTGCCTTGGGAGACTGACCTAAGAAAACATTACTGTGATTTATGTCAGAGAATGATTTGCCTATAGAGAATAAATGTTCTTATTTACATTTTTTTTTTTTTTTTTTACAATATCAAGCTATCCTGCTGCATTTTCTAGGTCATTAATAGACTCAGTCCTTACTTTGGAAATTACAAATTCTTATTCCATATTCAATATTTTTCTTTCCAATATAGTTTTGCCTAAAATTTATACATGAATTTAATATCAAAGTTTAATAATTTATATATTTATAATAAGGTAATTATAAAAATGTGACTTACATTTTTTGACTACCAATATACTCATTACATATTTGGCTCACATAATGCAAAGGGCCACTTCCTTATACCTTTCTGAATTTTTAAAATTTACATCTTATACCTGAATAAGAAAAGGGTACATATTTTTAGGTTCCTATGCTGCTCATGGATGGATGTACTTTAAAGCAAACACATTTATTCTCCTCTTTTTTTTTTTTTTCCCATGATCATATTGTTCTGACTAAAAATGCTGGTAAGAAAAGCATGGGCTAGCATGATAAGCCCTGGAAAAATAAAGCTGTTGTTTCTTAATCATTTGTGAAGTGGCCAAAGTTTCTAAAATTAAAGAAACAATAAATCAAACAAATAAATCCCAAAAAATATTTATATTTGGAAGCAACTTATTTTTAAAATATTAATGTAGCATTATTGTTTTTAAATTGATCTTTCTTTCTAATCAGACTACATTTTATAGTAAAAAGAGAAAAGAAAATAACTAGGCCAAGCCATGACCTTTAGAAAGATCTATTCACTCCCTGTAAGCTTTTTCATTTGTTAGTTTACTTCTTTTTTTTTTTTTAATTTTTGGTTTTTCTTTGCGGGGTGGGGGGGGTTGGTTCATGAGGTGTGAGAGAAGGAAAAGCTCTCTGAAGAAATCAAGCAGATTAAAGATAATAAATTATTATGTCAGAAACAGAGCCCAAATAAGAAACACCATCAGTAAAATGGCCAGATGGTCTGGATAATAACACTGTATATACCCAAAGAAAACCACAGCTGTTTATAAATGCATCTGTTGACAAATGTTCATTTTGAATGGAAACCTACTCCAATGAACCGATGAGACTATTTAACTGAAGTTTAATATGAAAGCAGAAGAAATTTAATAATAGAACAGAACTTTAAAGAACTATCAGCCTTCTGCTCAGCACGCACCCTAGCTTTTTTGAATGTATTTTTATTGTATACTAGCTGGGGCTAATCATAACCAAATGTTGGAGTGTGCATTCCATATCCTTGGTCTCAACATCATATTTTCATCCCATGTGGTGAAAAGTTTTCCACTCAAAATCTTAATTACTCCTATGCATGTGCATGAGTGGACAGGATGTATATAGCTATGGAAATTAACAGGGCTCTGAGTTACATCCTGATTCTCAAGGAATAACTTATACCCACAGGAAGTCATCAACTTTTGCCTTCCCTCTAAAATAATAAAATACCCTCATCGGCCTCTAAGAAGCAGAGCCACATATTGTTTCTTAGAATTTACAAAATTCTTCAAGACCGTCAAGGCTGTCATGATTTAAAAACCAAGGATTCTGTTCCCATGAAGCCTAACTCTTTCCTGTATATTGACTAGACACACCTGACAATTCTCCATCATATTATGCAATTGTAAAGCTGAAGGAATATCTAAAGATCCTTTGTTATTAGCCAGGTGAATGCCAAAAGACAGATGACTAATGTTGCTACAAATTCAATTGGTGCAATAAATACACAAGATATTTTTGCTCAACCAATTTTCCTATGAGAGAAATAAATATTAATTTCATCTAAACAACACAATAATGTGACTTCCTACACAACCTAACAAGATAAAGCATTTATACAGTAGAAAAAATATAATGAGTTACCACTTTTCTGCTTAGATTATATTCTACTTTGAGATGAGGTTTTTTTTGGTTGCTGTTATCACTGCTGTTCAACTATAATATAGGTTCTTCTGGTCATGTTTGCTGATCTTCAACATTATGTGCATCACTAACCTCCTACCTTGAAAATTTGCCCATCAATTTGCTGCTTGACAAAAATAATCTCTCCATGAACTTCAACCAACTGGTGATAAATTTTGCAATGTAAATTTTTCATATTTAAACATTGAGCAATTGCACACACATTGCCTGGAGAGCATGCATCTACGACAGTAGCCATTTTTAAACCAAGGGTTCTCCAGGTCACAAATGGTTACAACTGATTCCCTTATGAGTGTGTATTTGCCTAGATAAAATTAAATCACTAACAAATATCTATAGTATGTCCAACAGACTTTGTAAACTTAAATTTTAAATGAACTTTATTTTTAATAGATTGAGACACAAATTCTAAACTGTCTTCATTGGTTTTCCTTGGGGTTGTTCACATTTAACTTCTCAGTGTTTTCTGGGCTAGATAAATTCACTTGATACAATTTTTAAGCCTCTTCCCTACAATACTCAGAGTAATGGAAGCACATTCTCTTGCTTTGCTATTAATTTGATAGGTAAATTAAATCATTGCTTATTTTTCTTCTTCAATTGACTGAAAAACCTATATAATTAAGTATGCGATTAGATTAGTTTTTCTTCAGTTCTTCAGGTTGTGTTGGCTCTGAGGTACACCTTCAGAAATGTTAGCTTCAGTCACAAAAACCCTTAATATAATGCTAATTCTTTCAGGTAACTAAATTGGCTTGTACACAAAAGGCACTCAAGTCATTTTAGAGTAATATATGTGGACTCATGCCTAATGCACATCAGAGTACCTGTGGAAGTTCTTGATATGGAAGCAAGCCATTGCCACAGTTAAAGTTGGAAGCATCGGGTCATAACAAGGTAGATTATTGTTAACAACAATTTGCAACAATTCAAACGATTTTATTGTCCTTAGAGTCTTACAAGTGCAATAACCATGGTCCTCACTCCTCCTTTGTCTTTTGGAGTTTTTAATTCCACCTGGAACTCATTTTCTCAGGAAAGTCACTTGAGCATGTTTGCCCCTTTGATAACTACTGGAGACCAAAACATACTTTAAGTGGAAGAGTGAAAATTTCTTTTTGAATCATCTGACTATTTTGTCTACATGATGCCAAACATCTGGATATTTGGGATGCCTCCAGATGATTGACTGAATTTTTCATTTTCAACCAACATGGTTTCTGGCATCATGGAAAAAAAGCATCAGGCTTTGTTTACACAGTGGCCTCAAGCCAATTGCTATAAAGTAAACTGGTGTCTACCCACATGAGCTGCCCTGTCTGATAAGAGGAAAATCTGCTATTAATTACTTCTTTGTTTTGTATCCTAAGAGGGGTAGAGGGGTGGAGGGGTGGAGCGGTTGGCAACTGATAGCAAGAGGTGAGATCAGAGATAAAAATAGGGGCTAGATCTTGAAAGGCCTTCAAAACAATTTTAAAGGAATAGTGAAGTGCTATAAGCAGGGAACTAATGAGTTCACACTTGATTTTAGAAACAATCACTCTGGCAACACATTACCAACTTGATTAGAGGCAGGGTAACTGGAATGGTAAATAGTCTATCAAAAGTCTATTGCAGTAATCTAGGTGAGAAATTGATGATGGCCTGGACTACAGTATTGGCAGTGGTGATGGGGAAACAGTGAAGGTTTTTGAACAGTAGTGGAAATGAACAGAAATATACTTTAGGAAATTTAATATCATAGTACTGTATAGGACAGAATGGAAAGGAAAGCAAATGGAACCTGGAATAGTAGACTACATGAGAAGTAAGGGCCAGAATAAGGGTAATGGCCATGGGAATGGAGGAGAAAATGGATGTGGAAAATGGAAAAAGTTAGAATGTCTAGAATTTAGCAGGATCTCGTGAAGAGTAAGGATAAAGGCATATTCCAAAACTAGTGAGGTTTTGAGACACAGTGTCTGAGAGGGCAATGCCTACAAAAGAAAAGGGAAATCAGCAAGTTTAGCTCTGACAAAGAAGAGGGGTTCACCTTGAGATGCTTGCTGGTGACATCTAGATACAGTTCAGTGGAGATATTTGACAAGTGGTTTAGGAGCTTAGGTGTGAGGGTGGGACCAGAGATGTAGATCTGAAATCAGAAAAGTGAATGAAACTGCCAAGGAGAGAAGATGGGAAAAGACCTACTGTTAGGTCATACAAGACAGAAGGTGAGACAAATCAGGGTACAGAAAATGAAGAATCCTCAAGAAAGGTAAGAACAGTAAAACAGGAGAGGCCAGTACCCCATGACCCCTGTGGCACAACTCCTGTGCCTGTTCCCCTCCACCAGTTATGCTTCCCAGGAAGAGGACTCTTCAGATCTTTCCTATTCACCTGAGCTATCAATTTTATAAACAGAAAGGACACTCTTGGACTGTGATGGAAGATTTTCTTTCTTTCAAACACCAGACTGGTTCTGGCTCTTGAAAATTAATTATGATGATGATTAAATGGACTCTGACCATAATTCCCCAATGTCTCTTTCTAGCTGTGTTGCATGGGGAGAGCTCTCTGTTTTTACTGATTACCCTCTAGTTCCCCTGGTTCATCTACTTTCCTCATCCTTCTTGTGTCTTCACATATGGCTGTTAGCATAACTTGTGCCATCTTGGGTCCTAACAGTTTCTTCTGTCCTTTCACTGACCCTACCCAGGACTATACTGGACAATGAATTGCTTCTCTGTCATCAGGGGCTTTGTAGTTAATAGATATTGCTTAATAATCAGTAGGACCAGGTAGCTTATATGCCCTGTTAGTCACCAATGATGAAAATCTTCCCTGATGTATTCCTGGCGCTCACTAGA
Source organism: Delphinus delphis (assembly GCF_949987515.2). Classification (NCBI taxonomy): domain Eukaryota; kingdom Metazoa; phylum Chordata; class Mammalia; order Artiodactyla; family Delphinidae; genus Delphinus; species Delphinus delphis. The sequence continues at coordinate 141,872,354 of NC_082683.1, read as the reverse complement.
CTAGCTACCCATTTGTACATCTTGACTTAGGAATGCACATCCTGTTTCCAAGCACCTACCCCCCCATACACTAGGGTAACAATAAAATTGTCCCAGTGGCCCCTCAGAAGTGTGGAGTGCAGCTGCAAATGATTCTGGATCATTGTCTGCCCAATACCCATCCCACCCTGTAAGTTACCCTATAATAAACTGATCCATTGATTATGTGGAGCTGCCTGCCTTGTTTTTCGGTCTCAAGATGCCTTCTCAGTTTGGCGGACACTGTTCATTCCCTCCGTCCTCCAACCCTTCACTCTGGTGACTTGATGCATACATTGATCCATTTGTTTCTCTCTGGATTGAGCCCAACAAAATTCCAGACCAGCTGCCTAGACCTCTGAGCTAAGAGAGTCTGTCTCTTAGGACCATGGACACAATGACTGACTCACATTATTTATGCTCATATGTAAATTAACAATTACCCCTTATTTCTGCCCCTCTACTGGCTTCTGGTGGCCACTGGCTCCAGCTCTTCATTTAGAATGCAGAGTTGACATTTTTAGTTTGAATATATTTAGTCTGGATCCCAAGAGGGGAGAATAGTTAACAAATGGAATGAGTAAGTCAAATACCACAGAGAGGTTGAGAAAGATAATAGGGAAAAGATTATTACATTTGGTAATGAATAATGGATGATTAGAGACACTGGAGTGTTGATAGCAGAAGAAAAGTTACAGTAGATAAGGAAGAATGAGTTTCTCCTTCTACAGAATTTAAGTCCATGTAAGCAAGTATTAAGTATCAATACCCATTACTCAATACTTCAGTATTAAGTATTCAAACTCACTTATTTGAGGTGGGTTTTCTTCAGCATCTTCGTTAACACCTTTTGTAAAAGATTCTATAATGGAAATTTCAACTAGAGGTTCTCTTTCACTTGCTAAATCTGTCCTTGTGGCCAGTGCATGGTCAGTGCTGATGGTACAGTTTGTACTTTCAGTAAGAAGAGTTCCCTGCTGTTTAATTTTTAACTTTTTCATTACTCCTACATTCAACTACTCTTTTAGAAAGTGATTCCTGTTGGTATCAAATCCTCGCCAGCTGGTCCTGCCAGACATTTATTTGAGGCGTCAACACAGATGAAAATAAAACACACCTATGAGGCAAATAAAGTTTATGGCAGGCTGTATTCAATAAACAAGGAGAAAAGCTAGCATTTTCCTGCCCTCTTAAAGCAGTAACAGTATTACTACAAACACAAAAAAGACAAGCTTCAGAACAAATTCTCCCTTCTACATTGGCCATCCCACATTCCACTGGCATCCTGGAATGTGGAAACTTGGTTTGAGGGCAAAATTCAACTCAACTGGCAATGAGAAAGTCTCTGACCCAGAACTCTTGAAATGTTCATGGGAGATTTTTTGCAACTTCTGGTTGCCTTTGAGTATGTAAAAAGACAAGGTTGTTTTGAAAATATCCAAGGCTTGGAAACCATCTCTTATGTAATAGTCTGGGGTGAGAAACATGAGTGTAGCTACTGCCCGAGCAGTCAGTCAGTCCTTAGAACTCATAAAAACAGACGATCCAAGCATGAGTGCATTTTAGAGGATAGTACAAGTAGTTTTACATGATTTGCTGGTCATTTATAGCAGACACTGTTGTCAACCCTGCATCCTATTCTCCTTTCTTCTTTGTGGGCAGAGTCCTGGTTTTGTTCTGGGGTTCACAACTTCCCCACAGAACTCAGTGGAGAATAACCCTACCCTTACCTCAGAGGTAAATCCTGGTTGGTATAAACCAGTCAAGGGGGGGCCTTTCCTTTTGCTCGTGTTGAGTTTATAAGAGGGCATGTGACCTGGTTCCAGCCAATGAGATGTAAAGGAATGTCTGTTGGGGACTTCTGAGATATATTTCCCAGCTCTGTTTTTTTGCCTCTAGACATTGCCTGGCCTAGATATGACACCTCTTCTAACCATGAGGATAACTGACCTGAGGGCAAATCTGGCAAAAACTCAAGTGGAGCAGAGAAGGACCCTGAATCTCTGATAATTTCCTTAGCTAGAGAATACAGTAATGCTGAACCCCACCTCCCCTGTGGATGGCCAATTTGGGGAGGGTAATAGCTTTTTTACTGAAACAAATATTTTAAAATTGCAAACAAATGCTTTGGGGGTCACCGTGTCAACATATATTTTAAAAGGGGACAATGGACCATGGTGAGGGTTGTAGAATCTAGTATTTAATCATATTCAAAAGCAGAAATCATAAGTCAGAAGAACTTTACTGTTGTATATGGAGCCACAAGAACCATGTCCTGAATATCAGTCTCTAAAAAAAGCACCTCAAATAATAACAATTTCAGTATTACCATTACCATGATGTGTCAGGTACTATGCTAGGTATTTTACATATTTCTTTTGTTTCTCTTATGACTATTGTAATGTAGGTATCAACAATTCCTTATTTTCAGATGAGGGTCATAGACACAGTAATTTCTATATGTACACAGTGAGTATAATAAGAGTAATAACTAATATTTATTTTGTGCTTACTGTATTTCAGGCATTTCCTAAGCACTTTATATATATAGCATTAGCTCATTAATCATTACATTAAGTCTGTGAAGAAAATACTTTTGTTTTCCATGTTTTGCCAGTAGGGAAGCTAGAGCACAGAGCATGTAAGCAGTGCTCCCAAAGTCACATAAAGCAAGCAGCAGTGTGTAACTGCAGATCCTGCACACTTACTGCCTCCCCACACACCAGGGCCATGATTCAGAACTACAGCCTATGTCTGTCTAAATTCTAAGCCTACGTTTTTCCCTCTAGGTTGGGTAGGGATGTCAAAATATGTTTTGGCTACCTGCTCTGTTTCAGAGACCCAGAATGAAATTAAAACTCAAAAACCAACTTTGATTCCATGAAGGAAACAGGCAAACACTCTGGTTTAGGCAAGGGGACAGCTTGCTCTCTCTTTGACCCCAGAGAGCTTTTGCTGTGTCCTAGAGAACAACAAGGAATAATGGGCTCAAACAACAAGACAGTGTCAAGCACATATACGTGGAAATAGAGTCCAAGCTCTTCCATAGCAAATCAGTCAGAGGGGTACAGATGAAATCTGTGTCCTTCTGTTGTAGCTGATGGAATAAGTAATGTGACTATTCAGACAAGGAAAATTACTAGAAATATAAAAGGAGCAAAAACATATTCAAAATAAAATAGCTAGTGGGAAGCAGCCGCATAGCACAGGGAGATCAGCTCGGTGCTTTGTGACCACCTAGAGGGGTGGGATAGGGAGGGTGGGAGGGAGAAGCAAGAGGGAGGGGATATGGGAATATATGTATATGTATAGCTGATTCACTTTGTTATAAAGCAGAAACTAACACACCGTTGTAAAGCAATTATACTCCAATAAAGATTTTAAGAAAAAATAGATGCAGAGGATTTAGGGCAATGAATGAGATATTATAATCGTATTCATTTTGTTTTGCTAAAGTCTTTGTTGATTGTTGAATTGAATACAGTGTGTAATTAAGTTTTTCATCTTTTTTTTCATTCAACAAACATTTACCATGAGGCTGACTCTGCTGGGCTCTGCCAGGCTCTAGGGATGGAGCCCCCAATATCTTCCCATCACACTTAGGAACAATCCAAGTCCTTACTTTGATCTAAAAGAATCTCACCACTGCTGCCTCTTTCATTACCACCTTTACCCCTGTTCACTCTGCTGCAACCTTACTGCTCTCCTGGCCTCTGCTGGAACAGGTTGGACAAGCTTCTGCTTTAGGGCATTTGTTCTGCACTCTCTCCCCTTCTCCATCCAGATCACACTTCTCCCAGATATTTGCATGACTGGCTCACTCCCTCACTTGATTCAGAGGTGTACTCAGAAGTCACCCTACCTGTCACTATCCTCTCACTCTAATTTGATTCACATTACTTCTTTATTATATATTTATCTGTTCGTGTATTTTTTATCATCTCTACCCACTCCTGTTCATTTTTTATAAGGGCTTTCTTCTATTCATGGCTATATTCTTAGCACTTGCTACAGTGACTGACATACAGTTAGTCCTCGATAAATATTTGTGAAAAAAGAGAAGATGACACTAATGGATACGGCAGGACTCTAGAATATGACAGAAGCTCTCCTCCAGAGACTCAAGTTCAGTGCCATAATATAGTATAATCCAAAGGTTTAATAATGTTAGGGTTTGTGTGAACAATTGTCTATTATAGCATAAACCCCAAATGTTGCCTATTCCATGTTTACCTCTGAACACAAATCAACAATAAAAACTTTGAAACTTAGCTGTTGCTGGGCTTCCCTGGTGGCGCAGTGGTTGAGAGTCCACCTGACGATGCAGGGGACACGGGTTCGTGCCCCGGTCCGGGAAAATCCCACATGCCGCGGAGCGGCTGGGCCCGTGAGCCATGGCCGCTGAGCCTGCGCGTCCGGAGCCTGTGCTCCGCAACGGGAGAGGCCACAACAGTGAGAGGCCCGCGTACTGCAAAAAAACAAACAAACAAACAAACTTAGCTGCTGCTGCAATTTTTTAAATCTGTAGGTATTCTCTTGATTGTTGATGTGGAAATTACTGGTTAGCTCCTATGTGATATTGGTGGTAAGCTAGGTCTTCCCCTTAACACGGAAACTTGTAACACAATGATTTATATGGGATAGTAGCACTAGCAAAAATCTAGAGCAAGTAAGGAGTGTTGTTCTTGATTCCATGTCATACCTAAAATCAACTTAAATGAATTTTGCAATAGCTTTGGCATTTGGAAATGTGGGTTGCGTGAGCACCTTCTACCCAAGCAAATCCAGTACATTCCGTTTTTGTGCTGAGCATGGGGCTGGCTTGAAAACTGGTGCCAAAACCAGATGTTTGACTCTGGAAAAAGGGCATTCCACACATGCATCAAGAACACTTCTTGGCAAATCCAAGCCAATGGTATAGGACACATATGTGTCTCCATGATGGATAGCGCAGAAACCACATTGGTTATTTACAGGAAGCATTGTAAAAATTGGATGTATTTATAGAAATGCCTATGAAACACGCAGTTATTTTTAACAAGAAAGAGTTGAAGTTGTTTAGCGCAGATGCATAAATAGCCTTACAAATGAAATGACTGATTGTAACACAACCCACACTTTCAGATATTATCTGATAGCTTCACCGTCAACTGCTTATTGTATGTGGCAAAGGAGTAGGAATTGCACAAAAAGATCTTTTACACTTGGTTTCTGAAAAAGTACATGCTCTCAAAGAAAAATGAGAGACTCATGCTTGTGGAGAAATCAAATGTGTTTGAGAAATTGGCTACACCCTTTTATGCCCATCAGCACGCAGCATAGATCCTACTAGAGTAAGTATTTGCTCTTGTTTTTGGTCTTTTTGTGTTGTAGTGATGGATGTGACTGAATTCTTCAGTAGTACTCCATCGTGTCCTCTGTACTAATGAAAGCTGTCAACTGATACATGAACAAGGAACAAGACAAACAGGTTCTTGCATCCTAATTGATTACAAATTATGTGAAAACTGAAATATAGGTGATGTTAAAAAAAGGTAACTTCCAATTCAAGGTATTATGTTATTAAGCCCTCAACAAACATCCCTCTATCTTGCCCCCACTAATGTGCTTAAAATAAACACAAAGTGGTAAGTATTCAATGGGGGAAAATGTCACTACAGGCATACTTTAGAGATACTGAGGATTTGGTTCCAGACCCCTGCCATAAAGCAAATATCACAATAAATTTTTTGGTTTTCCAGTGCACATAGAAGTTATATTTCCATGATACTGTAGTCTACTAAGTGTGCAATAGCATTATGTTGAAAAAAAAAAAAACAAGATACATTCCTTAACTAAAAAAATGCTTTATTGCTAAAAATGCTAACCATCATCTGACAACACAGGGCTGCCACAAACTTTCAATTTATAAAACACATTATACCTGCAAAGTGCAATAAAACAGGCATGCCTGTATAAATAGAAAAATTCTGTTTTCTTGGAGAATGTAGGTTCTGAATTGCGTACCAAGCAAGGGCTGTGTGGAATGTAAAGATTATAGGAAAGGAACTTCTGTGGTGGACGGAGATTATAGGAACAAGTGATATATTTTTTGTGACAGTGTGGCAAGATCTTAACCTAAAGGAGCTGGTAGAGAGCAGGGCTATGTAAGAATTCGAACCGAAAGGAAAAATAGATGATCTCACCAGTTTGTTCACACTGTATCTCCATAACCTAGTACAGTGCCTGGAATGCAGTAGACGTTCAGTAAATACTTACTGGGGGGAAGAAAAAAAGCAAACCTGGGTTGGACTGACTATGGTATTATTATTGAAGAGGGATCACAAAAGACTGAAACACTAAACTGAGAACAAGGGGAGGGAGCGAGCCCTCTAAGCTCTATTGACATGGCATTCTCATTTACCAAGTTCTGACACATCAATATCTTGGAAGTTGTCACTCCTGTCCTTACAACTAGTAAAAAATTAACAGGCCAAAAATCAGTGTCTTTTCTTGGACCTACTAGAGAACAGAGATCACAGGACAAACTGCCATCCCGAAATCTGGGGAGACAGAATAGAAAGGATCACAGCTGAGATCTGTATACTTGGAGCAAAATCTACAGGAGGTATAAACTGGTAGAAATACCTTAATGGTAATTTTACTGAACTGTTAGAGGCTGAGAATGAGAAGCTGGTGTGAGAATGAGAAACTCCTGGGGGCCACAGTTGTAGGGGCCTTGCATATTTTCATGGGTTTTACATACAGGAATCCCATTAGGAGCTCATGATGAAGATCCAAGAAAAATTCTCTTGTGTTTCTGGCAAGGGGAGGGGAAAATCAATCCCATATTTGAAATATACCCATAGCATTTGCCATAATCAAGGCCTACCATACAGGGGAAAAGATGTTATGAGAGTCTTATCCCACCTGGGGGAAGGGTAGTTACCCAACTCCAGCTCCCTGTGGCCTTCATGTTTCTTCTAAGGAAGAGGGGGAGATAAAAAAAAAAAAAAAAAAAAAAGGCTTCTGGAGGTCACAGCCCAGGGACACAGGCCCACTGAAAGACTGAGGTTGAACTCCTGAGGTTGAATTACAAGATTATTGACCAGAACACTTCCCCTTTCCCACACCTTATACCACATCAATAAGGCTCTACTATAATAACAGTGGATTACAGCTAAAAGAGCATCAAGACATTACCTAAGGAGGAGTTTTTAGAGAAACGCATAAACAACAGGGGAAATAAAACACAAGAACACCAGAACAATTTGAAGTCTCAGACATCTACAGCTGCAACAAAAATTAAACAGCCCAATTCCTGGCCAGATTATCATAAAACTTCACATTAAAGGACTGTTTACCTCAGTTACCATATTACCTGATCAATCCAGCTTTCAGTAAAAAATTACAAAGCATACTAAAAGGCAGGTAAAAATACAGTATGAAGAGACAAAGAAAGCATCAGATCCAGATGTAGATAGGACAAAAATTTGGAATTACTGGACAGGAAATGTAAGGTAACTATAATTAACATGTCAAGGGCTCTAATGGAAAAAGTAGACAACATGCAAGATCAGATAGGTAATGGAAGCAGAGAAATGGAAACTCTAAGAAAGAATAAAAAGAAATGCTGGAATTTAAAAACATTGTAACTGAAATGAAGAATGCTTTTAATGGGCTCATCTTTACGCCAGCCATGGCCAAAGAAAGAATTAGCTAGTTTAAAGATATGTTAGTAGAAACTTCTTAAACTGAAATGCAAAGGGAAAAAAGAATGAAAAAAACCCCAATAACCAAGACGAGGGGGCTAAATAAGACAGGGATAGATGGACAGTTACATGATAGACAGATACACACATATGCACATCTATGTATATATACATAGATGTGTGTGTATGCATATATTATTTTTTATAATTTTTACATGTAGTTAATATTTATATAGCACTCTATAGCAAGCAATTTTCTAAGAATTTTACATATATTGACACATTTAATCCTCAAAACAATTTTATGAGATAGATGGTATTATTGTCCCCATTTTACTGATGAAGCTACAGAGATTGCAGTGGCTTTCCCAAGATACATAGCTAGTAAATGGTAGCCTAAGAAGTGCCAAGATAAAGAAAGTAGATGGAAGAGGAGTAACATATTACAGATCCAAATCTGAGAGAAGTCAAGAAATGACCAGAGAATTCAATGAACACATTTTAAATTCAAATCAAGTGGGTAATAATTGCTGTAGCAGGTTATATAGGTCAGGACTGTGAACTTCCTCCACTGTGGCCCATTTAATGAGTTAGAGAGTTTATAATGGAAAGTAGAAGATCAAATTGAAAATGCTAAGTGGGTGAGAAAGTAGGAAGGCATGACTAACAGGATGAGCAACAGGCAGTAGGAACTACAGGGGTATATGAATTAAATAAGTTCTGATAGAAAGGGAGTAGATGGGATAGAGGGATGGGCGAGCATTATTAGGCTTTCACTGGACTAGAGACATAATTGTGAGCTAATTTGTGCTAAGGACTTAAAGGTGTCTGAAATTCCTTTGCCGGGTGGAGATGAACGATCCTCACAAAAACCTGAACACCAGGAGGGGAAAGCACATAATAGAGAAAACATGAGGAGTCAGCACAGTCACTTGAACTATCTAGGAGTTCTCAAGTGCAAGTCCAAGAACGAACTCTCTACTCAACCTGCCATCCTTATCAACTCTGTCTTTATTTATTAAAAACCCATTATATTCCTGGTGAAATTCTAGGCATCTTGAGAATTCTCATAGCCAAAGAAGATGGCCTAATCTTTGCCTTCAGTGAGAACACACATTAATGAAAACATTTCCTTTTGATTTGGAGCCAGTTACTAAAGTTGTATGTTTGAACACATGGATGTCTTCTTTTTACAAGCAAAGCACAAAACCAGAGGCTGAGCAACACTTTTGTAACCACAAAATCTGTGATCTTTATCTAGCTTTCCAGAAACATCTGGGATTTGAGTTTCTGTTTTCATTACTCTGGAAAGCAATGCTTCCTCCTGACATTCATCTCCAGTTGCCCTTATTGTAACAATGCTTAAAAGGAGCCCCAGATTTGTCTATGGAAGTAACATTTAAGACATTGCCTGAATCATCTCATGATCCATGTTGTCCAGAATCATTTTTCCTTGGGAATGAGATGGGAAAGACTGTTAAGTATAACTATGTTTTACTTACTAGATGTTTTGTTTCACTCACCTTCTGTGCTCCTTTTTAACTTATTTTTATAAGACCAAGCTGTTTAAAATTTCAGATAGTTTATAACTGTTTACTTTAAAATTATTTGATCCCACTGCTGCTATTAAATAGTTCAGGGTAAATAAATAAAAATATCTTATAATTAGATTAAATTTTCACCTTTTCGTTTTTGATTAAATTTAAGAATAGCACTCTAAGTTTAGCAATTTAGCCCCTCTATATTTGTGAAAATCCCATTGATCAGGTGGACACCTCAGAAAGTAGCTGGATTAAACAATTATTATAGTGACTTACCCAAGAGTCTTGACTGCCACATCAGCTTCCCAATTACTCAAAGTGTTACTGTTGTAACATGAGATGAAATGCAAATAGAGAGAAGAGTGCAAGAAGAACTAATGACTGCGGCATGTATGTACCTTCTATGGCAACAGATTGTGGAGTAACCTATCTTCCACTCAAGGCCCTAATGGTTGTGCATAGGGGAAAGAAGGAGAAATTAAAAACTGTGAAAATGCAATTAAAAATAAAGATAAAAGAATACACAAATAACACTAAAGAAAATCATCAAATCACAAGGGAAGAGAAGAAGAAAGGAACAGAGAAGTACAAAAACAACCATAAAACAATTAACAAAGTCACAAGAAGGGTATATCTGTCAGTAATCTCTTTAAGTGTAAATAGACTAAATATTCCAATCAAAGACATACTATAACTAAATGGATTTTAAAAAAAGACTCATACTCTGCCTACAAGAGACTCATTTCAGATCTAAAGACACACAGACTGAGAGTACATATTTCATGAAAATGGAAATGAAAAGAAAGCTGGGGAAGTGATATTTATACCAGACAAAATAGACTTTAAAATAAAGTCTATAAAAAAGACAAAGAAGGTCATTATAGAATGATAAAGGGATCAATCTAATAAATATCTATGCACCCAACATAGTAGAACCTAAACACATGAAGGAAATACTAACAAACATAAAGGAAGAATTGACATTGACAGTAATACAATAATAGTAGGGGACTTTAACACCCTACTTACATCAATGGTTAAGAAAATTAATGTTTTTTTAAAAAGAAAATCAATAAGAAAACATTGGCCTTAAACAACACATTAGACCAGATACACTTAATAGATTATTACAGAACATTCCATCCAAAAGCAGCAGAATACACATTCATTTCAAATGCACATGGAATATTCTCCAGAATAGATCACAAGTTAGGACACAACATATTAGGACACAAAACAAGTCTCAATAAATTTAAGATGATTTAAGTGATATCAAGCATCTTTTTCAACTTCAGTGGTGTGAAAGCTAAAAATCAATTACAAGATGAAAACTGAAAACACCCACAAATACATGGAGGCTAAATAAAATCTAGTGAACAATTAATGGATCATTGAAGAAATCTAAGAGAAAATTTAAAAAATACCTCGAGACAAATGAAAATGAAAACACGTCCAGAATCTATAGGTTGCAGCAAGAGCACTTCTAAGGGGGAATTTGGTAGCAATACAGGCCTACCTCAAAAAACAAGAAAAATCTTAAATAAACAATCTAAGGTTACATCTAAAGAAACCAGAAAAAGAGGAACAAACTAAGCCCAAATTTAGTAGAAGTAAGGAAATAACAAAAATCAGAGTGGAAATAAATAAAATAGACTTTTTTAAAATAGAAAAGATCAATAAAACTAGAGTTCATTCTTTGAAAAGAAAAACAAAATCTATAAATTTTTAGCCAGACTCATTAAGAAAAAAAGAGTGGGCCCAAATAAATAAAATCAAAAATGAAAAAAGGAGAAGTTAAACTTCCACCGCAGAAATAACAAAGGATCATAAGCAATTAATATGAAGAATTATATGCCAACAAATTGGACAATCAAGAAAAAATGGATAAATTCCTAGAAACGTACAATCATCCAAGACTGAATTATGAAGAAATAGAAAATCAGAACAGGCCTATCACTAGTAATGAACTTGAATCAGTAATCAAAAAGCGTCCAACAAACAAAAGTTCAGGGCCAGATAGAGCCACAGGAAAATTCCACCAAACATTTAAGAAGAGCTAATACCTATCCTTCTCAAACTCCAAAAAATTTAAGAGGAAGGAACACTTTTAAACTCATTCTATGAGGACAGCAGTACTCTGATAGGAAAACCAGATCAACACTACAAAAAAAAAGAAGAGCGAGAGGGAGAGAAAGAGAAAATTACAGACCAATATCTTTGATGAATATATACAAAAATCCTCAGCAAAATATTAGCAAACAGAATTCAACAATACATTAAAAAGTTTGTGTACTATAATCAAATGATATTTATTCCAGTGATGCAAGGATGGTTCAATATTGTTAATCCTTCAACACGATCACCACATGAACAAAACGAAGGCTAAAAATATATGATCATCTTAATAGATACACAAAAAAAATCTGACAAAATTCAACATCTATTTATGATAAAAACGGTCCACAGAGTGGGTATAGAGAGAACATACCTCAACATAATAAAGGTCATATATGACAAGCCTACAGCTAACATCATATTCAGTGGAGAAAATCTGGAAGCATCTCCTCTAAGATCAGGAAAAAGACAAGGATGCCCACTCTTACCACTTCTATTTAACACAGTATTTGGAATTTCTAGCCACAGCAATCAGAGAAGAAAAAAAAAAAGCATCCAAATTGGAAGGGAAGAAGTAAAACTGTCACTATTTGCAGATAACGTGATATTATATATAGAAAACCCTAAAGACTTCATCAAAAAATTATTAGAACTAATAAATGAATTCAGTAATGTTTCAGAATACAAAGTCAACACACAGAAATTTGTAGTGTTTCTATACACTAATAATGAACTATCAGAAAGAGAAATTAAGAAAACAATCTCATTTATAATTGCATTAAAAAGAATAAAATAGCTATGAATAAATATAACCAAGGAGTTGAAAGACTTGTACTCTGAAAACTATAAGACATTGATGAAAGAAACTGAAAATGACACAAATAAATGGAAAGATATACCATATTCCATGCTCATGGACTGAACAAATTAATATTGTTAAAATCTCCATTCTACACAAAGAAATCTACAGATTTAATGTAATCCCTATCAAAATACCAATGGCATTTTTCACAGAACTGTAACATAATTCTAAAATTTGTATGGAACCACAAAGACCCTGACTAGCTAAAGCAATCTTAAAAGAGAACTAAACTGGAGGTATCATGTTTCCTGATTTCAAAGTATACTACAAAACTAAAGTGATCAAAACTGTATTATACTGGCACAAAAACAGGCACATAGATCAATGGAAAAAAAATAGAGAGCTCTAAAATAAACTCACATAAAATAAACTCATACTTATATACAATAAAGGGGCTAAAAATATGCAGTAGGGAAAAAGCCTCTTCAATAAATGGTGTTGGCAGAACCGGACGCAGCTACATTCAAAAGAATGAAACTGGACCACTTTCGGCACCATATACAAAAATAAATCAAAATGGATTGAAGACTTAAATGTAAAACCTGAAATTATAAAACTCCTAGAAGAAAATACAGGTAGTAATGTTCTTTGGCATTACTCTTAGCAATACTCTTTGCACATAGTTCTCCTCAGGAAAGGGCAGCAAAAGCAAAAATTAAACAAATGGTGCTACATCAAACTAAAAGGCTTTTGCACAGTGAAGGAAATCATCAGCAAAATAAAGAGGCAACTTACTGAATGGGAGAAGATATTTACAAATGATATATCTGATAAAGGTTTAATATTCAAAATATAAAGAACTCAATTTGATATCAAAAAAATTTTAAAAACCCAAATTAAAAAAATGGGTAGAGGATTTGAATAGACATCTTTTCCAAGGAAGATATATGGATGGCCAACAGACACATGAAAAGATGTTCAGCATCACTAATCAGTAGGGAAATGAAATTCAAAAACAAAATGACATGTCACCTCACACCTGTCAGAATGGCTATTCTCAAAAAGACAACAAATAACAAGTGTTGGCAAGTATGTGGTGAAAAAGGAACCCTTATGCACTGTTGGTGGAAATGTAAACTGGTGCAACCACTATGAAAAACAGTGTGGAGCTTCCTCAAAAAATTAAATTAGAACTACCGTATGACCCAGCAATTCCACATCTGGGTATTTATCTGAAGAAAATGAAAACATGCATTTTGAAAGATACAAGCACACCAATGTTTACAGCAGCATTACTAACAATAGCCAAGATACAGAAACAACCTAGGTATCCATCAAAATGAAGGGATAAAGATGTGGTGTGTATCTATATATCTACATATATATAATGAAATATTAGTCAGCCATAAAAAAATAAAATTCTGCCATTTCCAACAATGTAGATGGACCTAGAGGATATTATCCTTAGTGAAATAAATCAGCCAGAGAAAGGTAAATACTCTGTTACCACTTATATGTGGGATCTAAAAAATAAAACAAACAAATGTATACAAAAAAATAGAAACAGACTCACAGATATAGAGAGCAATCTAGTGGTTACCAGTAGAGAGAGGGAAAGGGTGAGAGGCACACAGGGGTATGGGATTAAGATATACAAAATACTATGTATAAAATCAATAAGCAACAAGGATATATTGTACAGCACAGGGAAATATAGCCATTACGTTGCAATAACTTTAAAATGAGTATAGTCTATAAAAAAATTGAATCACTATGTTGTTCACCTGAAATAAATATACTATTGTAAATCAACTATATTTCAATTTTAAAACATTTTAATAACTCACTGGAACATGAAAAAAAATTTTTTAAGCAGCCAGCGAAGAGATAGATCATGTGTAGAGGAACAATGATAAGGATGACAGCAGACTTTTCATTAGAAACAAAGCAAACTCGAAGAAGACACAAGAAAAAAAACTGTCAATCTAGAATTCCTTACCCAGCAAAAATGTCTTTCAAAAACAAAGGTGAAATAAATACTGTGAGACAAACAAAAGCTGAAAGAATTTACTATCTGCATGTATTCCTTAGCCTTGGGTAGTGTCCTTATCCGCATATGTTGATCCCTATTAAACTGATTTTAGTTTAACTCACGGAGGCCTTTGTAGACTTCCAGAGTTATTTCTCTATGTAGCTCTCTCCTCTCTGGTACTCTGCTCTTGTGTACTCTGGCTGACTTGTTCTTCTGTGCTCCTAGCTCCTCTTCTAATCTCTGAGAGGCCACTAGGCTCTTCCTGGGGTCTTTTCCCACACATCTGGGCTGGAAACATTCTCTAGGCAATACACTGGGCAATCATAGGACTCACTTTATTTGTTTCTCATCTCAACAATCCCAGTTGCTTTCTGATGTACAATATCTTGAAAACCATGGTTTCATAATTTTGTCCAGTTTTTAGCTGGTGGATAAATACAATCACTGTTACCCCATCATGACCAGAAGTTGAGACTGAGAAATTTGAACTTCAAAATTTCTCTTAATATCCTTTGCCAGTAAAGAAATTCTCTCCCAACTGTCCTCCTCTGAAAAAATTAATATCTGAATGGTTGACTCTCAAGTTGATGCCTGTTCTCGTCTGGGCACATCTTAACACCTTTCATTGCCTCTAATCTATAAGACATAGCCCAGACTGAGTGATAGGCCTATTTTAGAAGGAAACAATCTTTACATCAATATGACTACAAGACATTACCAATCTATGTCAGCAAGTACCTGATGAGCACGTGTGAAAGTGGATTCCAATTTCAATGGGGTTAAGCCAGTGGAGACAGAACGTAAGACTTGACTGGGGTAAATTCACTGTCATATATTCCTTCTTATCTGAGATTAGGAATTAATTTGTTTTGTGCTCCAGGGAGTATGTTAATAGTTTACTGGGTTAAATAATCAAATTATAAACTCAATCAGGGCCTACAGTTATTGAGAGAGAGAGAGAGAGAGAGGGCTTTAGATCTAATCCAGTAAGCAAACAAGGATCAGCACTACTGTTTTCTATCCTCTTTTTGTCCATTCTCTCTATTCTGCATTATTAAAACAAAACAAAACAAAAGACAGCAAAAGTAAACAACAACAACTGAGAAATTGTTTGGAAAAATAAAACTCACCTAAAGAAAAAGGAATACTAAAAATGAAATGCTCAGTGGTTAACAGTGTGGATGGCATCGCTCTTTAAAGTGTATTATTCGCTTCACACATGAGGCTTAAAACAACACCTAAACAAATGGTATGAACGCAATGAATCCTAGCGATTTTTTATGCCCTGAAAGAAGGATAGACATGATTCGCATCATTATGGTATCTCTGAAACTGAAGCTTTTCAACATAAAAGTCTGGATTTGAAGAATCATTCCACAGAAAGGTTGACTATAAGATAGTTGCACCATTTCCTGTATCATATTACTCACCATCTAGACAGTTGCCAGATAGAATAATTACTGAATTTCCTAACACATTTTTCTTTTACCCAGTGTATGCAGATGTGGATGAAAAGGCTCATGGGCTCACATACGTTTAGTTCTGTGTTTTGTACAGCAGATGCTATTGCAGTGCCTTCTGCTATTTTGATCTTCTCTTAGGCTCTGTTTTGGGGTTAATGGATACTAACCATTAGTCACTTCCGGATTACCTTCTATGCACTGTGTAAAGTGTATGCTGTATAGCGTCTTATGTCTCCAACATCTCTCTTGGGTGTGATGCCATTAAATGAATTTTACACTCTTTTAAAACTTTTTATTATATTTTATTCCACTGGAAAACAAAATTACTGTGGCTCATCCAAAGTGCTTCCTCAGGAATATTACTTCCTTTTTGTGGGATTCCTTTTTATTGGGTGCCAGGCTGATCTGTCAGCCCATTTTCTCCCAGCAGTCCTTACTCTGCTGTGTTGTTAGAAGGCATGCTTCAAGGTACTTGTAATTTCAAAAAGGCAATAAAATTTTCTTTCTAGGCTCCAGTTATCTTCATAACCTCATACCTGGCTTCTTGAACTTAAAAAAATGTGATGGGGCTTCCCTGGTAGCTCAGTGGTTGAGAGTCCGCCTGCCGATGCAGGGGACACGGGTTCGTGCCCTGGTCCGGGAGCCACAGAGCAGCTGGGCCCATGAGCCATGGTCGCTGAGCCTGCGCGTCCGGAGCCTGTGCTCCGCAACGGGAGAGGCCACAACAGTGAGAGGCCCGCGTACCACACACACACACACATACACACACACACACACACACACAAAGTGATGGCCCTTGGTAAATACTGCAACAAATTCTAAGCTATAATTCAACAATTCCTCTTCTCAGTAGAAGCTATCTCTGCAATCTGTAGTGGGTCTCCTAGGGAGTCTTTCTAATACTGTTATGGAAAATAGGCCACACAAGAATTACACCACAAGGAAAGAGCCTGGTGGTAAATAGCCTTCCACTAAACTTCAAAAGAACAAAGACACTTTAATTAAAACAGCCTTGAAATTATCCTGCTCCTTTGCATCAGGCACAGTCAATAACAGGTGTTTAGTGAGCACTCTTGCAGAAGGAAGTACAATAATACCCAAGCACTGAAATGTTCTTAAAGACAAATCTGGTTCCCAATTCACAGGATGGCTACTAATCTGATGGTTTGCAATATCAGATGAAACATTCTATGGATCTTGGCTTCTTTTCCTCTCCTTAGAATGAATCTGTTATCTTTATCTTAGTGTAGCTAGTTTTTGCTACATAACAAACCACCCCCAGATTAAACAGAAACAGCTAAACCATCTATTTATCATCATGCACAGTTCCACAGATCAACAATTTGGGATGGGGTCAGCTCTGCAATTTTGCCGATCTAAGTCACTCATGTGTTTGCAGTCAGCTGTTAGTTTCTCGTTAGGCTGGAGGCTGGCTAATTGTTGGCTAGGGCACTTGGAATCTCCTTCACAAGATCTCTTGATCTCCAGGAAGCTAACCTGGGCATGCTCATATGGTGGCAGGATTTAAGAACGGCAAGGCTGTGTTTTTCAAGTCTTTTTTTGTGTCATACTTTCCACTGTCCCATTGGTCAAAACAAGTCACATAAGTCATTATAGGAGGGTGCTGCCGAAGGGCAAGGGGAGTTAAAAAACTGGAGCCTTTATTGCAATCAGTTCACCACACTTAGTTTTTTTCCCCTTCAATCTCCTATAACAGCATCTCCTGGATAATGAACTGCCCCTAAATGACACTTTTCTTATGTCACAACACAAAAAGTGAATAATTCGACCAAACTGTCTTCTGCTTTATGACATATTGTCCTATCACTCTTGAACTTGTAAAGAAGTAAATCACAGCTAAAAGCTCTCACAAAATCCCAGAGATCTGAGCGAATCTAATGGAGCCACTACAAATACTAAGAACACCAAAAATAAAACATTTAGTCTAATAAATATTCTGACAGCTATATTTGCCACAAAACAAAACCAAAAACACACAAGTTGATGGTACCTCTACCTTCCCTTTTCTCTTTCCTGCTCAGCTAACCTTATCACTCAACTGAAGTTACTTGCTCTTTTGATCGAATCAAACCCAGAGGAATTTGGCGCCAAGTGAAAACGGGAAATCAACCGCCACCTACACTCTCTAACTTGGGCTTTCAATGGTAGTAATACAACCCCCACTCCCACCACCCTGTCCTGTCCAAAATCCCAAAAGAGACAGCAGAAAAAGCTATTCTACTGGTTACCTCACATAACCCCAAACTGCTATTCATACATATAAAAATGGCTATTTTAGAATATTACTTCAAAGTCTTGAGTTCAATCTAATGGATTTACTTTGTATAATTTTACTTTGTTTCATCTTCTGAGAGCTAGTTAGTACCTTCCTACACTCAAAATGAATTACTTCTCCATAGGAAATGTTCACTAAATAAGACAGGATCATATGCCTGAGAGAGAGAATATCTGATTAATGTTGTTAAAGGGCCTCTCTGGCTGCTGTGCTGAGAATTGTAGGATACAAGAGTGGAAACTGGAAGACTAGTGAGAAGACTAAGAGTCAAGTCAAGAGATGGTGGCTTAAAACAGGTCATGGCAGTGGAGATGGATGAATGTGGATGCATTTTGCAGATAGATTCAAATCACTTATGGTTGAATTAATGTAGCAGTGGTGGTGAAATGAAGAGGTGAATCAAGGAGGACACTTACATTTTGGGCTCCAAAACTTGTAAGTGGTGGTGATATGCTAAGATAGAGAAGGGCAAGAATGGTGGGGGTAATGGTGGTAGGAGGACTCAAGTGTTTAGTCTTGAACATAGCAAGTTTGAAACATCTCTAGGATATCCACATGTACTTCACAGGTCAGCAGTCAGATATAATGTCTGGTGCTCAGAGGAAAAGCCAGATATAAATAGGGGAATTTACTTATATATAAACATATATATATATATATATAAATTTATGTATATGTACATCCTCATTATGCAGATGGTAATAAAGATATATTAATAGAGAACATACCTTAGAGATGGATATTAGATACAGAAAATTACTCAATTCTGAGTCCAGGAAAACATGAAAATCTGGCCAGTCTTTTCTTTCTTAACGAATTCTCTCTTTAGTTTATTTTTAACTCATTAGTACTTTCATTTCCTCCATAATTTTGGAGGGTCATTTCTTCCTCTTCTTTAAGGGATCCACTTCATTACCATCCCTATACCTAGGGATAGTCCTGTGTACTTTCATTCTGTACTTTTAAAAATTATAGTTATTTTGGAAATCCCCTCCACATTTGTAGCTGTCCTATAAGTGGGTCTTGTAGTCTGCTTGGGACACTGATCCAAACCAGACACGTTCTGGGTACCCATGCTTACAGTGCTAGCTCCTTGCTGGTGATGCAATTCTGGGTCCTACACCTGCACCTGCAGCACAGCCCCAAGTCCCACTTAGGCAGAGGTGATACTGTCCTGCTCCCTGCAGTACAATGGAGCCTTATCTCTTGCTGCAAACTTGAGTAGCTGGGTGTGGTTGTTCCCAGGTAACTACTGCTGGCTCCTTTTCACGTGGTGTTACAAATTCACACTTCAACTGATTCTCAGCCTAGGAAGAGTGACTGCTGATGTTACATGACAGGCATTCATCAAGTACAGGTTCCTGCTGGCTTTGAACCACTGTCCTTGTCGGTTGATTACCATTATGGGTTCCAGCTGTTTCTGTCCTGGTTTTATTTGTCTGTTGTTTAGATTTCTCCATTTCTAATAGAAGAAGACTCTCTTTTCTTGTTTTTGAACTTCACTTTTTTTAACCATGAATGAGGTTTCAGTATGTGTTTAGCCACCTATTTTATCACTTTAAATTCAATTTTATTGGGGTATAATTTCCATACAATAAACTGAATCCATTTACATTGTACAATCAGATAAGTTTTGAAAGATGTATGCTCCCATGAAAACACGGACAGTCAAAAGATATATCCAGCAGATTGGTTCAAGACGGCGGAGTAGAAGGACGTGCTCTCACTCCCTCCTGCAGGAACACCGGAATCACAACTAACTGCTGAACAATCATCAACAGGAAGACACTGGAACTCACCAAAACAGATATCCCACATCCAAAGACAAAGGAGAAGCCACAATGAGAAGGTAGGAGGGGCACAATCACAATAATATCAAATCCCATAACTGCTGGGTAGGTGACACAAACTGGAGAACACTTATGTCACAGAAGTCCACCCACTGGAGTGAAGGTTCTGAGCCCCACGTCAGGCTTCCCAACCTGGAGGTCTGGCAACAGGAGGAGGAATTCCTAGAGAATCAGATTTGAAGGCTAGAGGGATTTGATTGCAGGATTTCGACAGGACTGGGAAAAACAGAGACTCCACTCTTGGAGGGCACATACAAAGTAGTGTGCATATTGGGACCCAGGGGAAGGAGAAGTGACCCCATAGAGGACTGAACCAGACCTAACTGCTAGTGTTGGAGGGTCTCCTGCAGAGGTGGGGGGTGGCTGTGTCTCACTGTGAGGACAAGGACACTGGCAGCAGAAGTTCTGGGAAGTACTCCTTGGTGTGAGCCCTCCCAGAGTCTGCCATTAGCCCCACCAAACAGGCCGGGTAGGCTCCAGTGTTGGGTCACTTCAGGCCAAACAACCAACAGGGAGGGAACCCAGCCCCACCTATCAGCAGAGAAGTGGATTAAAGTTTTACTGAGCTCTGCCCACCACAGCAACAGCCACCTCTCCCCACCACCAGTCCCTCCCATCAGAAAACTTGCACAAGCCTCTTAGATAGCCTCATCCACCAGAGGGCAGATAGCAGAAGGAAGAATAACTACATCCCTGCAGGCTGTGGAACAAAAACCACATTCACAGAAAGATAGACAAGAGGAAAAGGCAGAGGGCTATGTACCAGATAAAAGAACAAGAAAAAATCCCAGTAAAACAACTAAATGTAGATAGGCAACCTTCCAGAAAAAGAATTCAGAATAATGATAGTGAAGATGATCCAGGACCTCAGAAAAAGAATGGAGGCAAAGATCGAGAAGATACAAGAAATGTTTAACAAAGACCTAGAAGAATTAAAGAACAAACAAACAGAGATGAACAATACAATAACTGAAATGAAAAATACACTAGAAGGAATCAATAGCAGAAAAACTGAGGCAGAAGAACAGATAAGTGACCTGGAAGACAGAATGGTGGAAGTCACTGCTTTGGAACAGAATAAAGAAAAAAGAATGAAAAGAAATGAAGACAGCCTAAGAGACTTGTGGGACAACATTAAATGCAACAACATTAGCATTATAGGGGTACCAGAAGGAGAAGAGAGAGAGAAAGTACCCAAGGAAATATATGAAGTGATTCTAATTGAAAACTTCCCTAACATGGGAAAGGAAATAGCCACCCAAGTCCAGTAAGCGCAGAGATTCCCATACAGGATAAACCCAAGGAGAAACACACCAAGACACGTAGTAATCAAACTGGCAAAAATTAAAGACAAAAGTTATTGACAGCAGCAAGGGAAAAGTGACAAATAACATACAAGGGAACTTCCATAAGGTTAACAGCTGGTATCTCAGCAGAAACTCTACAAGCCAGAAGGGAGTGGCATGATATACTTAAAGTGATGAAAGGGAAGAACCTACAACCAAGATTACTTTACCCAGCAAGGATCTCATTCAGATTCCATGGAGAAATTAAAACCTTTACAAAGAAGAAAAGCTAAGAGAATTCAGCACCACCAAACCAGCTCTACAACAAATGCTAAAGGAACTTCTCTAAGTGGGAAACACAAGAGAAGAAAAAGACCTACAAAAATCAATCCAAAACAATTAAGAAAATGGTAATAGGAACATACATATTGATAACTACCTTAAACATGAATGGATTAAATGCTCCAAACAAAAAACATAGGCTCGCTGAATGGATACAAAAACAAGACCCATATATATGTTGTCTACAACAGACGCACTTCAGACCTATGGACACATACAGACTGAAAGTGAAGGGATGGTAAAAGATATTCCATGCAAATGGAAATCAAAAAAAAAGCTGGAGTAGCAACACTCATATCAGGTAAAATAGACTTTAAAATGAATGTTACAAGAGACAAGGAAGGACACTACATAATGATCCAGGGATCAATCCAAGAAGAAGATATAACAATTATAAATATATATGCACCCAACATAGAAGCACCTCAATATATAAGGCAACTGCTAACAGCTATAAGAGGAAATTGACAGTAACACAGTAAGCGTCGGGGATTTTAACACCTCACTTACACCAATGGAAAGATCATCCAAACAGAAAATTAATAAGGAAACACAAGCTTTAAATGTCACAATAGACCAGATAGATTAATTGATATTTATAGGACATTCTATCCAAAAACAGATTACACTTTCTTCTCAAGTGAGCATGGAATATTCTCCAGGATACGTCGCATCTTGGGTCACAAATCAAGCCTCAGTAAATTTAAGAAAATTGGAATCATACCAAGCATCTTTTATGACCACAATGCTAAGAGATTAGAAATCAATTACAGGGAAAAAAATAAGTAAAAAACACAAACACATGGAAGCTAAACAATACGCTACTAAATAACCAAGAAATCACTAAGAAATCAAAGATCAAAAAATACCTAGAGACAAATGCCAATGAAAACATGATGATCCAAAATCTATGCGATGCAGCAAAAGCAGTTCTAAGAGGGAAGTTTATAGCTATACAAGCCTACTTCAAGAAACAAGAAAAATCTCAAATAAACAATCTAACCTTACACCTAAAGGAACTAGAGAAAGAAGAACAAACAAAACCCAAAGTTAGCAGAAGGAAAGAAATCATAAAGCTCAGAGCAGAAATAAATGAAATAGAAACAAAGAAAACAGCAGCAAAGATCAATAAAACTAAAATATGGTTCTTTGAGAAGATAAAGTTGATAAACCATTAGCCAGACTCATCAAGAAAAAGAGGGAGAGGCCCAAAATCAATAAAATTAGAAATGAAAAAGGAGAAATTCCAACATACACCACAGAAATGCAAAGCATCCTAAGACACTACTACAAGCAACTCTAGGCCAATAAATGGACAACCTGGAAGAAATGGACAAATTCTTAGAAAGGTATAACCTTCCAAGACTGAACCAGAAAGAAACAGAAAATATGAACAGACCAATCACAAGTAATGAAATTGTAACTGGGATTAAAAATCTTCCAACAAACAAAAGTCCAGGACTAGATGGTTTCACAGGTGAATTCTATCAAACATTTAGAGAAGAGCTAATGCCCATCCTTCCCAAAGTCTTCCAAAAATTGCAGAGGAAGGAACACTCCCAAACTCATGAGGCCACCATCACCCTGATACCAAAACAAAACAAAGATACTCCAAAAAAAGAAAATTACAGACAAATATCACTGATGAATATAGATGCAAAAATCCTCAACAAAATACTAGCAAACAGAATCCAACAACATATTAAAAGATCATACACCATGATCAAGTGGGCTTTATCCCAGGGATGCAAGGATTCCTCAATATATGCCAATCAATCAATGTGATACACCATATTAACAAATTGAAGAATAAAAACCACATGATCATCTCAATAGATGCAGAAAAAGCTTTTGACAAAATTCAAAACCCATTCATGATAAAAATTCTCCAGAAACTGGGCATAGAGGGAACCTATCTCAGTAATAAAGGCCATATATGACAAACCTATAGCAAATATCATTATCAATGGTGAAAAACTGAAAGCATTTCCTCTACGATCAGGAACAAGACAAGGATGTCCACTCTCACCACTATTATTCAACACAGTTTTGGAAGTCCTGGTCAAGGCAATCAGAGAAGAAAAAGAAATAAAAGTAATACAAATTGGAAAAGAAAAAGTAAAACTCTCACTGTTTGCAGATGACATTCTATTATACATAGAGAATCCTAAAGATGCCACCAGAAAACTACTAGAGGTAATCAGTGAATTTGGTAAAGTTGCAGGATACAAAATTAATGCACAGAAATCTCTTGCATTCTTATATACTAATGACAAAACTCTGAAAGAGAAATTAAGGAAACACTCCCATTTACCATTGCAACAAAAAGAATAAAATACCTAGGAATAAACCTACCTAGAGAGACAAAAGACCTGTATGCAGAAAACTATAAGACATTCATGAAAGAAATTAAAGATGATAACAACAGATGGAGAGATATACCACATTCTTGGATTGGAAGAATCAACATTGTGAAAATGACTCTACTACCCAAAGCAATCTACAGATTCAGTGCAATCCCTATCAAATTACCAATGGCATTTTGTACAGAACTAGGACAAAAAAATCTTAAAATTTGTATGGAGACCCAAAAGACCCCAAACAGCCAAAGCAGTCTTGAGGGAAAAAAGTGGAGCTGGAGGAATCAGACTCCCTGACTTCAGACTATACTACAAAGCTACAGTAATCAAGACAATATGGTACTGGCACAAAAACAGACATATAGATCAATGGAACAAGATAGAAAGCCCAGAGATAAACCCACGCACCTATGGTCAACTAATCTATGACAAAGGAGGCAAGGATATACAATGGAGAAAAGACAGTTTCTTCAATAAGTGGGGCTGGGAAAACTGGACAGCTACATGTAAAAAAATGAAATTAGAATACTCCCTAACACCATACACAAAAAAAACCTCAAAATGGATTAGAGACCTAAATGTAAGACTGGACACTATAAAACTCTTAGAGGATAACATAGGAAGAACACTCTTCGACATAAATCACAGCAAGATCTTTTTTGATCCACCGCCTAGAGTAATGGAAATAAAAACAAAAACAAACAAATGGGACCTAATGAAACTTAAATGCTTTGCACAGCAAAGGAAACCATAAATAAGATGAAAAGACAATCCTCAGAATGATAGAAAATATTTGCAAATGAATCAACGGACAAAGGATTAATCTCCAAAATATATAAACAGCTCATGCAGCTCAATATTAAAAAACAAACAACCCAATCCAAAAATGGTCAGAAGACCTAAATAGACATTTCTCCAAAGAAGACATACAGATGGCCAAGAAGCACATGAAAAGCTGATCAACATCATTAATTATTAGAGAAATGCAAATTAAAACTACAATGAGGTGTCACCTCACACCAGTTAGAATGGGCATCATCAGAAAATCTACAAACAACAAATGCTGGAGAGGGTGTGAACAGGGAACCCTCTTGCACTGTTGGTGGGAATGTCAATTGATACAGCCATAGTGGAGAATAGTATGGAGGTTCCTTAAAAAACTAAAAATAGAATTACCATATGACCCAGCAATCCCACTACTGGGCATATGCCCAGAGAAAACCATAATTCAAAAAGACACATGCACCCCAATGTTCATTGCAGCACTATTTACAATAGCCAGGTCATGGAAGCAACCTAAATGCCCATCGACAGACGAATGGGTAAAGAAGATGTGGTACATATATAGAATAGAATATTACTCAGCCATACAAAGAAACTAAATTGGGTCATTTTTAGAGACATGGATGGAACTGGAGACTGTCATACAGAGTGAAGTTAAGTCAGAAAGAGAAAAACAAATATTGTATATTAATGCATATATGTGGAACCTGGAAAAATGGCACAGATGAACCAGTTTGCAGGGCAGAAATTGAGACACAGATGTAGAGAACAAACGTATGGACACCAAGGGGGGGAAGCAGCAGGGGGGTGGGGCTGGTGGTGTGATTAATTGGGAGATTGGGATTGACATGTATACACTGAGGTTTATAAAATGGATGACTAATAAGAACCTGCTGTATAAAAAAATAAATAAAATAAAATTCAAAATAAATAAATAAATAAAATAAACAAAAAAACCCCCAAAATATATATCCATCACACATACGAGATTACTCATGGCCCTCTGTAGCCATCCCTTCCTGTTTTATCTCCTTCCCAGGCAATCACTGACCTGCTTTTTGTTACTATTAATTAGTTTGAATTCTCTAGAATTTTGTATAAACAGAATCATGTACTATGTACTCTTTTGTGCCGTATTACTTTTGCTTCTTTTCCTCTTCACTGCTGAGTAGTGTTTGCATTTTTTTAATTCATTCAGCCATTGATGGACATTTAAGTCATTTCCATTTGGGGACTATTATGAATAAAACTGTTAGGAACAATCATGTGCAAGTCTTTATGTGAACATCCATTGTTTTTCCTCTTGAGTAAACACTGAGGAGTAGAACGCCTGTTTTCCATGGTAGGTTTTTGTTTAATTCTTATGTACATTTAATGCCAAACGATTTTCTAAAGTTCTTATACCATTTTACGTTTCCACCAGCAGTGTATGAAAGTTCCAACTGCTCAAGATCCTCACCTTGGTATTGTCTTTTTAATTTTATCTCTTCTAATGGGTGTGTAAGTACTATCTCATGGTTCTAATTTTCATTTTTATGACTAATGAGGCTGAGGAACTTTGCTCTTTTTTTCTAATTGACTTATCTAATCTAGAGCTTTTGTGTTTCCAAGTAAATTTAAGTAATTACTTATCAATTTCTTTAAAACAAAAACAAAAAAACCTGCTGGGGTTTTGCTTTGGATTTTCCTTTATCAGCAGATAAATCTGAGGAAAACTGTCATGTTAATATTAAGTCCATAAATATGATATATCTCTTTAATTATGTGGGTTTCCTATGGTTTATCCCAGGACTATTCTATAATTTTTAATGTATATGTCTACCAAGTTTTTGTTAATTTATTTCAAGATATTTTCGGAGTTTGTTTGGCATTGTTTTAACTGGAATTATTTTAAAATTTTTATTTTCTAATTGTTTTCTGCTACTATATAAAGTACAATTGAGTTTTGTATTAGTTTTGAATCTTATGACTTTGCTAAGTTTGCCTGTTACTTTAAGTAGTTTTATAAGGTATAACAAGGATTTTCTTATAAATGGAATGATCATGATATACATGATCATAATCACTTTATCTACCAAGAAAGACAGTTTTACTTCATTCTTTCAAATCTGGATGCATTTGATTTTTCTTAACCTATTGTAAAGATGTCAGTTTCTAGTGTATTGTTGAGTAGAACCGGAGAAAGTGATAATCCTTGCCTTGTTCTCTATCTAGAGAGGAAAACGTTCAATATTTTATCATTAATTAAGATTATAGCTATAGATTTTTTTTTGTAAACACTCATCAACCAATTGTGAAAATTCTTCTTTAGTCATTAGTTGCTGAGTTTTTTTTTTTTGCGGTACACGGGCCTCTCACTGCCGCGGCCTCTCCCGTTGTGGAGCACAGGCTCCGGACGCGCAGGCTCAGCGGCCATGGCTCACGGGCCCAGCCGCTCCACGGCATGTGGGATCTTCCCGGACCGGGGCATGAACCCGTGTCCCCTGCATCGGCAGGCGGACTCTCAACCACTGTGCCACCAGGGAAGCCCAGTTGCTGAGTTTTTATCACTGATGGGTTTGTGTCAAAGTTTGTCTTGTGTTGTTTTGGTATCTATTGAAATGATCATATGGTCTTTCCACTTTTATTCTGTTAAATGGTGAGTTAAGTCTGTTGATTTTTAAATATCAAGCTAAATCTGCCTTCCAGAGATAAACTCTGTTGATTATGGTAATTTACCCTTTTTATACAGTTAGATTTTATTAGTAGTATTCTTAAGCATTTTTGTTTACATTAACAGAAATATTGCTCTTTTTTTATGTATAAAATGTGATTCTAAGGTTTTGCTGGCCTTATGAAATTAGTTGGGAAGGTCCTTTTTCCTATATTTTCTGAAAAAGTTTGGATAAAATTGTTGTTACGTTTTTTTGAATGCTTAATAGAATTTACCAATAAAATCATTCAGCCTGCAATTTCCTTGGTTGAAATTTTTTTAACAGGTACACTGCCTTTGATAGATTTAGAGAAATACAGATTTTCTGTTTTGTATTGTGTCAACTTTGGTATATTATATTTTTCAAGAAATCTCACCATTTAATCTAAGTTGTTAAATTTGGTGGCATAAATTTTATTGCTTTATTCTTTCAATATGCTTTCAATGTCTACAAGATTTATAATAATAATCCCCTTCCCACTTATGATTATGATGATTTTGTTGTCCATATGTTTTTTCATCATTGGTCTCTAGGGGTTTAGAAATTTGTTGATATTTTCAGAGAATGAGTTTTCACTATTTGTATATTTTATATTTGATTGATTTCTGTTATTATTTCTTCTTCATTTTGTGTATAATTTTACCTTTTTATCCTATCATTTTGAGGTTGAAGTTTAGGTCACTAATTTGAGACCTTTATTTTTTGTTTCTAATAAGCATTTAATGATATAATTTCCTCTAAACACTGCTTTATCTGTTTATACAAAATTGGTTATATTGTATTTTTATTATCATTCTGTATGTAATATTTGGTGATATATGTATATATTTGGTGACATATATCTATATCTATATATTTTTTTACATTAATCTGTTTTGGAGAGAGAATTTACCCTGTTTGATCTGAATCCCAGCATATAGTCTATCTTAGTAAATCTGTCACATATACTTGAAAAAACTCTGTATTCTATTGTTATAGAGCTATATAAATATCAGTTAGATCAAAGTGGTTAACACTACTGTAAAAATCATCTATGCCTTTACAAATTTTTGTCTAGCTGTCTCATTCATTTCTGGCCAATGACATTAAACTCCAATACTATAATTGTAGAGTTGCCTACTTGTCCATTTAATTTTGTCAATTTTTGCTTCATGTATTTTGAAGTTATCTTATTTGGTGCATACATGTTTATGACTTTTATGTCTTTTTGATGAACTGACATTTTTATCATTCTGTAAGGTCCCTATTTATCTCTAGTAATGATTTTGGTCTTAAAACCAATTTTTAAAAATATTAACATAGCCACTCAAGCCTTCTTATGCTTAATATTTGTACAGCGTATTGTTTTTCTAATCATTTACTTGCAATCTGTGGGGTTTTTCAGTTTTAACTAATCTGATATCTGCCTTTGAGTATTTAGTATATTAATATTTATTGTAATACATTGAAAAGTCTGGAATTATGTCCACCATTTTACTATTTGTTTTGTGTTTGTCCCTCTGTTTTTTTTTCTCTGTTCCCCATTTCCTTCCTTGTTCTGGTATATTTGAATATATTATTTTATTTTAAATTTATTCATTGGCTTTTTAGTAGCATTTTTTTTTATTGGAGTATAGTTGCTTTACAATATTGTGTTAGTTTATACTGTACAGCAAAGTGAATCAGCTATACATATACATATATCCCCCATTTTTTGGATTTCCTTCTCATTTAGGTCACCACAGAGCACTGAGTAGAGTTCCCTGTGCACAGGATCTCATTAGTTATCTATTTTATACATAGTATCAATAAGTGTATATATGTCAACCCCAATCTCCCAATGCATCCCACCCCCCCTTCCCTCTTGGTATCCATACGTTTGTTCTCTATGTCTGTGTCTCTATTTCTGCTTTGTAAATAAGATCGTCTATACCAATTTTTGCAGATTCCACATATATGTGTTAATATATGATATTTGTTTTTCTCTTTCTGACTTACTTCACTCTATATGACAGTCTCTAGCATATATTTTTTTAAATGAGAAGAACTAGGTTTTATATATTTGGAAACAAAATTAATTTAGTGCCAGAAAACAAATATGTCTATGCTGGAGGAGTAACAGAAGTTAAGATGAATTTGCTTAGGCCCAATTAATTTTCTGGTTATTTCCTTGACATAACAATGAGCTCATTTATCTGTCAATGATTTAGTTGCAAGTAGAACTTATGAGTTAACACTTTTGGACTCCTATTTATTGTCATCAGAAAGAATGATGTTTTTACATTTTCCTATAGTCCTATTTTTCACATTTTCATATAATGAAAGGAGTAAACTACTGACATACACCATAGCATGAATGACTATCAAAATCATGGTGCTCAGTGAAAGAATCCAATGATAAATACCCCATACCATATGATTCCATTTATATAAAATTCTAGAAAAGGCAAAACTATAATGATAGAAAGTAAATTAGTGGTTACAGGGAGGTGGAGGAGCTGGAGAAGATTGACTGAAAAGGGCAATGAGGAAAGTTTTTGAGATGATAGATGTGTTTTGTATAATAAATGTGGCAGTAGTTACACAACTGTATACATTTGTTAAAAATCATCAATTTGTACGCTCACATTGGTAAATTTTACTGTATGTAAATAAAAATTTTCAAGACACTGACGAAAATGTTAAAAACAAACAAAAAAAATCCAACTTCAAATTATTTCTAAAACAAATATTCTATAAAGCTAGCAATAAAATTCCCATTACAATAAACGTTTGGACTGTCGAAGTTCAAGCCGAATGTACTGTATACTCTGTATATTTATTTCATTGCTGTACTACGAGAATCTAAAAACTATGCTAAGCATTTTATTTACCATATAAAAAAATAACAACCCTGACCCTTGAGAAACTAAGATTATGTGTATATGTTAAACTGGCCTCTTTCAACATTTGACTTAATTGCTAATTACATTTTGCACACATATTAATCAATTAATCATATTTTGCATAGATTTCAAGTGATTTATAAGCTATTTAATTGTAGCTCCTTAGTCTTCAAACAAATGTAAACAGAAGGCTCAATTCACCTTTATTCTCATTATTTTTAAAGGTTTAATTGTTCTTAAGAGTTGTCTTTGTATCAGACTCTAGAAAGACTCATGACTTTTTTAAGCTTTCCAAGATGATTCTAACATTCATAGATTTTTTTCCCCGTTTTTAATTTTTTTAATATCTACAGCAAATGTGACATTTTATTACATGTGGTAGTATCTGATTACATAATGTCTTCAAATTGACAATAATTAGAAAAATAAGGCAATGGAATATGGAAATGTAAAAAGGAGGTAACATTTATAAAAGAGAAATATTAGATATTTTTGCAGTAAAGACTTAGAAAAGAGAAAATGAGGCAAAGTATTCCAGTCGAAGATTTTGGAACTGTATTCCTTCATGTCAGAGAGGCTCCAGAGGAGAAGTGGGGCAGAGCTGATAAATCCAGACCAGAGTGCTTGCTGGGGTACAGAGTCATTACCAGGGTTAATGACTCTGACCACTGGGAAAATATAGACATGGATATCTCTCACTTATTTCTGGTCAATTTTGTAGTTTAATAAAAATAATTGAAAAGCTAACCAGAACTTTTCCTACATCAAACATACAAGCACCTCTGTATCTTCAGAGTTGCAAAACTGAGAATGCTGAGTGAACATTGCACTTTCTTAATTTTTTCTGTGTACTATTATCTCATAATTGAAAACTTTTCAGAATCAAAATTCCTCTTGGTCTGTATGCATTACCACATCACCTTGACTATGTTCAATACCTAACAACTCTCAATGATTGATTTTGTATTAATATAGCCTTCACAGTGCAAGGATTCCTGGTCCCTGCATGTGAGTTTCATTGGTGATAAACACAGATGCTGCCAACCAAACTAGTAAAAATCAATTGCTAGAAATTTCAAAAAGTTGACCTTTTTTTGGCCCAGTAATTTCACTCCTAGAAATATATCCTAAATACAGGAAGGAGTAGACAAAAATATTTAGCTATATAGAAGAGGAAGGAGGAAGAGGAGATGAAAAAAGTGGGAAGAAAGAAATAGGGGAAAAGGAGGAAGGAGAGGGTAAGTTAAGGGTATCAAGGCAGAGAGATTTAGTTTCACGATGCCTTTGGTTTTTTTTCCATTTCCATATGCTACTACCATATTTTGTTTCAACTAACTTACTCAATATATGGAATTCTATGTTCCTTCTCTCTCACAGTTCTCATTTCATGAAGAATATTTTTATCATTAAATAAATGACATAGGAAATAAATGTTTCTTTGCAGATTGAAGTACTTTAAAACTCACCATGCTAGCTGATGTAGAATATGCCTTTTGGAAATAACTAGGTCTCTACACAACTATGTCCTTCATTCCTAATTACCATGTTAAAGAGGTATATACAAATATTTGGTTGCTGAGAAAAACTCAAAATATTATGTCTGAGTTAACGTCTCACATAGAAAAGTCTTGGCTACCTGACTTGGCCACCCCTGCATTTTGGCTAATGTCCATCTGACCACTGTTCATCAAATAGAAATTGAGCGAATGGTTTAGTGCAAGTCACACTGTTTATATGTAACTTTCATATGTATATGCTCTTCTAACAGGTATTTGAAGCAATATATTTATAAATTGTTATTGTTGAGATAAAAAATTCAATATGTTATGCGGAGAAAAACTTTCCAAATTCATACATCTTAGAGGTAGCCAAGAGGGTAGCGGCAGCTCTGGACATAGAATGTATTTGGATTTAGGATCCGCTATTATGTGTTTGGGGCTCTATGTTATCTCTTCTCAAAGGCTGCAACAGAATTAGTTCCTTTAGTCAAACAATGAGCACAGTGGCAGACAGTGAAATAGCCATTGAAGGCTGATACTCTTCTGTCTTTGGAGTAGTATCATTACTAAAGTTTTGTTACAGGAGAAGATTAACTTAGAGCAGAAAATACCTTCTTTTTCTATTCTTCTCCAGAAAGCATATTCAGAATCTCTACTTAGGCAGACTTCGTTGTATAGAATTGTCAAGAAAAGCAAGCAAACAAAAATTCTAGAGCGTATGTTTAGAAAATAAGCTCTTTTATTAAACCTGAATTGCTGTAAAAGTAAATAAATTAGGAATATAATGCAAATGTATCTTCTTTTGAACTCATGAAGAGTGTTAGTAATATTGTCATCACCATATACCCATTAGAAATTTTCTCTCTTGCAGAGTGTGGTTGTGCAAATCAATACCCCACTTTCAATGGAGTCTCTGACGCAGGGTATTAAATGAGACCAAAACTATATGAGTATTGACTCTGACGCAGGTTATTAAATGAGACCAATGGAGTCTCTGACTCAGGTTATTAAATGAGACCAAAACTATATGAAATATTCTCAGAAACCAATTAACAAAGTAGAAAATAGAGTTGATGACCATCTTCAGAAAAAAACAAATTTTAAGGAAAAAAAGATTGTTTTCCCAAAATTGTATTGAAACTTAGAACTTCCCAATTTAGCCATAGTACAAGGCTTTATTCAAGAGTATAATGGATGTTTTTATTTACAAATTTTGTCTCTTTGACAAAAACGTGGTCTAGAACCTACTGGAAGCTGAAGTAAAGAGTCTTCTAGACAGAAAAATTACTCAGCAATCAACCCCCTCACTGATAAATGGAGAAACATAAACTGAGAGGTTAGTTGTGGCACCCAAGGTCACATAGCTAGTTAGTGGCAAAGGACTAGGATCTAGGTCAACTAACCCCCAATTCATACTCTTTCTCCTACTTGGTCACTCACTCCTTCAACAAATATTTATTAATGTTAGTAAGGTCCTATTAATGAGATATGTACAGGAGATACAATAGTTAAAGACATGGTTATAGTTTGTGTTCTCATGGATTTTATATTCTATTGGAATGGAATGGTGTAAGAATAAAAACAAGTAAAACAATACAAAAAAAGATAATTTCAGAAAGTCAAAATTTTAACAAAGCAAATAAAACAGGGTGATGGAATAACAAGTGACTTGTGAGGAGTTATTACTAACTTGTGGCTATTATTTAAATAGTTAAGGGCAAGGGGTGATATTTAAGCTGAATAATAAGGTGCTAGTCATGCAAAATTCAGGGAGGAGAAAGATGCTCCAGGAGGAGGAAAGGGGAAATACAGAAGCCCTAGGGAATGACTGAGGTGGGTAGGTCAAGGTGGCTAGAATGTAATGACTGAAAGGGAGCATGCCACAAGACTGTAGTGGATTGAATAGTCCCTCCCCACCAAATTCAGGTCTACCTGTAGTCTCAGAATGTGCAGATATAATTAAAGATTGAAAAGAGACCATACTGAATTAGAATGGTCCCTAAATCCATGAGAGTGAACTTATAAGAGACAGAAAAGGACACACACATCACACACACAGAAAAAGGCCACATGAAGATGGAGGTAGGCAAAGACTGGAGTTATGTTGCCACAAGCCAAGGAATGGGTAGGGTCACAAGATGGTGAAAGATGCAAGAAAGGACTCTTCCTAGAGCCTTCAGATGGAGTGTGGCCTTGCTGATATCTTGATTTGGACATGTAGCCTTCAGAATTGTAGGAGAATATATTTCTGTTGTTTTCAACCACGAAGTTTGTGGTCATTTGTTTTGGCAGCCCCAGAAAATGAATAAAGATGAAGACAGAGAATGAAAGAGAAGGCAGATCATGTAAGGCTCTGTTGCTGCCATGGCAAAAAGTTGGAATTTTATTCTAAGTACAGTGAAAATCCTGTGTCGGATAACTGATTTATGGCTTGCAAACAGCATTGTGGATATTGTGTTGAAGAACAGATTTCAAAGTAGGCAAGAGTGGGAGAAAGGAAACCAGGTAGGATGCTACAATTAGGATGTTCCAAGTGAGAGACTGGTTATTTGGTCTAGCGCTCTATTAGAGAGTACAGAGGAAAGTGGAGAGATCTGGAATAGATTTTGTGGGTAGAATATACAGAACATGCTGATAGATTGAATGCGAGACTCATCATTGTTATAAAATATTTGCTGTCAAGTTTGAAAATAACAACTGTTTTACATTTTGCCATAAGTACAGCAAACGCCCCATTCCCCCATAGTTATTGGTTTTTTCATTCAGTAAATCATGACTTCATTATTATGATGAATTATTTATTGTCAAGATTGCCATTGATGAGAAAAAGTGGAAATGACTAACTCTAAGTGTATTTGATACGACAGGAAACACATATAAGTAACTCAACTAATTACAGCAGCCTTGAATAGCAGATATTCTTATTTACAGATGAAAAAAACTGCAATTCAGATAGTGTGAATAACATGACCAAAGACGCACAGCTAGTAGTTAGAAACAAGACATTGAAGTCAGGTGCATCTGACCCTGAAAATCTATGTGCTTACCGATAAGACTGACTATCTCTCAAAAGGTTGACTCTCAAAACACATAATTTGATTTGCTCACCTAGCTGCCCAAATGACAAAATATAACGCACAAGCTGAGGGACAGGATTTACGATCCAAATATTTGCTCTGTATTAGAAATCAGGAGATCCTGGGCATGATATTTACCATTTTTAACACTGTTATCTCTGATAAGGGCATTTGTATGGACTCGGCCAGAGCTTCTAGTATTTGGTAGGTATTGGTGGTTCCTTTTTGTACCTTTATCACCACAATTGTGTCCTCTGAGTAAATATGAAAAACTCAATAGAAAGTTTTGGTAACTGGTTCATCTGGCATACAAATGGACCTTTCTTGAAATGTGCAGGAGAGAATACTGGACTGGAAAGCTGTTTTTGAAGTTTTTATGAAGCAAAAAAGAGTGAAAAGGCACTGGGTACCTATCTAATTATCTGACAACTACTTTTTCATTTTTTTTCAACCGTATTGATTGAGCACCTATTCTGTGCCAGATGCTGTCTATTTAGGGGAAAGTTTTTTAATCTCCTGACTCTCCACTCAGATGATTTCATGATTAAGCCTTGAAGTTTGGGGTTTTATTTGTCCAGTTTTTGTGTATGTTGTATATATATATATACACACACACTGAATTCACAGGACAGCGTTTTGATTCTTTGCTTTGATAAGAATGGCACACAGAGTAGAAAGGAATTAGGAAAAAACTTTGGTATTACTCTTGGAAACACTGTACACTGTATCTTCTAAGGTCTTTGAAGCCTGGATCTTTCACTCTAAAATAGGCCCCCTTAGAGAAAACAGTATAGACAAAGAATTAAAAAAAAACAGATTCAGTCACTCCCATATCAAGCCAGGGGTCTGTTCTTTAAACATTTTGGTGATTTCCTCATACAGAGATTACATTGACATGACTGGAGTACTATGTTCCAATTACCAAAATGACTATAATGCTTCCAAATGACTGTTAATGATACAGGATAAAGGTTAACAGCTCACCAATATAAGATTTCCAGTTGAAAAGACAGAATTTTCCAAAGAAAATGATTAATTATTTTTCATTTGCTTAGTCCTAAGAGGCAAAAATCTTTTGCAAACAAATTAAATTTATAATTAGCAGTGCCAGCTAAGATTGTTATTCTTTCAGTAAGCTCTAGCGTTAACTTTGATTTAAAATAAAGTAAAATTAAATTAAATTTTAGTTAAAAAATTCAAGGGAAATCCTAAATGGGCCTGCTCTATAAGCAATGGTGGGAAAAATAAAGTCATCTGACATTTCACATTTCAAAACACAATATTTTACAAACACTGGTGTTGGAATAATTTGAATTACTGTTCCTTAAGCTAGTCACCAAATACGGACGTTATTTTCTAAATGAGTGGTTTCACATTTTTCCAGACTTTCAAACTTTACAGACAACTATAACTTTTTTCCCCAAAGGGAGCACCAATAAAATACTTCCAGATTTTTAATTTGTTAACTGAGAGCATTTTTTAAAACCTTATTACTTTCTAGCACTGCCTTTTTATAAAGGAAATTATATTTGAACCCTCCAAAGTAGGAAGTACATAATTACAGAAAAATGGAATAAACCTTCTGAAGAACTTTGAAAAATACTCATAAGTTAAAAACTCTGCCATGGGCTACTAGAAGAATCCCATGTCTAGAAATTATGAATAACTTACTCAAGATCTACCTAAATAACTTATCCAAGCTAGTTAATACAGGTTAGAGACTGGCAAAGGTAGGCACTCATTAGGTGTTAGTTCCTGAATAGAACCCAGGACTCTGCCTTCTAACCCAGTGCCTAATGGCTTTACGTATTATGCAGAGATATTCAGAGTGTGGTTTGTTTTTGGTTTTTTGTTGTTTTGTTTTGTTTTACTTTTTTTTTTCTAGTTCAACCTGCAAACCTGGAGTTTCTATGGCCATTTGCTGCAACGAACCCCTTCCTCCCCATACTCCAGGAAAGGATCTCCTGCAAGGGCAGGAGACCTTCCAGTGCTGGAGTTTTCCAGAAATTTTTGTAAGGACACATGGGGTAGCAGGGTGCTTCAGTACATGCTTTATGCCAGTGGGATTTTTTCCCTGACTGCATTTCATAATCACCTGGGAAGGAATCTTTCAATAATACAAAAGCCTGGTTCCTATTCCAGAGATTCTGACATAATAGCTAGGGGAGGAGGAGACTAGGTATGAATATTTGTTAGACTCTCTAGAATATTCTAAGACATTACCAGGTTTGAGATGCACTGCTTTAAGTAGTTGTTGCAACTTCCGTGCTTGTTCTCTTCGTTTCTCATTTTCCTGCTTAGAAGCTGCTAAAGTTACAATGGCAAAACATGTACAGTCATCTTTGATACAGTTCTTTTTGTTTGAAGGATTTAAAAAAAATTTTTACACAGAGTGGCCTCTTTAAAGATTCATTTTTTAATGTGGAGAGATTATTTGAAAATGGGTTTGAGCAAGTGATTTAGTACTAAATCAGGATAGGGGCTCTATTATGAAGCCAGTGTTCTATGTGGTAGAGAGATGGCAACAGAAACTCTGCTTGATGCTCTGGCTACTGGGTCAGGGGTAATCTCAGCAGAAAGTAAAAGCAGCTGGATCTTACACAGTAACTGAGACATGTTAGGGAAAAAATTAACACCTTCCATCTTCATGGCTTCGGGCCAGAAATCAGCTGAAGATCTCCAGGCAACACCAGAGTTAAAAGAAAGTTATTAATCTCTTTTCTAGGTACAGAGAAAACGTAATACTTAAATTGGTAGTTCACAGTTGGTGAACTAGGCCAACTGTGCTTAGAAGGCAGACTGATATTCAGCTGTAAAATACTGCATGGCCAAACAAATGTTAAAATATTTTGTTTAAATAAACTTTTTGGGGTAATATCACCAGGATTAGTAAAGAGTTCAAAAATTTTCTACTCCATAAAAAAAAAAAAATTTCTACTCCATAAAAGTCATGAGATCACTGGCCAACATTATCAGAATCAACATATTCAGAATTCTGGAAATTAATCAAAGTCTTGATGGAACCTGAGAATATTTATTTTAAAAATAAAACCTAGATATTGGTCATTTTAATTTCCCTTTTACTATCTTGCCCTCCACAACTCAGAGGTATCTTTGAAAACCAAAACCTTGAAATCACAATAAAAATCAGTAGCCTGGCAGCCACTGGATGGAGAAACATGGAGTCTGAGCTCTTTGAAAGCCTTATTTCCAGAGAACAGTTATTATTTGACCTATCGGATCATTCCCTGGGAGAACCCTCTTTCAAAGGTTGTCTTTATCGGGCTGGACTTGGAACTTTCCTAATGCAGCAGCCCTGGGGCATCTGTTGAAAATAATCGGTGAAAATTACTTAACATTGCTACTGTCTAGGGTGGTAGATAACAGTTGGGGAAATTTTTAAAAGGCGAACCAAAAAGGAGAAGTACAATGAGCTGTCCATATGGGCCTTTAAAAAAACTCTGACATATTCTGGGGAAACTAGAAGACTTAACTCTCACTTCTAGCTGAACTTGAGGCTCTGAAAAAGCAGGATGTGACGGCTGTGGCAGAGTTTTCAACTGCCTGCCTGTTGACGGCATGCTTAAACACGTACACAGAGACCCTCGACAACACCTGCAAGACTTATTGATTCCAGGTATTTCAGGATCCATGTCAAATCATTAGCTGACTAGTAATTTAATATTTTAACACTGACTCCTTGGATAAATGGCTGATTTTAGGACTGGCGCACATAAGATAATGCGTGGAGCATCTTGTACTGCCAGAGTCAGAAGTGTTAAAATATTAAATACTCAGATATTCACTGGGAAATAGCTGCTACTCTGCGTCCCCCAGATGCTCCCCTCCTTTCCTTTCACACCTGCCCCCTTCAATGACCTAATAGCTAAAAGGTGAATGCCCTTCACAGTAGAAGGCCCTAGCACCCAGAATCCTGCCCCAGTACAAGAGGTTGCATCCAGCATCTGTTGCAATTGGGCCATGCGAGTGCCAGACAAACTGTTGAATACTTTGACTCTCATTCCTGCTTTGAAGCTAGTGATTATTTTGATATTTGCCTTTTTAACTTATTCTATTAGAAAAAGAAAACAGATGTTGAAGTTACTATGTGCTATTTTCTTCCTTTAAAAAATTGCCTTTTTTGTAGTCAAGACATAGAGAGTAGACAGAGTTACTTGACAGTGCTCAAGTAACAGAGAGTAGATTTTTTTTAAAGTTTTTTGATGTAGACCATTTTTTAAAAGTCTTTATTGAATTTGTTACAATATTGCTTCTGTTTTATGTTTTGGTTTTTTGCCCATGAGGTATGTGGGATCTTAGCTCCCCAACCAGGGATTGAACCTGCACCCCCTTCATTGGAAGGCGAAGTCTTAACTACTGGACTGCCAGGGAAGTCCCACAGAGAGTAGATTTTGTTATAGGGTTGCTTCTTTTGGATGGTCATATGTAAGGAAAGTTGACCTAAGTTCCACTAAGAAGAAAAAGCCATCTTGTTACAGACATCCCTTAAGAAGACATAACTTGAGAGGACTTATTTCACTTAGATCTTTTGCCCCAATTATATCACACTGTTGAACAGATCACAGGTACATTTATCCATTCTTCAGCTATGCACATTACAGCATTCTGTGCTGTCATTTAATTGCTTTCACTGATTTAAATTTTGTCATGATGTTGTCAGCTTATCCAGCATGGAGTTAGTTCTGGGCTGCAGGAAGCCATTTTGCTATTATACGGAATGTTTAAGGATGCTGTCACTGAGGACGCTGACTACTGTGTCATACAGGCGCTTTCTAATGATAAGGTAATTTGTTCTTGTGATAGTGTCATAAATACTTATGCTTCTTCTGAATAACTGGGCACTTGGAATGGTATAATGAATTCCATTTCTCTTTTTTCCTAGGCTTCTAGGAGTCTGTGAGTCTAATTTGTGGTTCTGTTGTAGCCAGTGCATGGAGTTTTATAGGATTAAATACTAGTTTGACCTTGTCTTCCTAGCATTATTTTCTGTTTCATTATATATGTATATTATATATTATGGTATATATAATATATATTATGTGTATGACATATGTATTATATATATAATATATATATTATGCGTATGAAATATATATTTTATATATATCCACATCTCAAATA
Source organism: Delphinus delphis (assembly GCF_949987515.2). NCBI lineage: Eukaryota > Metazoa > Chordata > Mammalia > Artiodactyla > Delphinidae > Delphinus > Delphinus delphis. The sequence goes on along the minus strand of NC_082683.1, from coordinate 141,832,500 downwards.
AGAGCGAGTATGCTAATTAACATTCTGGCTAAAGTGTACCCTAATCATCAGTCACATAAATATTAGTTAAGTGGTTATTACTTTTATTAGATAAGCGAATTGAATCTTACATAATTGTCTTTCATGCATTCCTTTCTCTAATTTTGTATCCATTCTTGCACCATTTCTTTCTCATATTTAGCCCTCTGTATGCTATATGTCAAACTGCTTTGCCAGTGAATCAAGAGGGAAGCCTGATATCAGGTGATTTATATATTTAAAATTTATTCTCTTTTCTTTGTTTACATTCAGTAGAGCTCTGCAAGATGCAAACTGCATTATTTCAAGGAGTGAAATATTTGTCTTGTTATCACTGACCTGATGGTGCTTCAATTTTTTCTCCCTCAGTTTCACTTCAAGCCACTTGAAATCTATCTTATATATCAATGGACGTGAATGACTTGAAAACTTAGAATCATAAAATCAGCCCACTTGAATTTTATCTCTAACTTTTGGCCAACTATCACAGTACATAGCAAATATGTGCTATTTTTGCCCATCCACTAACCCCTCTCCTTCCTCAGCTAATAGTAACCATATTTCCTCTGGGGGACACATTCCACATGGTCTGGTTAGAGCAGTTCCTGATCTCTAGGTCTAGAAAATCTGCTATGTCCTGACTCTGTTCACAATAATTTGTTGAAGGATGGGCAAATGACCCAAGCTGGACCTATCTGAGTCTTCCCTAGAGCATGCATGTCAAAGTGATTAAATAAAAAATGTTTTTCTTTCCACTGAGAAAGAAAGCTGGCATGAGTAAGTCTTTTAAGTCTTGGCTACAAGCAGCTATTTTGCATTCACATGGAGACAGCTTGTTCTATGGGTAGAAAGAGATTTGGTATCTTGATGACATTGTCTTGAGTCCTTGCTTTTAGCCATACCTGGAATTGGCACCATCCATCGACTTTTTGGTTCTGTATGGCCAACAGAATACCGTTTTTGTTTAAGTCAGACTGAACAGAGTCTCTGTCTTCTGCAAATGAAAGCGTCCTGACTACTCACAGTATATTTTATTAGGTGATAATAAAGGTATAAACCAACTGTCACTGGAATACAAAGGAAGATGTAACTGAGCTTGAAGGGGCCAAGGAAGGCTGATCAGAGGATGTAGCAGATGAACTCAGTCTTAAACAAACTGAGTTTTCAAAAGAGAAGGAGGGGCTTCCCTGGTGGCGCAGTGGTTCAGAGTCTGCCTGCCGACGCAAGGGACATGGGTTCATGCCTCGGTCCGGGAAGATCCCACATGCCGCGGAGCGGCTGGGCCCGTGAGCCATGGCCGCTGAGCCTGCGCATCCAGAGCCTGTGCTCCGCAACGGGAGAGGCCACAGCAGTGAGAGGCCCGCGTACCGCAAAAAAAAAAAAAAAAAAAAAAAAGAGGAGATAGGTTGAGCAGATCAAGCAGATAAAACAATGTGCTTAAAAACACAGGAGTATGAAAGAACACAGCATGCCAGATTCTGGAATCCAGAATGTATTATAGTTAGGTGTAGATGGAATTATTGTGGGAAACAGAGGCTGAGATGAAGTTTGGCATACAGGGTATTTGTTAGGCATCAATACCTATAGATGAGAGAAGTAAGAATGAGGATTGGGTAGAAAAGTTGAACCTCAAAGTTTTGACCAGACCCACGGGAAGCTTTGGCTGAAAAGCCTAGGCTTTTATACTCCCACTGCAATTATTCATTGGATAAGGGCCACTGTGGGAAGGGTATATCCTTGGGCAAGAGTATTTTCTGCAGCTGAGGTAAATCCTGAAGGATCTGACAGCATCCCTAGCCATGTTGTCAACAAACTCTTCCTTGAATGGGGATCTGGGTAATACACATTTGTGTCTTTCAAAGGAACAAGGAGATGACAATAAAGAGAAAATAAAGAGAGAATATTTCTCTTCATAAGGTACCTCATATATTATGCTATGGATCTTGGCCTTTATTCTGTATGTATTAGAAATCCATTGAAAGAGTTCAGCTGGGAAGTACAAAGATTATATATATATACATTTTTTAGAGCAGTACTTTTTGTAACTATGAAAGGAGAGAATCTGAAGTGGGAAGACCATTAGGAAACTCACGACAATCCAGGAAGGAAAGAATGTGAATGTGAACTAACAGAATAGCAAAGAAAATGAGTGGGAAAGAATTATTTCAGGGATAGGGGCAAAATCCACAGGTCTTACAATCTATGCCTTTAGTATATGGCATATGCATCCAAGTAAAATGCATGGACTTGGTGAAATAAGTAGATTTGAAGAAATGGAAGGGGCCAAGGACGCATGAAGAGAAAATCATATTGTTAACTGAGAAAAGAAACAGAGAAAAAGATATGATGGTTAATTTCACGTGTCAAGTAGACTAAGCCACAGTAGTCAGATTTTGATCAAATATGTCTGGATGTTGCTGTGAAGATATTTTAAGATGGAATTAACATTGAAATATTTGAGTAAAGCAGATTACATTCCATAATGTGTTTGGGCCTCATCCAATCATCCAATCAGTTAAAGGTCCGGGAAAAGGGAATTATTCTAGACAGTGGCCTTCAGACTCGAATTGCAATGTATACTCTTCTCTGGGTCTTCAGTCAGCCTGCCTACCCTGCAGATTTTGGAGTTGCCAGCCTCCACAACTGGGTAAGCCAATTCCTCAAAATAAATATCTTTATCTTTCTATCTACATCCCTATATACACACACATTCTGTTGGCTCTGTTTCTCGGGAGAACCCTGGATTAGATACAGGAATAGATACAGATTTGGGTAGAAAATCATTTATTCAGTCACTGAGAATCTCCCATGCCAGGCACTATTCTAGGTATTTGAGATAAATCACTGAAAACAAACAAATAAAAATTCTCTTTCTCCTGAAGTTTATATTTTAGAAAAAGATGAACAATAAATAATCATGACACATCAGCAAATTATAGACTATATTAGAGTGATCAGGGCTATGGAAAAAAATAGAGCAAAGCAAGAAGGATGAAAAGTGCTGAGGAGAAAGTTACAGATTGCAGTTTTAAATAGGATGATTTAAACAGGAGTGAGCCACGTGAATACCTGGGGGCAAGCACGCCAGGTAGGAAAGAATAGCCAGTGAAAGAGCCCTAAGGCAAGTGCTTATTTGGAAGAATGGGGAGAGAAGTCAGAAGTACCTCCAGAAAAATGTCAAAGTGAATGGACAAGAGCAGTGTTTCTTAAATCTTTCCCTTCATTTTCATACTCCTCCCCTCGCAGAATCAAATTTTGTTGCCTGGGGGCTTCCCTGGTGGCGCAGTGGTTGAGAGTCCGCCTGCCGTTGCAGGGGACACGGGTTCGTGTCCCGGTCCGGGAAGATCCCACATGCCGCGGAGCCGCTGGGCCTGTGAGCCATGGCCGTTGAGCCTGCGCGTCCGGAGCCTGTGCTCCGCAACAGGAGAGGCCACAACAGTGAGAGGCCCACGTACCGCGCAAAAAAAAAAAAATTTGTTGCCTGGAGCAATATCACCCCCACTGAGAAAGTATGAACTAGAGAAATGTAGCATTATTGCCAGGCAGGCAGCATTTATGAATGTCCTTTCTGTCATTAGGTTCATGGTCATGAATTTAAAGGATAACCAATCAGGCATGTTTTTTTCCACTCACATTCAGCTGTGTGGAGCAAGGCATAAGTAGGCAGAGAGTTCTTTTTAACCCATGTTGTTGTTTTACCAAACAAGCAAAACGAAGTTGAGAGGAACAAAAGAATTAAAAGTTATAGGCAAAGAAGGGATTATAATGACTGGCCATGAAATACAAGCTGGATGAGCAAGAAGAAAGAATGTCAAGGGGATGAAAGTGTTTGAATCAATAAATTGAAGGCACTGGTAGGGCAAAGGATATCTGGGGTTTTCCTTTTAGAAGGGTTGAGAGGAGTGGTCTACTCTATTCTCTGGTGGTCTGAGAATAGAATATATGAAAATTGAATGTAAGGACAGGTTACAGAATTGACAACATCAAGCTTTGGGGTATGACCAGAGTGCTAAGAAACAGAGGCAAGGACAGGGACAGGTCAATCCTCATCACTGGGCCCCCTCTGACATCAACCCAGGGAAGGGAGGGAGAGGAGACACTGTTACTTGGGGGTGAAGGTGGATGTCCAGGCTCCCCAAGTGGTCTCCACTGACACCTTGGGGTTGAGACTTGTTAGCGCTCTGTGAGGATTAGAGTCTTGCTCCCCACTCAGCCTTTAATGACACCACCCCAGGGGCAGGGAAAGTGTGGTTTGGAGTCTTTTTACAGCCTGGTGAGTGTGGAAGTCTAGGTTCCCCACTTGGCTTTTACTGATCTGGGTAGGGATAAGACCACAGTTTTTTTCTGATATGTAGGCTGGAGTACAGTGGTTATTTTCTAAAAGCTCTAACTTGGCTAAGCTGCCCATTTTCTATTCCTTCTATTCCTTTCTATTCTAGGTTAGTGCTAGAAGGCTTTGTTGGGATGATTTTTTTGGAGGGGTGGGTGGTTGTACCCACTGGCATTTTCTGATTGCTATCTTCTACACTACCCATTCTGGGATACATGAGTCAAAAGGAAAATCTAGGGAACTAACTCATCACTGTGTCGTTCCTTGGGTCCCAAATTTCCTCAACTGTCTGCCTTTTCTCCATCTGTGTTTGTTTTATATATAATGTCCAGGGGCTATAGTTGTACTTAGTGGGAGGAATAAGAAAAAGTATTTTTATTTCATTTTCCCAGAATTAGATGTCTACTAGATTTTTTAAAACATAGAATCCGTTACAAAATAGAGAAAACACAAAGAAAAGAAAAAAATGCATATAAGAAATATCATCACATGTAATGATAGCTTGTCATGACTATTTAAACTTTTTATTATGGAAAATTTCAAACACATGTAAAAGTAGACAAAGTAGTTGAGTGAACAACTGTGTATGCCTCAACCAGCTACAACAGTCAACTCATGCTTCCAGTTTATCCCCCTCCCTTTTCCCCTTGGTAACCATAAATTTGTTTTCTATGTCTGTGACTCTATTTCTGTTTTGTAAATAAGTTCATTTGTATCATTTTTTTAGATTCCACATATAAGTGATACCATATGATATTTGGGATTGACATATACATACTATATATAAAATAGGTAACTAATAAGGATCTACTGTATAGTACAGGGAACTCTACTCAATACTCTGTTAATGAACTATATGGGAAAAGAATCTAAAAAAGAGTGGATATATCTGTATGTATAACTGATTCACTTTGCTGTACAGTAGAAACTAACACAATATTGTAAATCAACTGTACTCCAATAAAAATTAATTTAAAAAAATCATCAACTCATGTACAATCTTATTTCATCTATACTGCCACTCCATCTCCCCACACCAAACTATTTTGATGAAAATCTCAGACATCTTATCATTTTCATAAGATTTTAGTAATAACATTAAGCTAATTATTTTAATAAAGTCATAACCAGATAATGAAATCCTTAATGCTTCATTTATTTATTACCTAATAAGATTAGAACCACATTTTCTATCACAGTGTATTTTTCAGAAATGCCTGCAACACAGTCTCCCAACTTACATGCTCTTATGATTCTGTAACTTTGACACTCCTCCTATGGAGAAGTAGGCTTTGTATTCTCTCCATTTATACCTGAGTGACACAGAAGTCTAACTGTGAAACTTCCAAGGATAAATGATACAAAGCAATACAGCTTAAGGCTGGTTCTCTTGGGGTGATTTCTCATGGAATTTAGTTGCCATGCTTTGAGAATCCCAGGCTTTTTGAGGAAAGGTTACATGTAGGTGTTCCTGTTAACAGTCCCAGCTAAGATCCCAGCTGACAGCATCAACTGTCAGATGTGTGAATGGCTGAGCCTTCAGATGATTCTAGTCCCCAGCCATTCAGTCACACCCAGCTTTTGCATTTTCCCAACTGAGGTCCCAAATATTGTGGAGCAGAGGCAAGCTATCCTCACTGAGCTCTGCCCAAATTGCAGTTTCACATGCTAAATAATTGATTGTTGTTTTAACTTTTTGGATGGTTTGTTAAACAGCAATAGATAACTGCTACACTGCTCTTAGAACATCTATTTTAAAGGTTATCTTCTGTTTCTTCTCTTCAGATAATCCCAGAATATCCTTTTGTTTGGTCAGTTAGATACATTTTTATTTCCTCATTTATTATTAAAACAAAACTTGTAAGTTTAGTAGATAACATAGTTAGCTGGGTAGAAGAGAATTGCTGGGAGAGATAATGGCAACAAAGCTGTATATGGGTGACCATTTGAGCAGACACCTGTGGTTCAGAACTAACGTGAGTAATAGAATCAGAAGGGAGAGCTTATCTGTCAGCAAAGTCTAGAAATTAAAGTACAATGGTTGAGGGACTTCCCTGGTGGTCCAGTGGTTAAGAATCTGCCTTCCAATGCAATGGACGCAGGTTCAAACCCTGGTCAGGGAACTAAGATCCCACATGCCACACGGCAACTAAGCCTGCGCTCTACAACTAGAGAGAAGCTTGCGCACCACAACGAAGAGCCCGCACGCCGCAACTAAGATCTGACGCAGCCAAAAATAATAAATAAACATTTTTTTAAGTACAATGGTTGAATGTAAGTCATAAATCTGTCATATAGACTAACGATCTAGTTACATTAAGTACAATGGTTGAATATAAGTCATAAATCTGTCATATAGACTAACGATCTAGTTACATTAAAGTATTCATGGCACAACAGTAATTGTTTTTATTCCGAGGAAGAAATAATGTGGAATTAACTACATGGTAATCATTTAACTGCAACAAACAACTTCCCTCAAAATAGACACGACTCAAATTAAGACAATTGATTTCTCCCAGGTCTACACCACCACCACCACCTGTCCTGCCTAACACACACCACTGTCTATTAACTGGTTGAGACTTTCTACCCCACCACAATCTATCATTGGATGTGGGCTGCTACAGGGAGGATGAGAATCTGGTCATGTGACTCTCAGGTGAGAGATAAACTCCATGAGTTCGGGTGAGATAAACCCCGTGAGTTTACAGCTGGGCCAATAAGTCCTTTCTTGAACGGGACTGGGGCAGTGAATCTATCTCTATGTTCACCAAAACAGGATATTTAATAAAGACTGGTAGAATGAATGAAACTAGTAAAATATCAAATAACTCCGTGACAATTCAAGCAAAATATTTGGCTTTGTTTCAGTGTGTGTTAATTTTTCAGGAAACATTACCAAATATTTGTAAAATACCCATTTTCCTCAGTTCAATTATTTTATCTTTCCACAGACAACTAACATTGCTTATTAACCACTTTGTTCATAAGTTTAAGAACTATGGGAAATATTGAATACAAAGAGAAATAGAGAATGTGGTCTTACCATTCAAGCATGTTAAAGTCTTATTTATTTGCCAGACTATATCCAGACTGCATATACATATCACAGAATGTTAGAACCTTATGGTCTAAAAATCTTAGAACAGAGACATCACTAACTTGGATTAGGACACTTTTATCTTACTACTAAGGGAATAGAGTATCCAGGTATACAACTAAAACACCAAGGTTAATAGTCATGTTGGTTCAAAATTATATCTGAATTGATTCATAGCTCTTTATGAGTTGAGTATCAAAGGAGAAATCTATGATTTACAATTTCATAAGGTATAGCAACTCAGGAAACATGGCTACCTAAACATAAAGTGACACGCTAATATTAAATGTTAAACTGATTTTAGGTGGTAAAACTGAAATTAGAATTCAATTCTCTTTAGTTTCCATTGTTATATATTTTTACTTTTTTCTATTCCCTACCATTATATAGTAACTTTGAGCTATTTATGTTGATTCTTTATGTTCACTTTCTTCTGTGACTTTAGTTAATATATACTACTACACAAAAATCTTCAGTTAATATGACTTACGAGAACAGGATAACACCTCACTTATCCAGGACTTCTTGGTAATAGAATAAAAAGAGCATCAGGAGAACTATATGCTTGCTCCCAGATCTTTCAGGAACTGGGTTACCCTGAACAAGTCCCACCATTTTTTCAATTTTTTTCACCTGTTGGACTAAAGGAACATTAAAACTCCTGTGAATTCCCACTTGTCTTCTTTTGCTTTTGTTGCCTGTGCTTTGATGCCATATCCCAAAAAATCATTGCCGAGGCCAATATCTAGAAGCTTTCCCCCGTTTTCTTCCAGGAGTTTTACAGTTCAGGTTTTACATTTAAATCTTTAAGCCATTTTGAGTTTACTTTTGTATGGTATAAGATAAGGATCCAATTTCATTCTTTTGCATATGCATATCCAGCTTTCCCAACACTATTTGCTGAAAAGGCTATCCTTTCCGCATTGTATATTCTTGGCACCCTTGTCAGAGATCAGTTTACCATATAAGACACATATATTTATTTGGGGGTCTCTCTATTCTGTCCCATCAGTCTATATGTCTATCTTTATGCCAGTACCATACTGTCTTAATTACTGTAGTTTTGTAATACATTTTGAAATCAGGAAGTGTGTCTGGTTTCTTTTGTATATCAATTATACCTCAATAAAGTTGTTTACAAAACTCCTGTAGAGTAGAACTTTTTGGAACTCTAAGAAATATTTGATGGGCTTTCATTTACAAAACAGTTTAAACAATCTGTGCACTTCTAAGGGACAGAGTTAGGATCAAAGTTATAAGAAGGCTGGTTTTAGCTCATTAAAGGAAAAATTTTCTAATATATAAAATTGTCCAACAGTAGGCCTTTCTATGGAAAGTAAATTGTTCTCTGTAGAGCAATTTACATTACCTACCCCTTCCTTCCTCCTTCCCTTCCTTCCTTTTTTTCTTTCTTTCCTTTTTACTTTCTTCTTCCTACCTCTCTTTTCTCCTCCTCCTCTTCCTCCTCCTTCTTAACATGATGTTGAATGTATAACAGACAGATGAGACAACTTGTTGAGCTGGTCCTTATTTTTAAAAATTTGTCCTTAAGCCACTCTTCAATACCTCCATTAAAAGCTATCTACATAGTTTTCAGGACTGTGTGAAAAGTAATATTTTTCTTGTGGGAAATCCTTAAATATTATTATTTTGACAACAGTGCAACCATTTTTTCCTACTTGAAAGTGCTAGTGCACAATCCCATAAACAAGGCTTATTTTAAGTAAAACAGATTTTTATGATAGGCTCAAATTATTCAGGTGACTCCATATGTTAAAATATTTCCAGAACTGAATTTTTTTTTTCAGCTTGACTAATGGTACCAAGTAAACCAGCACTATACCAAAAATGATTATTTAAAGAAAATCTCATTTTGGACTGCCTAATTTTTTTTAACTTCCAAGTGCTCAACGACTTCAAATAGATATTTTTTGAGAACTGAATCTAAAAAGTGAGACTACATATACCTACTGAGTTAGGCTGATTAGTTGTTAGGCTGAATATAATGGGCAATTAGACAAAACAATAATTTTAGATTGTCAGTGCAGTGCCAAATGTGGAATGAAAGAAAAGAAGTCCCTACTTTTCATTTTCTGCTTAATTATCAAAGAAACTATTAAAATTAAGTAAGTACAATCAGCTAAGAAAGTCTACTAGAAAAATAAATGGTAAAATCAAAAGATATAAACCAAGATAAAAGCAAAAAGTAAACAATAGAAAAATAAATATAATGTGAAAAAATAAAATAAAAATTAGAATAGCAAATAACAATGAAGAATTTTTAATAACAAAGTATTTACATACAAGATAAAAAAGCAAGGAAACTGCATTATCAATAAAGGTTAACTAAAAGAATGTAGAAGAATAAATAAATTCTAAGGATAAATGGTCAATAAAATTTAAGAATAAATGTAGATCAAAGCAAAAATAAACTAAAGGACTTTACTTTTGTGAGGAAGTAATTTAAAGTGACCTTCCAAAGTAGAATAAACAAGAGGTGTAACATTCAGACAGACCCTGATCAAACCCACTTTCTTGGTCTGAGGCAGAAGCAGGAACAAGGCAGGCTTTTTATTTAATTTCAAAACTGTCATCATCAGGATTTCTCTCAAATGATTCCTAAGAATGAATGTCCCCAGCAGATAACTCCATTGTATAGAAGAACCCTATTCCTCTGGTTCATGAACTTGAAGACGTATTTTTATCTAAAAATAAGGCAATCTCTAATTGGCATGGATTCTCCAGAATCATGCAAGAGGTACATCCAGAGAGACAGTTTGGACTATTTCTCTCATCAAACTGGTAGACTACATTGTTGCCTACTTCAAAACAAATGCAGTAGAAACAATTTTTACAGAACCTAAACCATCCATGTTACAAATGCATTACACCACACCATACCCCTAAAACCATACTTAGCCCAAATCTTTTAGAGTTCAAAGACACAGCCCTATTCCTTATCAAGACTAATATAATTTCCAGTGTGTGTTTTTTAAACCAGAGTAGAGAAGGAGTAGCCAAGATGGCAGAATAGGAAGACCCTGAGCTCACCTCCTCCCATGGGCACACCAAAATTACAACTATTTACAGAGCAACTGTCTATAAGAACAACCTGAAGACTAGCAGAAAGGATCTTCTATAACTAAAGTTATATAGAAGAAACCACACAAGATAGACAGGAGGGGTGGAGATGATGTATACTCTAACCCATATCCCCAGGAAGGCAACCCACAAACAGGATAATTACAATTGCAAAGGTTCTCCCCGAGAAGCAAGAGGTCCAGGAGCCTGTAGGTCCTGCAACAGGAAGAAGAGCCCCCAGAATGTTTGGCTTTGAAGGCCAATGGGGCTTACTTTCAGGAGACCCAGAGGGCTGTGGGAAATAGAGACTCCACTGTTAAAGGATGCACACATAATTTCATATGCAGTGAGATGCAGGGCAGAAGCAGGAATTTGAAAAGAGCTTGGGTCAAACCCACCTGCTTATACTGGAGAGCCTCCTGGAGAGGCAGGAGACAAATGGGACTCGACCTGGGGACACAGATGCTGGCAGTAGCTAAAGCAATCTTAAGAAAGAAGAACAAAGCTGGAGGTATCACAGTCCCTGATTTCAAACTATACTACAAAGCTACTGTAATCAAAGCAGAATGATACTGACATAAAAATAGAAGCATAGACCAATGGAACAGAAATGAGAGCCCAGAAGTGAACCCATGCTTATATGGGTAATTAATCTAAGACAAAGGAGGCAAGAATATATAATGGAGAAAAGACAGCCTCTTCAATAAATTGTGTTGGGAAAACTGGACAGGAACATGTAAAAGAATGAAATTAGAATATTGCCTCATACCATATACAAAAGTAAACTCAAAATGAATTCAAAACTTAAATGTAAGACCTGAAACCATACAAATTCTAGAAGAAAACATAGGCTGTATACTCTGACACCTGTCTTCATAATACATTTTTAGATACCTTTCCTAAGGCAAGGAAAACAAAAGCGAAAATAAACAAATGGAACTATACTAAACTAAGAAGCTTTTGCACAGTGAAGAAAATTATCAACAAAACAAAAAGACTGCCTACCAAATGGGAAAATATATTTGCAAATGATATATCTGATAAGAAGTTAATATCCAAAATATACGAGGAACACATACAACTCAACATCAAAAAACAAAAACAAAATAGCAACCCAATTTAAAAATGGGCAGAAGACCTGAATAGATATTTTTCCAGAGAAGACATACAAACAGCCAACAGGCATGTGCAAAGATGCTCAACATTACTAATCATCAGGAAAATGCAAATCAAAACCAGAATGAGATATCTCCTCATACCTGTCAGAATGGCTATTATCAAAAAGACAACAAATAACAAATCTTGGTGAGGATATGGAGAAAAGGGAACACTTGTGCACTGTTGACAGGAATGTAAATTGGTGTTGTCACTATGGAAAACAGAATGGAGGTTCCTTAAAATACTAAAAATAGAACTACCATATGATCCAGTAATTCCAATTCTAAATACTAACTTAAAAAGATATATGCACCCCTATGTTCACTGCAGCATTATTTACAATAACCAAGGTATGGAAGCAACCTAATTGCCCTTCAGTAGATGAATGGATAAAGAAGATGTGGTATATCTATACAATAGAATATTACCCAGTCATAAAAAATGAATGAAATCTTGCCATTTGCAACAACATGGATGGGCCTGAGGGTATTACAAAAAGTGAATTAAGTCAGGCAGAGAAAGACAAACACTGTATGATTTCATTTATATGTGGAATTAAAAAACAAAATAAATGAACAAACATAACTAAACAGAAATAGAGTCATAGATACAGAGAATAGGTGGTTTTTAGAGGAGTGGGTTTTGGGGGGAAGGGGAGAAATAGATAAGGGAGATTAAGAAGTACTAACTTTCAGTTACAAAATGAGTCATGGTATGAAATGTATAGTGTGGGAAATATAGCCAATAATTATGTAATATTTTTGTACAGTGATACATGACAACCAGATTTACCATGTTGACCATTTTTAAATGTACAGAAATATCTAATCACTACGTTGTGTATCAGAAACTTACATAGTGTTGTAGGTCAATTATACTTCAAAAGCAAATAAATGAACAAACTCATAGAAAAATAGGTCAGATTTATGGTTAACAGATGTAGGGGATGATGAGAGGGGCAATTGGATGAAGGTAGTCAAAAGGTACAAACTTGCAGTTGTAATATAAATAAGTACTGGGGGTGCAATGTACACCATGATAAATATAATTAATACTGCTGTACATTATCTGTGAAAGTTTTTAAGAGAGTAATCCTAAGTATCCTCATCACAAGGAAAAATTTTTTTCTGTTTCTTTCATTTTGTATCTATATGAGTTGGTGAATGTTCACTAAAATTATGTGGTAATCATTTTATGATATATGTAAATTAAATCATTGTGCTCTATACCTTAAACTTATACAGTGCTGTATTGCAATTATATCTCAAAAAAAGGAAGAAAAAAGGAATCACCTAAAACAAAACAAAAAAATTATAGAGTAGAAATGGCTATAGCTTCCTTATTTTAAGGTCTCATACTGTACAGTTTTCACAATGTCTAAAGTTGACCTCATTATATGCTTCTAATTATACTTGATTATTAAACATTATAATAACATAATGGACATACGATAAAATCAGTTACAGAGACTGACTTTACTGCCAATATTTAGTAATTTCCTGTCACCCTGTTAAGTCAGTTATTTCCAACTGTGTGATGGCATTAAGAAGACAATGTTTTATAAAGATATATTCTTTATGAAAATAAAGAAATATCTTCTTTTCTTTATTTCCAATAGGATAAGACATTTTCTACTTCTGCAGTACTTTTTTCTCTCCTATACTCATAAAGCAACATCAACATGAAACATGTTAGAAAAGACAGCGGGAGTTACGTAAGCATAGAAGCCAGCTTGTCTGAATTCAGTTAAAAACTGGTTAAGCTTCAGGAGTTACTTGGGGATAAGGAGGAGCTAGAAACTGGGCAAAGGGGGAAGGGCGCATCACTCTATACCATTTATATTTTTGGTTGTAAAATAAACATTTATTAACCATTCATTAAATTAATGAATGAATGATTTCAAATGATTTAAATTTAATCTAATAATCTATTTTAAAATATCTGAGATTTCCTTTGAGTTTTCTGAATTGTAGTAGCAAATACATAGCCAAAGTGACAGTAGCTAGGACACATCAACCATTACTTCAGACACCTAGAGTTTAGTGTTCCACTGGAGAAGCCACCCAACTGATGCTACTTCACTGTGAATGTTGACGCTAGTACCTAGCAATTGGCTTAAATAAACATCAAGGAATATATTACTGGATAGAACACAACCTGTTCAGGAATTTGTTCTTGGTCCTCTTTATAAGTGATTTTATTGGTCAGCATTTCTTTTCATTAATTGTTACTAGTACATTTTATAATTGTCTTCTTTTATCATTTGTATGAAGCATATAATTTCTATATTTTCATTTTATGGAGGAAGATGGTAACAAAACCCAAGAATATTTTGCTACACTTATAAGTTGAGACTAACTTTAGGGAAGCAATAAAGATATTACAGTTTTTGTTCCCTGGTATTTAATTAGAGCTAGCACAAAGCCCATTAAAAACAAATATTTTGGGATTTCCCTGTTACTCCAGTGGTTAAGACACCCTGCTTCCAATGCTGGAGGTGTGGATTCGATCCCTGGTTGGGGAACTAAGATCCTGTATGGCCTGCAGCGTGGCCAGAAAAAAAATAAATAGAAAAAAGGATTTTTTTTTAACATCTTTATTGGAGTATAATTGCTTTACAATGGTGTGTTAGTTTCTGCTTTATAACAAAGTGAATCAGCTATACATATACATATATCCCCATTTCTCCTCCCTCTTGCATCTCCCTCCCACCCCTCTAGGTAGACACAAAGCACCAAGCTGATCTCCCTGTGCTATGCGGCTGCTTCCCGCTAGCTATCTACTTTACATTTGATGGTGTATATAGGTCCATGCCACTCTCACTTCATCCCAGCTTACCCTTCCCCCTCCCCATGTCCTTAAGTCCATTCTCTACTTCTGCATCTTTATTCCTGTCCTGCCCCTAGGTTCTTCAGAACCCTTTTTTTTTTTTAGATTCCATATATATGTATTAGCATACAGTATTTGTTTTTCTCTTTCTGACTTACTTCACTCTGTATGATGGACTCTAGGTCCATCCACCTCACTACAAATAATTCAATTTCATTTCTTTTTATGGCTGAGTAATATTCCATTGTATATATGTGCCACATCTTCTTTATCCATTCATCTGTCAATGGACACTTAGGTTGCTTCCATGTCTGGCTATTGTAAATAGAGCTGCAATGAACACTGTGGTACATGACTCTTTTTGAATCATGGTTTTCTCAGAGTATATGCCCAGTAGTGGGATTGCTGGGTCGTATGGTAGTTCTATTTTTAGTTTTTTAAGGAACCTCCATACTGTTCTCCATAGTGATTGTATCAACTTACATTGCCACCAACAGTGCAAGAGGGTTTCCTTTTCTCCACACCCTCTCCAGCATTTATTGTTTGTAGATATTTTGATGATGGCCATGCTGACTGGTGTGTGGTGATACCTCATTGTAGTTCTGATTTGCATTTCTCTAATGATTAGTGATGTTGAGCATCCTTTCATGTGTTTGTGGCAATCTGTATATCTTCTTTGGAGAAATGTCTATTTAGGTCTTCTGCCCATTTTTGGATTGGATTTTTTTTTTGATTGAACTGCATAAGCTGCTTGTAAATTTTGGAGATTACTCCTTTGTCAGTTGCTTCATTTGCAAATATTTTCTCCCATTCTGAGGGTAGTCTTTTCGTCCTGTTTATGGTTTCCTTTGCTGTGCAAAAGCTTTGAAGTTTCATTAGGTCCCATTTGTTTATTTTTGTTTATATTTCCATTTCTCTAGGAGATGGGTCAAAAAGGATCTTGCTGTGATTTATGTGAGTTATGCCATAGAGTGTTCTGCCCATGTTTTCCTCTAAGAGTTTTATAGTGTCTGGCCTTAAATTTAGGACTTTAATCCATTTTGAGTTTATTTTTGTATATGGTGTTAGGGAGTGTTCTAATTTTATTCTTTTACATGTAGCTGTCCAGTTTTCGCAGCACCACTTATTGAAGAGGCTGTCTTTTCTCCATTGTATATTCTTGCCTCCTTTATCAAAAGTAAGGTGACCATATGTGCATGGGTTTATCTCTTGCCTTTCTATCCTGTTCTATTGATCTATATTTCTGTTTTCCTACCAGTACCATACTGTCTTGAGTACTGTAGCTTTGTAGCATAGTCTGAAGTCCAGGAGCCTGATTCCTCCAGCTCCATTTTTCTTTCTCAAGATTGCTTTGGCTCTTCAGGGTCTTTTGTGTTTCCACACATATTGTGAAATTTTTTGTTCTAGTTCTGTCAAAAATGCCATTGGTAGTTTGATAGGGATTGCACTGAATATGTAGATTGCTTTAGGTAGTATAGTCATTTTCACAATATTGATTCTTCCAATCCAATAACATGGTATATCTCTCCATCTGTTTGTATCATCTTTAATATCTTTCATCAGTGTCTTATAGTTTTCTGTATACAGGTCATTGTCTCCTTAGGTAGGTTTTTGAAAAAAGTATTTTTAAAAATAAACTTATGAGCATAGATTTTTTTTTTATCCCCCTTCTAAAACAGGGTAGCCCCCAGTAAATGTAGAGCTCCATCATTTTTTTTCTTTTCCCACTAGTGGTTTGTTTTGGTTCCTTGCGTCACATTTTCCACCAGTTTATTCACAATTACCACTGAGCTAAAAATAAGTAAATAAAGATTTTCTAAATTGCTATAATTAGTAATGCCATTTTATAATGAATTCAGCTCTTGCTTGAGTAAACAACTGATTTACTTAAATGTTTGTCACAGATAGAAAAGCTGAAGTTTTTCTTAATGATAACAGTAAGTCAGTTTTCAGATAAAGCATATGATTCTGACAGAGCAATTAGAAAACAATGTAGCAGGTTTATTAAAAATTATGCTATATTGTTTGAGCCTCCTCTTTGTAACTGTGCTTCTATGGAGACACAGAGAGCATGTTAAATAGAACCCATCTGGAGCAAATTGCAAGCCCCCTGTTTGAGATCCTAGGTCCCCTCTTTCCAGATCTTCTACTCTTTTAGGTTACCTATAGGACACTATGGAAAATTTCAAATAATATCTTCAGAACAAATATGTATATTCAGTGAGTCTGTTTTCTGGGGCTTTCTTGTTATCTAGAAAGAAATAAAGTCATAGCATTTTAGAACTAGAACATCCTTTTTAAAATTACGTAGTCGAAATCTTTCATTTTACAGAGTTCATAATAAGAGCCAGAGACATGAATGGACTTGCCTGGCATCTGGTCAATAGCACTGAGAAATTACTGTAAGTGCCCCACTTCTGCTCACTACTCTTTCCACCACTCTTCAACTCTAGCTCCATACATTTTCTGTCCATTGCTCCCCTTCCCCCGCAACAAAATATTCTATAATGAGGTAGGATGCTGCAACTCAGAACCCTCTGGAGGAGAGATTGATCCTGGTTTGCAACAATACTAGAGAGAGCAAATCCTGATGCACCAAGCTAACAACCAAAGAGAGCTGGAGCCACCTCCTTGCAGAGGCCTCACATCTGAGAAAACAATGGCTCATTCATATTGAAAGAAGACAGGACTATATCAGTAACTTCTCCAATTATACGGGGTGAATTCCTGGTAGTGAGTGAGATCACTGGGGAGGAAGGAAAGAAAAAGCTCATTCTGATGACACAGAGCCCCTAAATAATATTCAGAATAATTTCCTCCTAGATAAGAGGAACACACTCCACAGAAGCAGGTGAAAATGCAATTTTACAGCTTTTGATAATGGTTCTGTCTCTGACATGTGTTCCTTCCAAAAGAACTGAGCATCTGTTTGGTTATTTTGCAGACAGTGTGTGACAGCAGTAAGGGGATGCAGGGCTGGCAGGGCCCTGATAATGGTAGACACAGTCTCTCCTGGAGTCGGCTATAAGAGAAAACCATTAAGGTGCTTTGCAAAGGGCAAACAAACAAAACTAATTGAGAAGGGTAGCTGTGAAATGAGGTCATTGTACTGCTGCCTAAAAGTCAGGAATGATACAAGAGTGCTGTGCACAAGGAATGAGGGAGTTCTGTCTGACTTAGAAAATTTCTTATATTTTTCCAAATGACTTAGCAATGCCCGAAATTTACCTTAAGGTTGTATTCATCCTTAATCTAATTTAAGGGCAATGTCTCTGTAGTCGCAATGTCTGTTCAACCCGATCTCTTATTGTCTTCAACATGTTCTGTTCCAGTGACACTCCTCTGCCAGTCGTCTTCTACATGCAATGTCCCTGGTGTGCCTTTTCACATGAAATGCCTCTCCCAGCAAAACAATGTCCCTTTTCTTTCCTAATTCATGCCCCTGACCTCTTCAAAATAATATCCACAGGGTATCTGTACCAGTAATTCTTTTGATCACTATAGGTTATTTACTATGAAGCTTCTTGACATGCAAGTACATGGATTATACTGCATTGTTTTTGATCTGTAAATACTTCGTAAAATGCTTAAATTTTTGTTATGGATTTTAGATGTATTGTCTCAGGAAATCTGAAAACTCCTTGAAGCTCTTTCTTATTTGCTTTCCACTTTTGCCAGAGAATTTAGTTTATTGTCTTGCATGCAATGGATACCCAATACTAGTTTTTATTGACTGCTTCCGAAGGAAAGCAATCGAATTCTCTAATTTCACTCCTTTTTTCACCATGTCACCACTAGGTATGTTAATGAACCATATTAAGAAAGAAGACAAACCAAGGATAAAAACAGCCAATATACTTTATCTCATTAATTTTTCAAAAATAAAATCTTAACTCTTCATAAACATACTGACTACAAGAGAAGATTAAATATCACCTGTCTCCACTTCATTTAGAGAGAAACTGATATTATACTATACTATACTATAGTATACTATACATGAAAAAGTTACATCAGAGGGCCTTAGAGCAATTTTCTGGTGTCCTCTGAGCTGGTCTGTACCTTCCAAGGCTGGAGACATGGAAGACAGAAATGGGAACTGACCTCTCTCTACCTTACACCTTTTAGAAGGATACTCTGATTTTCATTCCTATTGAAACTCTAGTTTTTATAAAGCATCCTCAAATTTCTAACCTGTAGGTAATGGGCAGGTAAAGCCACTTTAGGCACTTTTTAAATAACCTGCTGCTCTTCAGGTGCCATTAATATGACAGAGTCCCTATTGTTGAAGCTTTTGAGTAATTACTCTTCCAGGGCTTTGTTTTTCAGTCTAGTTACTGCAAAATAGCATTTTGGTAAAAACAAGATGGCAGAATAGGAGGATACTGTGTTCACCTCCCCCTATGAAAACATCAGAAATAGATCTACATGTGGAACAATTCTCACCAAAAATGAACTGGAGACTGGCAGAAAGATTCTTCCACAACCAGGGCTATAAAGAAAGATCCACATAGAGTTGAGTAGGAAGGGAGGGGAAGTGATCAGGTTGGGACCTGTGGCCCCAGGAGAAGACACAGAAGAGGAGGGGGTACCACAGGCTGGGAGAACCTCTGCAGAGAGTGAGGGGTTTGAACCACATATTGTGTACCCCAGCCCGGGGGTCAGACACTGGAAAGATGAGTCTCTATAGCTGGTTGGTGGGATTTAAAGAAACCGGCACTGCTCTTGAAGAGAACACACACACTTGCTTACTTCTGGGAACAAAGGGAAGTAGACTTAAACTGCCAGGGGTTCTTGCCAGTTTCCTGTGACTGTCCCAGCACAGCCCAGGCCCCTCCAGCTCTGGTGCAGCTCCCCACTAGGGTGAAGGCTGCCACTGCCAAAGAGAGTGCACATTTGGGGCACAGAGCCTTCTGGGAACTGGCACTGCATCTGAATGGGGCAAGGGCAGCCATTACTGACACTCACAGAGGTGGTGGGTCGGGAGCTGTGTTAAACTTTGACACGCTGGGGCTGTTCTCGCATTTGCCTTAGCCCACGCCAAACACGTGCTCTGACCCCTCCTGCTTCAGCACTGTTCCCCTCTGGGGTGAAGGTGCCATTGCTGGGAGGGGGAGAATGCACACTTAGAGGGAACAAAACCAGCTTGGACCCGACGTGCCTCTGATAGGTTGGTGTTGGCCACTGAGCAGAGAAGAAGCCTTGGCCTACACCTCGCTCTGGCTCTACCCGCTCCATCTCCAGCCCCACCTGGCACCAAGGTGACAGCTGCCAGCACACCCTGAGGGGAGGAAAGGCGTGAATTGTGTTCACTTCAGATCCAGCTGTCCAACCAAAGCCAGTGGGCACATGCAGATTGTATAGGGATGCTCCCATACAAGGGCACCCACTCAAGACTGGGATAGGTAACTTTCACCTGCTTTCATAGAGACAGAGAAAGTTTTAAAAAAATATGGGAAGACAGAGGAATTTGTTTCAAATAAAAGGTCAAGAAAAAAAGCCCTGAAAAAACAACTAATTAAACAGAGATAAATAATTTACCAGATAAAGAGTTCAAGGCATTAGTAATAAGAATACTAATTGAACTTGGGAAAAGAATAGATGAACACAGTGAGAATTTTAACAAGGAACTAGTAAATATAATAAAGAATCATCCAGAGCTGAAGAAAACAAAAGCTGAAATGAAAAACACACTAGAAGGAGATAAAAGCAGACTAGATACAGAAGAACACATAAGTGATCTGCAAGACCTAATAATGGAAATCACCCAATCAGAACAGAAAAACAAATTTTAAAAAATGAGGACAGTTTAAGGGACCTCTGAGACAACATCAAGCATACTAACATTCTCATTGTTGGGGTCCCAGAAGGAGAAGAGTGAGAGAAAGGATTCAAAAATGTATTTGATAAAATTATGACTGAAACCTCCTGAACTTGAAGAAGGGAACAAATATCCAAGTACAGGAAGCACAGAGAGTACCAAACAAGATGAACCTTAAGAAACTCACACCAAGGCAGATCATAATTAAAATGGCAAAAATTAAAGATTAAGAGAGAATTCTAAAGGGAGCAAGAGAAAAGCAAAGAGCCACATACAAGGGAAACTCCATAAGGCTATGAGCTGATTTTCTGCAGAAACTTTGCAGGCCAGAAGGGAGTGGCATGAGATATTTAAAGTGCTGAAAGTGAAAAACCTAAAACCTAGGATACTCTACACAGCAAGGTAATCATTCCGAATTCAAGGAGAGATAAAGAAATTCTCACACAAGCAAAAACTAAGAGTTCATCAATGCTAAGTTGACCCTAAGTGTTAAATGATCTTCCCTAAGTGGAAAAAAAGGCTACACAGGAGTAATAATTTATAAGAAAGGAAAAATCCCACTAGTAAAGGCAAATATAAAATAAAGGCTGTAGATCAACCACTTAACTAAGCTAGTACAAAGATTAAAAGACAAAAATTATAAAATCAGCTATAATTACAATAAACAGTTAAGGGATAAACATGAAGATGTAAAATACGATATAAAAATATAAAACATAGGAGAAGGGATTAAAAATTTAGATCTTTTAGAATGTGTTTGAATTTAATGACTACCAGTTTAAAACAAGTAGATATATTTACAGGTCAACATATACAAACTCCATGGAAACCACAAATCAAAAACCTACAACAGATACCCAAAACTAGAGAGAAATGACATTACTAAAGAAAATCATCAAATTACAAGGGAAGAAACTAAAAGAAGAACAGAGAAGAAGTGCAAAAACAACCAGAAAACAAATAACAAAGTGGCAATAAGTACATACTTGTCAATAATCACTTTAAATGTCAATGGACTAAATGCTCCAATCAAAAGACATAAGGTGGCTAATTAGATAAAACAATAAGACCCCTAGATGTGCTGCTTATGAGAGATTCACTTCAGAGTTAATGGCACACAAAGTGAAAGGATGAAAAAAGATATTTCATGCAAATGGAAAAGACAATAAAGCTGAGGTAGCAATATTCACATCAGACAAAGTAGACTTTAAAACAAAATCTATAACAAAACACAAAGGAAGGCATTATATAATGATAAAAGGATCAATACAAGAAGATATAAAGTTCATTAACATATATGCACCTAATACAATAGCGTATAAACATGTAAAGTAAATATTAACAGGTATAAAGGGAGACACTGACAATAATACAATAATAGTAGGGCACTTTAACACCCCACTTACATCAGTGGACAGGTTATCCAGACAGGAAATCAATAAGGCAACATGGTTCTTAAATGACACATCAGACCAGCTGAACTTAATAGATACCTACAGGACATTACATCCAAACACAGCAGAATACACATTCTTTTCAAGTGCACATGGAATGTTCTCCAAGATAGATCACATGCTAGGCCACAAAATAAGTCACAACAAATTTAAGAGGACAGAAATTACATCAAGCATTTTTTCCAATTGCAACAGTATGAAACTAGAAATCAATTACAGGAAGAAAAATGGGAAAAACACAAACACGTGGAGACTGAATAACATGCTAATAAAACCCGAGTGGGCCAATGAAGAAATCAAAGAGGGAATCAGTAAATACCTAGAGACAAATGAAAATAAAAATACAACTTCCCAAAATCTATGAGATGCAACAAAAGCAGTTCTAAGAGGGAAGTTTATAGCAACAGAAGTCCACCTCAAGAAATAAGAAAAATCTCAAATAAACAACTATTACCATCTAAAGAAATTAGAAAAAGAGGAAAAACAAAGCCCAAGGTCAGCAGAAGGAAATATTAAAGAGCAGAGAAGAAATAAATAAAATAGAGACAAAAAAAGCCAGTAGAATATAAAACAGATAACCAACAAGGACCTACTGTAGAGCACAGGGAACTATACTCAATATTTTGTAATAACCTATAAGGGAAAAGAACCTGAAAAAGAATATGTGTATGTGTGTGTGTGCGTGTGCGTGTGCGTGTGTGTGTGTGTAACTGAATCACTATGCTGTGTACCTGAAACTAACACGACATTGTAAATCAACTATACTTCATTTTTTTAAAAAAAAGAGCTTACTACATTAAAAAAAAAGCAATAGAAAAGATCAATGAAACCAAGAGCTGATATTTTAAAAGATAAACAAAACTGATAAGCCTTTAGCTAGGCTCATCAAGAAAAAAAAGGACTCAAATAAAATAAGAAATGAAAAAAAAAGCAATGACAGAAGAGTAATTACAATATCACAGAGATACAAAAAGCATAAGAGAATACTATGAACAGTTAGTTACATGCCAACAAATTGGACAAACTGGAAGAAATGGACAAATTTCTAGAAACAAAGAAACTAATGAATATAACAAAACAGAAACAGACTTACAGATACAGAGAACAAACTTGTGCTTACCAGTGGGGAGAGGGAAAGGAAGAGGGGCAAGTTAGGGGTAAGGAATTTACAGGTATAAACTACTATGTATAAAACAGATAAACTATAAGGTATTATACCATACAGGGAAAATAGCCAATATTTTATAATAACTTTAAACAGAGTATAATCTATAAAATATTGGATTACTATGTTGTACACCTGAAACTAATATAATATTGTATATTGACTATACTTCAATAAAAACAAAACAGTAAAAATTTAAAAAAACACACAGCACTTTGACGAAATGCTTACATGGATCTCTCTGGATTCAAATCACTGATCCTACAATAATAATATACCACAGGACTATTTATTTTAAATCTTTGGAACAAAGGATTTGTTTAAGAAAAATCAATCACACCATGGGTAAATATAAAAATTTACTAAGAAAAAAAATAAGATCATTATAATCATCATTCTGGGTTTACTCAATCACTCATTATTTACTATGTCATTTAACAAATACATCTAAGTACCTGTTTTGTGCCCAAACTGCTCTAAACATTTGGAGGAGGATAAGGGTAAATATGATATGGCCCCCAACTCAAGGAGCTTTTTTTGTAAGACTGATACACAAACATGATGATGTATTCAAGGCTCTCTGGGAACTCACAGAAGATAACCTCTTGGTAGGAGAACTCTAACCACGCAGATTGTCAGTGTTTTATCGCTTCATTACAGGTGAGCTACATCATAAATGGATGAAAAGTTCATATGTTCAAAATTACCCTCAAGGGTCATGAGGATGTTGCCATGTTGGAGATCATCTTACTATTTTCTTGACAGGTCTAACATATTTGTTCTCCTCAAGCTCTGAGCACCAGATAAAGTAGGAGCTATGTATTAAAATAAATGTACCTTTAAACTGTACAATCATCCCCAGGTTGGCAAAATTTTTGCACTGAGAGGCAGTTACTGCAATAAAAAATTAGATCTGAAGAGAGGTCATGCTTCCCATCTCAGGCTCACTTTAGGGCTTTTGCTCTTTGAGCCCAAAGGAGGACTGAAATTTCCAGTACTCATTGTTTAAATGAGTGTATATAGTTGAATTCTCAATTAAATATAACTTGGTGCAACCCCACCATCCTCTGTCACTCATGTTTTTTACTCATTTCTGTCGTCTGTACTCACATGTCAGTCTTCTCCTTCCTTCCCCGCCCCACCCCCGCCCGCCTCTTTCTCTCAGCTATATGTTGCATGGGCTTGCTAATCATTCTAGTCTTTAAATATGGAGCTGCAGAAATATTATGCCATCTCAAGAGTCCAGCTTGTTTCAGCTCTTGTTACTTTTGCTACAACTGTAACTGTTGCTCTTCACCTTGGCTTTAATTCTGCAAATATTAACTGAGCATTTTTGCTTCATGCACTGTGCAAGAACAGAAAGATAGATAAAATAAAACCTCTGAGTTCAAGGGATTTACAGTCCAGAGGCACTATTTTTATTGTGATTATTTTATCTTGCTTTCTTTTATCTCTTCAAAATTCACAGTTTGCATCTCACTCTGTTATTCTGAGCTCAGCTCCCCCTCAGGTCACAAAGTTGCCATATTCGTTGCATTGAATTTACACTTTCTAATACAGAGCTCACTCAGAATTCTAAAATACATCTACCCCCTCCCCAACCATGTGGCAGCAGGATCAGTAACTTCCTTGGATTCTTCCTTTCTAGTCATGTCACCATCCTTGCTACCTTGACTGCTGGTGTCAAGTAATTCAATTCAACTTGCTTTATAATGGGGTTACCCTTGCCACCTGGCTTGCCTTCTGCATAATAGAAATGACCATTTCTTTGTTTCTATGGATTTGAGGGCAGCAGGACCAGCTTTCCATGTGAGAAACAGTAGGAGGACTGTCCTTATGGGATATTTTAAAACTCTGAGTCTTAGATGCTTAATTTTCCCATTTCTACTTCAAAGCTTTTCCCCTCCTGTAGCTAAAACACATGACTCTTCTTCAAAATATGCCTATATACATTTAATTGCAAGGTTCCAGAATTTTTTTTAAAAGTCTTACAGATATTTAACTTACATAAATATAATTTAAAGTGACACCATTTCTAGGAAAACGCTTTCTGGAAATTTATTTCTCCTGAAAGATCTGTCTGTGTATTTGAAATTACAGAAGTCAGGCTGAGCAGACCTAGATGGATCCTCTCTGCCTATAGACTCATTGGCTGTGGGTGGATGGGAGGCAACCTGAGAGTGACTCTTGCCCAAGCCTCACCAAGGAAACTCTGTCTTTCTTAGTCAAGGAACAAAACAAAGAGTTTTCTGATTAAAAAAAACAACAACACATAAGCTATTCAGGAGAAACTCCTGTGGGATTTTTCTCAAGGTAGCTACAAAATGTACAAACCTATTTAAAGTGTTACATATGTCAATCAAATAATTAAAAGAATTAATAGAGAAGATGGCAGAGTAGAAGGAAGTGCATTCACTCCCTCTTGCAAGAGCACCGGATTCACAACTAACTGCTGAACAATCATCAACAGAAGACACTGGAACTCACCAAAAAAGACACCTCACATCCAAAGACAAAGGAGAAGCCTCAATGAGATGGTAGGAGGGGTGCAATCACAATAAAATCAAATCCCATAACCCCTGGGTGGATGACACACAAACTGCAGAACAACTATACCACAGAAATCCACTCACTGGAGTGAAGGTTCTGATCCCTACGACAGGCTTCCCAATCTGGGGGTCCAGCAATGGGAGGACGAATTCCGAGAGAATCAGACTTTGAAGGCTAGGGGGATTTGACTGCAGGACTTCGACACGACTGGGGGAAACAAAGACTCCACTCTTGGAGGGC